>NC_135313.1:56851553-57168553 GCF_048772815.1 Callospermophilus lateralis | reverse complement strand
GAGTAGGCTGCTCAATGAGTTCAGAAAAACATTTCCCTCCAGCTCCAGCTGGCAGGATGTCAAGACTGAAAAACACTTTTCCTGGTTCTCCTCCTTGCCCCAATTGGGATGGATGACCCTAATTCTCACCACCCCATTTCCTTAAGCCATTAGCAGTGATTGAATCTCTGCCCATCCCAATGAGCCTCACAGACCATTTTAATGCACAGCAGCACCCGTAATAGAGAGAACTATGTTGTGAAACTTCAAATTTACTTTTAATTCCATCTTTGACAGACCAAATTGAAGCCATGGGTTATGCTTTGCCATGGCCACTTAACACTAGCTGGAAATTCAGGCACCCTCCAGTTTGTAAAAGTTTCCCTATCCCATTAGCCTCGGATCAGAGAGAGGCAGCTCCATTTCAATCCTGATGACTTTCAGCCCACAGAAAAGGTTCCTTGTTACTAGGAGAGGGTATAGACAGGACAGGTAGAAGCTAGCGTCCCTGAGGAACTGGGGATCCAACAGGAGAGAGATGAGATGGCCAAGCCTCTTCTTGCTGCACCTGCATTCACCATACTTTTTTTGGGGGGAGGGGGGAGGAGGGTACCAGGGATTGAACCTAGGGACACTTTACCACTGAGCTACATCCCCAGCCCTTTTTAAATTTTTTATTTAGACAGGGTCTCACTGAGTTACTGAGGCTGGCTTTGAACTCGCGATCTTCCTGCCTCAGCTTCAAGAGCCACTGGGATTACAGGTGTGCGCCACCAAGCTTGCCATCATGCATTTGTTAAGGACAGCTTATCGAAGAGGGCATTTTATGACACATAAAAACCTTATGCAGCGTTATGTCATGTACAGGAAGGTGGATGGAACTTGAGATCATTATGGTAAATGAAAAAGCCAAACTCAGAAGGTCAAGGGTCACATGTTTTCTCTCATATGTGGAAGCTAGAGAGGAAAAAGAAAAAGAGAGGTGGGGTATGGCTCATAAAAATGAAAGGAAGATGAGTATGGTAGAGAAAGGGACCGGGGATGGGAGAGGGGAGAGGAAGGAGAAAAACTGGGGAATGATATTGGCCAAATTATATTGTTCTATTGCACGCGAATACATAACAACAAATCCCACCATTATGGACAACTCTAATGCACCAATAAAAAACACAGAAAAAATAAAAATAAAAAATATTACAAGTGGGCTGGGGTTGTAGCTCAGTGGTAGAGCATTTGCCTCGCAAGCATGAGGCACTGGGTTTGATCCTCAGCACCCCATAAAAATAAATAAATAAATAAAGGTATTATAAAAATATTACAAGCAATAGTCACTCATTCTTAAATGACTGGGCATCATTATACTTATATATAAATAAATTTACTTATGTATATTTACCATTTATTCTGCTGTATGTTTTCAGACAAAGGAAAGACAACATCACTATTAACTATTATCTCTGTTCTCACAACAAACCCATGTGTACCTATGCTTCCCATTTTATAGACAAGGAGGCATAGGAAGATTGGGTAACCTGCTCAGTATCTTAGGGTATCATTTATTTATTTATTTTAAATATTTTTAGCTGTGTGTGGACATAATACCTTTGTTTATTTAGTTTTCTGTGATGCTGGAGATTGAACCCAGTGCCTCACACAGTGCCTCATACATGCTAGGCAAGCGCTCTGCCACTGAGCTATAGCCCCAACCCCCCACCATGGGTTTAGTGGCAGAGCAAAGTTCCACCCCAGATTTACCCAATTCCTAACTGTTTGCTCCTAACCATTACCCTCATCTGCTTCTCAGGGTCTGTAAACCTTTGAGAAAGGGGGTGCTGAATTGGTTTATTCCTATTGCCTTGGACTGAGGAAGAAAGGGGAGGATGTCATTCATATTGCCAAATTCATATCCCCAGGGGCCAAAACACTGCCTAAAAGCTCAGTATCTTTTCAATGAGTGAATAGATAGATGGATGGATAATAAACAGCTTAAATGGAGGCATAGGATGAGTATCCAAATGAGCACCCTGGACCAGCCAGCCAGCAGCACAACACTCACTCTGGTCAAGTAGGAGCCAAGGTCTTCTAAACCAGAAGAAATCATTTGATGGAGGTCTTAAAATTCTAGGGTGAGGAGTTTGAATTCAGTTCTATAAACTATTGTAAAGCTGATTCTTAAAGAAGAATCTGATAAGACAAAAAGCTATGATTGAGGGACATGAATCTGCTTTTGATGTGTAGGAGGGGCTACCAGTGGAAGGACCAGAGAATGAGAAGAGGGTTCTGTAGAGATCAGATGAAAACCCAGAGGAACTTGCTAGGGAGGGCCTGGTGGCTCTGACTGGGAAGCTAGCTCCAGCATAGACTTGGGCCTTGGTTAAAGAGACCAGAGAGTTGGGCATCCTCTCAGGACTGAACCACACACAGCAAGCAGAGGACAGCAGGTTCCTCTGTCATCCTCTCAAGACCGCTCAAATATGGAGATGCTTTGAAAACATTCAACTCAGTTTCACTGCACAAATAATCTCTAAAAATCTTTGGTCATCTGGCCAAAGGGACTGGCTATTGGTCTGAGCAAGTACCTGCAAGTGCTTTTAATGATATTCATTGGCCTGAGAGGGTGGAAAAATAGGCCTGAAACTCAGAGCAGATCTTTGTCAGACATAGGTGGGTCTTCTTTTCACTAACAGTCATGATCCAGCAGGTAGCCATCACTAACTTTCCCAGTCAGATGGCAAACTTGGTGAGAACAATAGCAGGGCCTTTTCCTTTTTGGGGCATCCCACGGAGGGTTCAGTACCAAGTACACGGACATGAATGCATCATAAATATACATTGACTTGACCTAGAAACCCAGAGAGCTTTTATGACCTGTACAAAGTTGGCACTTGGAATTCCAAACATTTCTGACTCAAAATTAGTACTGTGACAATACTTTGATTGTTTACATCGGGGGAGGGCTTCTTTTAAGAAATGTACCTTAGGGTTCTTAGAGCTTGGTGTTATTCTATGAACAGAAAAGGATTTGAAAGTGCAGACACATGGCGTCCACCTATAACTTAAAAAAAAAGTGCAGACACATAGACATCTAGTCCATTCAACAAATATGTACTATGTGCCTACTATGAACCAGACCATGTTCTTGGCACTAAAAATTGCAACACAGCAATCTTGTGGGGGCTTCCTTCTAGGAGAAGAAGACAGATAATAAACACAATAAAAAGTAAGCTAGTAGGTTTTAAAGTGGTATGTGCTGTTGAAAAAGTGATCAAGTGTGGGAAGGGCAGTATCACAATTTTAAATGAGGTAGTCAAAATAGGCCTCGTTGAGATGGTGACACTAATCAGAGAGCTCAAGGAGATAATCTTCTGTGTTGCCCCTTAGTTGTAGTACTTACATTTAAAGTCTTTCTTGGGGGGATAAGAAGGGAAGCACAATACAATAGACAATAGTATGGCCCTATGTATAAATGTGGCTGTATAACCAATGTGATCCTGCAATCTGTACACGTGGAAAAATAAGAGTATGTACCCCATTTGAATCAAATGTATGATATGTCAAGATCATTGTAATGTTTTGAGCAACTAATAAAAAAGAATTTTTTTAAAAAAGAAATATATCTATAAAAATTAAAAAATAAAGTCTTTCTTAAAACAAAACTTAAGGTAAAAATAATTCATCACCTTATACTTGGTATAAATAGAAATGGGAATATGCTGTCTCATCACAAAACTAGTCAGACAGATTTTATACATTTGAATTTTACTTGTTTTTTTTTTTTTTTTTTTTTTTTTTTTTTGGTGGGGTTCTTTTTTTTTTTTTTTTTGTCTTTTTTGGAACTGGGGGTCGAACCCAGGGCTTTGCGAATGCAAGGCAGATGCTTTGCCACTGAGCTACATCCCAGCCCATTTTACTTGGTTTTTAACAACAAAAGCAATTATAAAACAATTTTTTCCAATGCAAAATGTGTTAAAACAACAATAACATCCTTTTTTGTATAACAAAGATCCCTCCTTAAAACTCTTGTTGGAGTTACTTTCCTAGGTACCATTCTTTCTCTGAAAACTACAATAACTACTGCTGTCTTATCAAGATTAAAAAAAGAAATCAAACATTCATAGTGAATTATTAACAGCCAAAAGCAAGTCTTGGCATTAATTCAGTAGGGAATAGAAGGGAAGGGCTGGGGGCGTAGCTTAACGGTAGAGCACTTGCTTAGCATTGCACCTCCTACACAACGAGGTTTGATACTCACATGAAAACTTTTTTTAAAAGCTCACTTTTTTAAATTAAAAAAATTGTCAGGCACAGTGGCGCACACCTGTAATTCCAGCAGCTCAGGAGGCTGAGGCAGGAGGATCATGAGTTCAAAGCCAGCCTCAGCAACTTAGTGAGGTTCTAAACAACTTATTGAGACCCTATCAAAATAAAAAAATAAAAAGATCTGGGATGTGCTTAGTAGTAAAGCATCCCTGGGTTAAAACCCCAGTACCAAAATAATAATAATAACAATAATAATAATAATTAGTGCATGAATGAGTTATGAAAACTCCCTTTGCCAGTAAAACAGACAGCTGTTCCATGCTACCCATTAGCTTTTATTTTCCGCCTGGTACTATATTTATGGCTTTTATATAGAAAAAAATAGAGGGAATTATGAGTTGGACAAATCTGATATCTAACCAATGATAGCAATTCAAGTTTAAGTGCATATTGTGAAAATTATAAATCTCTGTTCCAAATTCCAAGCTATTATACTTATTTTCAAAACTTTCAAATCCCAAATGTCTCTGAAATGTAGAAAATTATCTTACTGGTCAGTGGGTCAGGGGTTTGATCTTAAACAGAACCAGTTTAGAGAAAGTTCCCATGGGGAGCTTTCGAGATTCCTAAAATATAGCACATGTTTGAGAAGTTAGAAAGTCCACAACACATTTCTGTTACATAGATGATAACTGGTTTTGTGAGTGGTGTTCATTACTACTAAGGGACTCTGCTTAAAGTTGTATCCCCAGCACCCCCTTCACAAGCCTGTCTCCCCTGCATTTCCCAGGCTCCTCATAAATCTTCTCTTCAAACTTTGCCCAACGGAGCTCTGGCCTTTCCCAACCATGAAAACTCATGTCAAAGGAACACAACTTCTGCTTTTGGGTTATTTTCTAACCGTTGCCTTATTTCCTTTTCTCCTATTAAGTAATTCTATTTGCACAGAAAAACATAAGCAAGCGATTTTTAAAACCAAATCACAGAAACAAGGATGATAAATTAAACTGCCAAACTTTGAGATAACCTACTGGCAAGGTGTTGTGAGTCCCTTTGGAAGAAATGAAACCAAACTGTCTTTACAAAGAAAAAGAAGCATGATTCAATCGTAATCTAACTAACAAGAAACACTTCCTATTTCAAGCAAAAATACAACTGTGCACATCAGGCATTGCAATATCACGTTAATATTGCACACTCCTAATTACTTTTTCCCATCTTTTGTCTAATGCTCAATCCCAAGGTTTGATCTAGAATCAACATATCCTGTTAAAACACAGAAAGAAAATGGAAGCTTTCTTCCACAGCAAGATTCAACATATAAACATTTTCTTTTTGACCTATTCACTCTCAGGCTTCATTCATGACTTTCTACATCTACAATATCTCGCTAGAGCCTCAACCATCTCCTCTTACTCTGAAGATGAATTAACTGTTACAAGATGAAATGATTTGCCCTGTTCCAAGGGCAGGCGTCCAGACTAGAACTAGAATTCAGGCCCCCTGACTCCAAGCTACAGCTCTTTGCCCAGGTTACACAAGTAATTAATGAAAGGTCAATTGATCGCCCCTCTTTTTTCAGTTTCCAACAACACCTGCTTCCCCAACTTCTCTCACTCAACATACCTAGCATTAAACTCACCTGTTTAACCTGGGCAGGTGACTTACTGCTACAACAAGTATTGTCCATGCAGGGCTGACATTAAAGACGTTTGATTGCTTTGGTCTAAGCACTGACCAATCAGAACTGGATTACTGCAGATTCGAGGACCTGGAGGCTCCTTCCCCGGAAACATGGCTCCTCAGCGCCAGATGAGTGGGGAGGACAGAGGCATTCCAGGGAAGCTCTGCTTAGAGGCAGCTTATGGAGGGAAGCCTGTGAAAGGTCCAGTCTTCTGTGTGTATCACGTGTACAACACCTCTGATTTACTATTCACTCCACAAACTAAGTACCTCCAATATATGGAACCTTATGGGAAAAACAAAATTAATCAGATTTTTAAAAAAAATATTTATTTTTTAGTTATAGGTGGACACAGTATCTTTACTCTATTTTTATGTGGTGCTGAGGATCGAACCCAGTGCCTCACAAGTGCAAGGCAAGCGCTCTCCCTCTGAGCCACAATCCCATCCCCAAATTAATCAGATTTGTCCTTCTGTCTCAACAATTTTCTTTTTTTAATTTTTTTTTTTTTTGTAGTTGTCGATGGACAGAATACCTTTATTTTATTTGTTATGTGGTGCTGAGGCTTGAACCTGGTGCCTCACACGTGCTAGGCAAGCACTCTGCCACTGAGCCACAACCCCAGCCCTCTCAACAATTTTCTGGTAGAATCAATAAGAAATGTACATCAATAGCTCTAATAGAAACCAGAAAGTTGTGTTTCAAGATGAGTTCAGGAAAATGGGTATGGCTTTTGGAGAAAGAAAAAAAAAGTGTCATCCTTTCTGATAAAAGGATTGTAAATCCTATTATATTCTATGGTAAATCCTAGAAGCTTCCTGGAGAGCTCTCTACAGCTGGCTATTGAAGGGGTGTGGGTGCCTAAGATTTGGTGAGGAACCTCTGACAGGAACGGTCAGTGGGATGTGGAGGTAGGGAATCCTAGCTAGCCTCAGGGGTGGCCTGAAGGGCGTTTGAGGGCACTGGGGCGCATGCGCAGGCAACAGCCCCTGGTTGTGGCGGGGCGGTCAACAGGTAAAGGAGGGGTTGGCGATCATCGCTGTGCAAGACCTGCTCGTGGGGACCCTCTCATTTCTAAGAAAATTCAGGCACCCTCTTTCCCAGTTCTAACTTTCCTAAAGAGCACGAAGGCATTTACCAAGAATGACATGCCCTTTCTGGGATCTCAGGGGCGGGGAGGAATTGGCGATGGAATACCCGCACGCCCCGGCCCCCGGGATCTCTGGGCGCAGCAGGGGTTCTCTCAGCGGCTGGGAGGCAGCCCAGGCCCAGCCTGGCTTTAGTCCAATCTGGCTCCCGAGCGAGGGATGGGCTGTGGGTACTCCCCGCTTCCCAGTGCGGACTCCGTTGAGTCTGGAAGTGGGAAAGATCTGAGAGCAAGAGTGAGGCTTACTCAGTGGGAGACAAAATTGGGAGTTTAAAAGTTGCTTTTACTGTTCCCAGTAGTACATAAGGGGCTCTCGCAAGTTGAGTTCAAGGATGGAAACTAGCAACACAGAAAGACGTGGGCTGTGGAGTTCCTCTGATCTGAGTCAAGTCTCTTCCTTTAGGAAGAAAGCACTTTACCTAAATAGGAATGGTAAATTCCTATTTTAGGTAATTCCTATTTTTAGGAATTTAGGTAAATTCCTATTTACCTAAAGTGATTTCACTGGCAATGAGGATTTGTGGATTCAATATGAAGTCTAGAAAAGGGAAGTTAGTGAGTTTGTGTGCAGTGCTTCTCTACCTAACTCAGTTCTTCATGACAGGTAGAGACTTAAACAGAAATATTTGTGCAGCAAATGCAGACAGGATAACTACTCTTAGGTAATACATATTCCCTGAGAACAGCCACCTCCCTCCGTTCTTTTTCTACACTCACCAATCTGCCTTCTAATCTGCAAACCAGTTTCCTGAGTGAACTTGCTTTAGAGCATCCTGTGTACATAAGAGCCCCAGTTTTCAAACAAAGCCCTCCTCCTATTAC
This sequence comes from Callospermophilus lateralis, assembly GCF_048772815.1. NCBI lineage: Eukaryota > Metazoa > Chordata > Mammalia > Rodentia > Sciuridae > Callospermophilus > Callospermophilus lateralis. The sequence goes on along the minus strand of NC_135313.1, from coordinate 57,160,661 downwards.
ATTGTTTTTCAGATAGGAGTCTTAAATCATATTCTCAGAAGTCCATGAATTCTTTAGGAGAAACTTTAATTTTTTTGATTGCTTTCACTTTAAAGATAATTTAAAATTTTTAACATGAGCATCACCTGCCTCGACACTTTTTTACAGAGTACAGTTATGTAGTATCAATGGCCAGACTGGATTTGTATTTATGACTGTTTTGGTCAAGGGATCACCTCATAATGCAAGGTTGAATGAAATGTGTCTCAAACTGGGATATATTCAAGAGTCTAAACCAGGTGCAGTGCTACACACCTGTAATCCCAGCGACTGGGAAGGTTGAGGCAGGAGGATTTCGAGTTCAAAGCCAGCCTTAGCAACTTAGTAAGACCCTAAGCAATTTAGCAAGACCCTTTCTCAAAAAAATAAAAAGGGCTGGGGTGCAGCTCCATGATTAAGCCCCCTGGGTTCATTCAATCCCCAGTACTCTCCCCAGCAAAAAAAAAAAAAAAAAAAAAAAAAGAGTCTACAGGTTCTCAAGTGTAAGAAATACCTTCAATTATAAATAATCTGACAAGCTGTTTTACATATCTGTCTCTTACAGGTTTGACCAGGATGAACTGATCTTTCTTGGTTTGATCACCTTGAATGAACGGATCCAGAATTTATTGGATCCATAAAGCTAAGTTTCAGAACTCTTTTATCTATACCAATATATTACCAATCAGTAAAGCAGCCAGCCAGATGGTCTCCTCCTGAAATGCTCTACTTGCTTCTATGTGACAGGTGTATTATAATTAGTTCACCAGACGTACTAATCTTATAGAGACTTTCTGATCCTGGGTAAGTCCCTTAATATCTGCTTTCTACTTTGCAGAACACAGGTAGTAAACTACCTATTAAGTGGCAGATGTTGTACTAGTAATTGCAGGCTTTCTGCCACACTGAGTAGGTCTGGCCCTGCTTTTGACAGTGCTGTAAGGAGTTCACAATTTACAAGACCAATTCAATGAGATCGGAGAGGCATGAAAAAGGATGTTTTGGGACAACTGTCCCTGAAGTCTGAAGACCAGCTTTGGTGAAACTGAATAATTTTTTCAGGTGTATCTGGAACAACTGAACATCCACCTGAAAAAAAAAATAAAAACCTAGACACAGATCTTGCACCCTTCCCCCAAATTAACTCAATATGGACCACAGACCTAAATGTAAAATGTAAAACTATAAAACTTCTGGATGGGCTTTGGGTTAGTGATTTTTTTTTTTTTTTTAAGATGTAACACAATAGGCATGTTCCATGATTGAAAGAATTGATAAATTGTATTTCACTAAAATTTAAAATGTCTGCTCTGCAAAAGACTGTGCAGAGAATGAGAAAATAAGCCACAGATTGGGAGGAAATATTTGCAAAAGACGCATCTAATAAAAGACTGTTATCCAAAATATACAAAGAACTCTTGAAGCTTAACAATAAGAAAACAAACAACCCCATCTAAAAATGAGCCAAAGACCTTGACATCCACCAAAGAAAATATGCAGATAGAAAATAAACATACGAAAAGGTGTTTCACATATGTCATAAGGGAAATGCAAATTCAAATAAAGATACTACTACACATCTATTTAAATGGCCCAAATCCAAAGCACTAATACATTAAATGCTGGTGAAGATATGCAGTAATAAGGACTCTCATTCATTGCTGGTTGGAATGCAAAATGGTACAGTCAGTTTGAAAAACAGTTGGGCAATGTCTTACAAAACTAAATATATTTTTACCACACAATCCAGCAATTGTGCACCTTGGCATTTACCCAAAGGACTTGAAAACTTATGTCCACACAAAAATCTGCACACAGATGTTTATAACAGCCTTTTTTATAATGGCCCAAAACTTGAAAGCAAACAAGATGTCCTTCAGTAGGCAACAGGATACACTGTGATACATTCATACAATGGAATATTATTCAGCAATAAAAATAAATGAGCTATGAAGCCATAAAAAGGCATGGAGGAAATGTAAATGTGTATTACTAAATGAAAGGAGACAATACAAAAGGCTATATCTTGTACAATTCCAACTCCATGACATTCTTAAAAAGGCAAAACTATGGAGACAGTAAAAGGATCAGTGGTTGCCAGTGGTTGGATGGAAGAAGGAAAGAATATGTGGAGTCCAGAGGATTTTTAGGTCAGTGACAATACTCTGTATGCTACTCTAATAATGGACATATGTCATGATATTTTTATATTTGTCCAAACCCTTAACACGTACAACACCAAGAGTAAACTCTAAAGTCAACTATGGACTTTGGGTGACAATGATATATATGTCAATGCAGTTCCATCAGTTGTAACAAAGATGCCACTCTGGTGAGTATGTTCGTTTTTAACTAGGGATTGAACCTAGTGCTCACCCACTGAGCCACATCCCCAGCCACTTTTAATTTTTTATTTTGAGACAGGGTCTCGCTAAGCTGCTGAGGCTTGCTTTGAACTTTCCATTCTCCCGAGTTGCTGGGATTATGGGTGTGTGCTACAACACCTGGCTGGAGAAGGATTTTGATAGTGGAGGAGGCTATACGTGGGAAATCTTTGTATTTTCCTCTTAATTCTGCTGTGAACCTAAAACTGCTCTAATGAAAATTTAAGTAAGTTTCTTTAGGCAAAGAGTGCATCTGAGAGACTTCTCAAAGAATCTGAATCACAGAAGAAGTAAGCATGGTTTAGAATGCAAGTAATAGACAACAAACAACAAAGGAGACTCATTGATTCATGCAACTGAAAGTGCAGAGGTCAGTCAGACCTCAGGTATTGATCCAGGGGCCCAGCAGTCTTTAGGATGGGTTTTTAGTCTGCCACTCTGCCCTGCCAAACACAGCTTTAGCTCCCTTCTCAGGCTGGCTCTCCTCATGGGCATAGCATGGTTGCCAGAATCTGGCAAATCACATGCTTCCTCATATGGGATGTTTCTGCTCGGCATTCCAAGAAAGAATGCCAAGATTTACCCTGAGTAAAGTCCTTCTTGATATCTTCTCCCACTTTCCACATCCAATCAGTTAGAAAATTGGTTCTACTTTTAAAATATATCCAGGTTTCAGCCACCTCTCACCATCTTCACTGTTACCCACCCATTGCCAGCCATCAACACATCTCACTTGGCTGACTGGGGTCATCTCATGGCCAATCCCCTGATTCCACTCCTGTTCCCCCTGCAGCAGCCTGAGGGACACTGTAAAAACACAAGTCCGATCATACCACTGTGCAAAACCCTCCAATGCTCTGCTCCCCACCTCACTCAGAGTAAAAGTCAATGACCTTGCAGTGCCCTTGCAAGGCAGGATCTGGTTCCCTTATGACCTTTTTAACTTTACTTCTGCCCCTCTCTTTCTCTCTCCTTCCCACCAGCCACACCAGCTTCCAAATTGTTCCTGGAAACATACTATGTGCATTTAGCTGCTGACTCTGTTCAAGGCACTTTTCTAGACACTTTTGAATCACTGTCAAATGTGGAACACCCCATTTAAAACTGCAATGCCTGCGGACACTCTGCACTCACAAACACCATGACTTATTTCTTCTCCACAGTTCCACTTGCTTGGTGCATTGACTTATCGTCTCCCCCACTAGGATACAAGGGGTTTTTGTCTGTTTTACTAACCTATTCCCAGACCCCAGAACAGTACTACGGTCTTTTGTTCATAGCAGGAGCTCAAAAAATGATGCTGAATGAATGAGTCTGACTCAGGACACCCACGCTACTTCTAATGTCTTAGGAAAATGACCCTAAATCCTAAAAACTGGCAATAATCACCAAAGTAAGATCAAGCTTGGGTCTCCAGAGTTTGAAACCTAGATTATGCTTTAAGAAAGAAATTGTTAAGAATGAACAGAAATCAGGGCTGGGGATATAGCTCAGTTGGTAGAGTGCTTGTTTCTCATGGACAGGCCCTGGTTTCAATACCCAGCACAAAAAAAAAAGATTAACAGAAATCAGCCAGGCATGGTTGCACACATCTGTAATCCCAGAAGTTCAGGAAACTGAAGCAGAAAGATCCAAGTTCAAGGCCAGCCTTAGCAATTTATTGAGGCCCTAAACAACTTAGTAAGACCCTGTCTCAAAACAAAAAAAGGGCTGGGGGGTGGAGTTTAGCAGTAAAGTGCCCCTGGTTAAATTCCCAGTACCATAACAAACAAAGACTCAACAAAAATCAATGAGGTCAACAGAACCTGGTGCCTGTTTAACGTGATTATTTTGGGGTGCCACCACATACCTACCAATCCAAATCTCTAGGAATAAGGGTCATCAATCTGCTTTTCTTTGTTTTTTCTTTTCTTTTCTTTTCTTTCTTTCCTTTTTTTTTTTTTTTTTTTTTTTTAAAGCAACAGACCCAGGTGATTTTTCTAATCACAAAACAGAATATTCCAGGGACAGTGTGTAAATGCTTGGCAGGAACAACACAGATATACTGTGAGATGTAACTGAGGTGTGACTAAGAGAACTGAGGTATGATAAATGGCATTGACACATCAGGAAAAAAATGTATTTTTGAATTTAGGAAAAAGAAACCCAAAGACTAAATTTTTTTTTAAAAAAAGATACATGAATTCTACTGAACATTTTACATTAATAAAGTTGATCCAATACAATTTTTAAAGTAACAAAATTAGACAAAATTAGAAGAAAGTAGACAAAATTAGAAGAACATGGTTGGATAGAAAAAGCAAACATTCAACTTCAGAGGGACTCAGTCTCAGCTGTTTTCCTCCAACTCATTCAGCACCTGTGTGTGACGCTCTCCCATTCAATGCTTGGCAAATGCTGTTGAATTAATGAATGAAATCTAAAGGGTCTAGCCAAGGTGCTCTCAGGACATTCTTGTTGGGCATTTGTTCTCCATACACATCTGTTGATTTTCCAGTACTGGCCAAGAGACAAATACTTAGAGATAAAGATTACAAATAATTTCATCACTAAACAGGTTATAAGGTAATTTGTTAAGCTCCATAATGCAAAAACAGCCTGTAAACCCATCTGTATTCGTTTTCCAAGACTGCTATAACAAAATATCCTAAACTGGATGGCTTGGAGATTTTACTCCCCTAGTCTGGAGGCTATTAGTCTGAGGGTATGTCAGCAGGGCTGTCCCTCTGAGGGCTGTGAGGGAAAATTCGTTCCACGCCTCTCTCCTAGGCTCTGAGGGTTGGCTGCCATCTTTGGCATTCCTTGGTTTATAGTATAGAAGCATCTCGCTGATCTCTGCTTTCATCTTCCCATGGTGTTCCCCTTCCGTGTGTATCTGTGTTGTTTTCGCCTTTTTATAAGGATAACAGTCATATTGGGTAAGAGTCCACCTTCCTCCAGTATGACCTTATCTTCACTAATTATATCTTCAATGACCTTATTTCCAAAATAAGGTCATATTCTGAGGTACCAGGGGTTAGGACTTCAGCATACAAATTTGAGGAGGATAATTTCCCCTAGAACACCATCTATTTCTGTTCTGAGATTTTGAGATAACCAAACAATTTTCTGGGGGCTGGGGGTGTAGCTCAGTGGTAGAGTACTTGTCTGTATGTGTAAGGCCTTGTGTTGGATCCCCAGCTCAAAAAAAAAAAAAAAAAAAAAAAGAAGAAGAAGAGCTGTCATTACATTGCCCATTTAGTAAACAACTTTCTGGTTGGTTGCTAGTACTTTTCCCCAGGTACCCAGGATTTAGCAGCAGTGTTCTCTGGAACATATATGAGTCCATTGGTCATTGGAAATGAGTATCCTCATTGTGAACTGACATTCAATTCACTCATGAGTATTTAGTGAATATGACTAGCATAGATCAGTCCCTGAGAGGCTGGTCACTCCCACATTGACAATGTGAGGTCTGAGGACTATAAAACTGATCATCGTGCCACCCCCCGTTTAGGCCTTGCTATGGTTTGAATGTTTTCCTTGAAAGTTCATATAGTGAAACTGGACACAGTGGTGCACACCTGTAATCCCAGTGACTCAGGAGGCCGGAGCAGGAGGATCAAAAGTTCAAGGCCAACCTCAGCAATTTAGTGAGACCTTGTTTCAAACTAAAAATTAAAAAGGCTTAATGGGGATATAGCTCAGGGTTCAAACCCCAATATCCCACCCCTCAAAAAAATTTTATGTAACAGAAATTTAATTCCCAAAGTTATATATTAGTAGCGTTTGGAAGTGGGGTCTGAGAAGTAATTAGGATTAGATGCAGTTATGAGGATAGGGATAAGGCCCCCATTATGGCACTGGAGGCTTTATAAGAAGAGAAAAAGAGACCATAGCTAGCATGCTTGCTCTGAATCACCATGTGACACCCCTCGCTATGTTATGATGTGACAGGAATGCTAAAGATGCCAGTATCATGCTCTTGGACTTACCAGACTCTAGAACCATGACCCAAATAAACTTCTACTCTTTATAAGTTATCCAGCCTCAGGTATTTTATTCTAGCAACAAAAAACAGACTAAGAAAGGCCCTGTTTGCAGACTTGATTGGCTTCTTTCTGCAACATTCCTAGGTCTTCTGTATAACTCTACAAGGGAATTCCATCTTAGAAGATTCAGAAAAACATATAGAGAAGTCAGGAAATGTGCCACAGTACACATCTGTCACCAGTCCTACTTCCTAGCAATCTGCACATCAAACAGTTCTAAGGTTCCAGGCCTGCCATCCTCAAAAATTAAGGCTATTAGTATGTGCCCACATTAGAAGGGATAGAGGTACCTGAGTCACAGGCAGAGATTCCAAGATATTTTGTAACAGATGATCCATTCCTACTTTGACCCCATCATCCCTGAAGTACAGGCATTTGAAAAGGGTAAGCTTCTGAGAGCTAGGCCTATAGACAGGGACAAATAAAAGTTTCAGCCCAGGAGAAGCCCCACCTGCCTTGACTATGCTCTCTGGAAGAACAGACCCCCAATACCTTTTGCATCTGACAGCCTCCACCAAAGAGAAGGAAGGTCTTAATTTCAATTTAAATATTTTTGCTTGCCATACCCTTTTCTGAATTCATGAGACATCTTTCAAATTCTGTGTCTCTGAAGAAAAAAAACAGGAGTAAGACTTAAGCAGACATTCTCAGAAGCCTCAAACATTGTCATAAACTAGGAAGAATGTTTTCTTAGATTTGCTTAGACAGTTTATCAATCTCCTTGTTCTATCCATAGAAAAGGATATAATCAAACGACCTTAAAATAGCTCATGATGGTTGGTTAAATATGTAACATGAAATTTGTGGGCCATTAACACTGATTGTAAGCTTGAGAGATTTAGATCCAGGTCAGGTATCTTTAAAACTCAAACCATAACAGCCAAAGCTTGAGTGCAAATAGATTTCCAAACCCTAGTGGTTGACCCAGAAATTTAACCCAACAAAATGTTAATACAGTGGAAGCTCTTATAATGGAACACTGCTTCACCAGCTCTCTGGATCACTGGCACTCTATCCCTCGACAAAGGCCACTATTGCCACTGTGCCATGAATGCTAGGAGGCTGCTCTTTTTTATTTTCAGGTACCAGGGATTGAATTCAGAAGCACTCGGTCACTGAGCCACATCCCCAGCCCTATTTTGTATTTTATTTAGATGCAGGGTTTCACTCAGTTGCTTAGCACCTCACTTTTGCTGAGGCTGGCTTTGAACTCGTGATCCTCCTGTCTCAGACTCCCAAGGCACTAGATTACAGGTGTACACCACTGTGCCCAAGGTAGGAAGCTGCTCTTTAACTCTTTAACCTGTTCAAGAGTTTAACCTGCAGGTCTTCATACAAATCTACTGAGGTGAAATAAATTCCTTGGATCATAACCAGTATTTTAAAAATGAGAACACAGGTCCCGCTGAATTAGTTATATGTTTAGAATTAGTTATTTGTTCTAAAACGTCTTTATGTGTTTTACTTAACATAACTAAATATGAATGCAAAAAAACTCCTCAAAACAAAACAAAACCCCAAATTATGAAAATGAAATTAAATCCTTTGAGAAGATTCTAAAAAAGCAGGTCACTGAAAAATAAACAATAAGAATTGTAGTCAAATTAGCTGTGGGCTAGAAAACTATAAAAGTTTAGGAAAAGAAATGTCAAAGCCTAAAAGAATTCCACACTGATATTGTGGTTTTCTCTTCACTAGAGAAAATGAGAGACTAGAAATCATAAATCCAATATATGAAGGGTGGAGCTAATCCAAGAAAAACAATAAGTAATTTCAGAAGATCACCATTGAGCCTGACATCTACTGATTGGGGATGAATGTAAAATTATATGCTTTACATAAAAATAAAAAGTTTAAAGTATTTATGTTTTATAAATCTCAAATTATAGCCGAGTATGGTGGTACATGCCTGTAATCCCAGCATCGCAGGAGGCTGAGTCAGGAGGATCACAAGTTTGAGGTCAGCCTCAACAAGTTAGGCCCTAAGCAACTTAGTGAGACTTTGTCTCAAAAATTAAAAAATAAATAAAAAGAATTGGGGAGATGGGTCAGTGGTAAAGTGTGTCTGAGTTCAATCCCCAGTACAAAACAAAACAAAACAAAACAACTCAATTATACCTGATAAAAAGAACTAATATATTTAAAATTTTGGGCCAGTTTTTAGAATGTGATGGAATAGGACCTGAATATTATAAATTCATTCCATTTATCAACAGAGGAAGGAATCACAAAGCATACTCTTAATGCATCAGAAAGTACAATCAAATGACTAGTATATATGATAACATGATTAGGGCAAAGCACAAACACACGCATACACACAATGGTCTTCACATCAGGAAAAATGACCCACTTATAAACTAAAGGTTCATAGTCAGGGGCTAGGGGTTGTGGCTCAGTGGTAGAGGGCTTACCTAGCATGCATGAGGCAATGGGTTCAATCCTCAGCACCACATAAAAATAAAATAGAGATATTGTGTCCACCTAAAAAAAAAAGGTTCATAGTCAGCTGGGGAAACTAGTTATCTCTGAAGCTTTTCCTGCCTCCTCCTCATTGCTGTCCTCCTAGCCCACGACAGGTTACAGCTTGGTGTCCCACTGGTTGCAATAAGTCTGTCTCCTCATGTCCACCAACCCCTGAGATAGTTACTATATGTCACCATTTAGATGAGTGTCCATCAATAAGACCTGGAGCTTGTCACAGAGAAGGACCAGATCTTGCTTTCTATCCTAAGCATCAGCACAAGGCCTATACTTAGTAGTTATTTAGTAAATTCTGTTGAATGAGTGACCCTCTATAACCCAAGCAATAAAAATGGAAGGTAACTCTGGTTGAAGTGAACTATAAATTTGGATTTTTAAAAAATTATTATTATTATTTTGTGTGGTGCTGGGGATGGGAATCCAGCCTCTTGTGCATGCTAAGTGCTTTACTATTGAGCTACATGCTCAGCCCAGGAAATTTTTTAAAACGTGTTACAGAAATACAAACAGAAGAGCACTGATATATCTTAAAGCCTAAAAAGAAAATCACTGGAAGCCTGGCACAGTGGCGCATGCCTGTAATCTCAGCAGTTTGGGAGGCTGAAGCAGGAGGATCTTGAGTTCAAACCCAGCCTCAGGAACTGGGAGACACTAGCAACTCAGTGAGACTCTGTCTCTAAATAAAAAAATAAAAAATAGGGCTGGGGATGGGTTTCAGTGGTCAAGTTCCCTTGAGTTCAATCCCCAATGTGGGGGTGGGGGGAGAAAAGAAAATCACTGGAAAAGTGCAAGTTCATTACATTAGTTGAAATAACTATGAAGACCACTCAGTTCACCTTATCTGGACTCTGGATTTTGTGTAAACCTTCTGTGACTCTGGTTCCTTGCCTGGAATCTTGACATTTCAAAGTGACAAATTTTCTGGTTACATAATAGAAACTGCATTTACACTTCAAACTGATAAATTTTATTTCAAGTACAAATTAGTAAAGATTGGCTGATCTGGAAAAAATGAAAGAAAACTTTTATTTGGGGGTGGATGGTACTGAGGATTGAATCCAGAGGCACTTTACCATTGAGCTATATCCCTAGTCCTTTTTATTTTTTAATTTGAGTCGATCTCAATAAGTTTTCCTGGCTAGACTTTAACTTGCCATCCTCAAACCTCAATACATGAGCAATGTATTAAGTTGGTGCTCTTAAATATACATAAAAATAGATTCTGTGTAAAGAACTTAAAAAGTAGGTTGAGAGATGGGGATGTAGCTCCATGGTAGAACACTTGGCTAGCATGTGTGAGGCCCTGGGTTCAATCCCCAGCAACCCACACACACGCATACACACAAATAAATAAATAAAAGGAGGTTGGAAAACAAGATGTTTATAAACAAAGAAAATATACTGTCAAGCAACTCCCTGTGTAATGAGTTAGGAAGTCAAGTAAAAGGGAAGGGCAGTCTAAGACCAGATGATATAGTGTGAACGTGTTCCTCAAAGTTCATGTGTTGGAAACTTACTCCTCAATAATGCAAAGGTCTTGAGAGGTATAGCCAGATAATTGGTGATTAGGTCTTGAAGGCTCTATCCTTAACATGGATCAATGTCCTTATCTCAGGAGTGAGTTATCATGAAGAGTGGCTTTATTATAAAAGTGGGTTTGGCCTTACCCTCTTTTACCCTTCCACCTTCTGCCATATGACCCTTGCCACATGTCTGTGTCATGGTCCTGGACTTCCTAGCCTCCAGAACCATGAGCACAATAAATCTCTACTCTTCAAAAATTGCCCAGTCTCAGGCATAGTTATAACAACACAGAACAGACTAAGATACCAGATAAAATCTGGCTGAATCGTTAATCTAATCCTCCAGTCAACCCCGGGAGGTGGGTATTATTTTTTAATCATCCCCATTTTATAGCAGGGGAAACTGTGGTGTAGGGAGGTTAAGCAACTTGTGGGAAGTCATAAAACTAGTTACTGTGAAGCTCAGAATCAGCTGGTGAAAAGTCTGTTTCCAGAGTTGGACTCTTGACAGGTCTTTCACAAGATGTCCAAAGGCCTATGGGAGACTGGATAGTCAAAAATCAAGGAAAGTCATCCAATGAAGTGCTAGTAGAAACAAACGTTTGAGTTTGTAACTTGGGATTGAAAGTAGAGAACAGTAGGCAAAAAGGAAGACCAAATACAATAAATGTTGTCTCTATTTAATGATAAGTATCCCAGGAGATCACGGGGGTGGGGGGTGGGGGGGATGTCTATATGGAAGGCAAGGTGTCTGAGACACTTTTTTCTGCCAGGTACTGGAGACTGAGCTACATCCCCAGCCAGTCCTTCTTTATATTGGAACAGGGTCTCAGTGAGTCGCCCAGAAAGGTCTGCAACCTTCTATCCTCTGTCTCAGCTTCTGAGTATCTGGGATTAAGGTGTGTGCCTCCACAACCAGAAGGAACTCTATTTAAGAGGCTCAGCACTTTAGTTGTGTTAGAAGACAGGGCTTCCCCATGGACCACCTGCCCCAATGAACCCTGACAAGCTGTCCCTTCTTACAGGTGACCCTACCCTTCACCCCACCACTCACAGAGACTGGGGGAGGGTAATTCCTGAACCAGAGAACTTCATCTTTCATGGGCGCTCACTTCTGCTCACAAGCTCCCCTTCCTCCGCAGGTTTCCAACATGAAGCCCACAGAAGTGAATACCCCATTTTCTGGCCCAGGATCCCCTTGGAGGAGCCGGCTGAGGAATGCAGTGAACCTCTGACCCTTCAACTCCCGCCATTCGGATCTGAGCGTCCAAACCGAGACGTACTTTTTGGCCTTTGCCTTCTACAGAAAGCACAGCTGGGCCAGGCCCAGGAGGGCCGCGTGGCCGGGCCCCAGCAGGCCGCCTCGCCCCCGGAGACGCGCGGGGACCCATCGCGTGGTCCTGGCCCTCCGCTCACTTCCCGGGTCCGCACGCCCCGCAGCACTGCGTGCGCCCAAACCAGAGTTGGCGCTGCCCTTGCACGTTGGAAACGTCCAGGCGCCTCCAGCCTCCGACATCTTGGGGCCCAGGCGGCGCGCTCGGCGCAGGGTTAGGAAGGGCCGCCGGTGCGGGCGGCTCAAGGCTCTCCACCCCTTTCCCTCCTTCCGCCCCTTCCTCCCGGTTCCTCCTCTCCCTCTACGCCTCTCGCCCAACCCCCACCTCCCTCCTCCCTTCCTCCCTCCTCCCCTCCTCCCTATGCCTTCTTTTTCCTTCCTTCTCCTTTTCCCGGTCCCTGCTCCCCCTCCACGTCCTGGCCCTCCATCAGGCGACCCACGGGTGAAGGACCTTAGCCTCCCCAGGGAGCTGGAAACCGTGGAGCTTGCCCGCAACTCTGCCAGTCTGTGTCCAGACCTAGAAAATGCAAAAACATCCAGCGGCTCCCGCCAAGCGGGTTAAAGGCACATAAAGGAGTTTGGAGGACACCCTTGTGGCAAATAAGGCCTTTCACGAGAGTGGCACCTCCCACAGGACAGGGGAAAGAGGGCATGATTGCAACTCCTTAGAGAAAAGGTTTGGATGCAGCCCGGGCTTGTGCGCTGTGGCGGGGTGGTGTGGCAAAGACTAGGTGAAGGAGAAAGAGGCCCAGGTCAGACTCAGCTGGGCTGTGCCCTGGGACTCTTCAGCGCCTCTGAGTACCCTTGGAGTCCCTGCGTGTGGACTCCAGGCCCACGAAGTACCAGTAGCGCCTTTCCATAGTGCGCTTCAAGCTTCGCTAGACAACAGCAGAATCTGTATGTTAGTTTGGGGGGAGGGGATTACATCCCCCAAATCTAGGAATGTATAGCCAGTATTCTGATTTGACCAAAAAACTTGCTAATATGTTCAAGAAACAAAGAAAAACGATGGCGGCAAGAGGAGCACCAGATCTAGAATAGAAGTTTAAGTTTGGGCATTGCCTCTGGGTAGCTTTGGATGGCAAGCAAATCAGTGAAACTCTTCCAGCTCATTTCTTCACCTATAAAATGTAATAATTCCTATCTTCAGGGTTGCTGCAAGGAGAAACTGAGGTAATGCATGTGAATAATGTAAACTATTAGGTATCATAGAAATGTAAACAATTATATCTTCAGAGATTCATGGCCCAAAAGAGAAAAAGTTTACTGACTTGCAACTAGCCCACAAGTGAAAAGCATCTTTCCCAATGTCCTTTTAGCAATACCCTGGGTGAGACCCCTGGGACTGTCATAAAATTCTTGCAAAATTCTCTTAGCCAGGATACTTTCAGTTCACCATCACTTAAAAAAAAAAAAAATAACTTGCCATTTAGTACATCTGGGAAGAGGGGAATATTACAAAATCAAAGGTTGGGTGTGAAAATAATGAAAAGTTCTTAGTTGCTTAGAGCCTCACTAAGTTACTGAGGGTGGCTTTGAAGTTGTGATCCTCCTGCCTCAGCCTCCTGCACCTGGCTGGAAGAGGGATTTTTAATATTTATTGATTCATCCATTTATTTTTGGTACTGACACTCTATCAATGAGCCACATCTCATTCCTTTTCTTTCTTTCTTTCTTTTTTTTTTTTTTTTGAAACAAGTTCTCACTAAATTTCTGATCTCAAACTTGCAATTTTCCTGCCTCAGTCTTTTGAGTTGCTGGGATTACAGTTGTGCTACTGTGCTGGGCTGAGAAAGGGATTTTTGAGGAAAGAAAGAAAAAACTATGGAAAACAGTGAAAGAAATGAGTATAAAATAGTTACGCCACGCAGCAGATGACCTACCCTGCTTCACAGGGAAAATGAATGTAAATCCCTGACGTGCCCCGCCTCCTTTCACCACAAGTTTGCTTGCCTTATTCTTTCCTCCAGTCCCAACAGGTGTCCCTCCTCCTAGGTCATGCTCAGCAAGTCATCTCAGCAGCTATTAGCCCTGGCTATGTCACCTTCATCTGAGGACATTTCAAGAAACACTGATGCTTGGGGCCCACCTCCCAGATGCAGATGAAATGGTCTCAAATCTCAGGTGACAAACTGTGTATCCCTACCCTCCCATTGGTTCTCCCTTGACACTGCTTACCTCACCCTCTTTGTCAGAACTTATCCTCTCCGATATGCTGTGTTTTCTCTATTTCTCTGACTTTCTTTTCTCTATCTCCTTAGTGTCCTCACTCCCTTTCCTTGCTTTAAAGGAAAATTAATAAAGATTAATACCAGCTCCAACTGAGTACAGTCGTACACATGCCTGTAATCCCAGCAACTCAGGAGGCTGAGGCAGGAAGCTCACATGTTCAGGCCAGCCTGGCTAATTTAGTGAGACCCTTTCTTTTTTTTTTTTTTTTAATTTTAATTTTTATTTTTTAGTTTTCGGCGGACACAACATCTTTGTTTGTATGTGGTGCTGAGGATCGAACCTGGGCCGCACACATGCCAGGCGAGTGCACTACCACTTGAGCCACATCCCCAGCCCTTAGTGAGATCCTTTCTAAAAATTTAAAAAATAAAATGGACTAGGGTGTTAGGGTCTGTAAACAAGTCTGGATGGCGCCTGGCATTTTGCCAGAGGGAGTGGTTTGTGAAGTAACGCCAGTGAGCCATTAAGTGTGGAGATTCCTTATTGGTTGATTGCTATAGATAGTTTATGTTAATTAAGATAAGCTGTGTGGAATGTATAAATACCTCTGTTGTCCTACAATAAAGGGCTCCCACTCCTGCTGTATCAATGTACACAAGTTGTTCGTCACCCCCCGGTTATTTTGCTGCAGCCGGACTGCGGCACTAGGGATGCAGCTCAGTAGTAGAGTACCCTAGTTTCAAACCCCAGTACCTAATAAGTACATAGGATTTGGGGGTTGCTCAATGGTAGACCACTTGCCTAGCATGCACAAGGTCCGGGGATTTGATTCCTAGAACCATAAATAAGTAAGTAAATACATACATGTTGACCCCTAACCAGGCATGGTGACACATGCTTGTAATCCCATGTAGCAACTCGGTAAATTGAGGCAGGAAGACAGCAAGTTTGAGGCCAGCTTGAGTTATTTAGCAAGGCCCTGTCTCAGTTAAAAAATGAAAAGGGCTAGGAGCTATCTTGGTGGTAGAGCACTTGCCTAGCATGTGCAAGGACCTGAAATCAATTCCCAAAACTGCAAAAGGAAAAAAAAAAAAAAAAAAACTAATCCCTTGGAAACAACTCAATTGTCCATCAACTAATGAATGGACAAATGAATAAACTGTAGTAACATCTGTATCATGGAATATTCATTGGTTATAAAAAAAGAATAAAATACAAATATTTTATTTGTATTTGTATTTTATTTGTGAACATTAAAAACATTATGCTAGCCCAATTCAGTGGCACAAGCCTGTAATCCCAGTGATTTGGGAGGCTTAGACAGGAGAATACAAGTTCAAGGCCAGCCTCAGCAACTTTCTGAGATGTTTTCACAAATGAAAAAAGAAAGAGCTGGGAATATAACTCAGCGGTAAAGTGCCCCTTTGTTCAATTCCCAGTACAAAACCAAAACATGCTAAATGAAAAAAAGCCAGACACAAAAAGCCACATATTGTATCATATGCATATGAAATGTCCAAAATAGGCAAATAGGTAGAGACAGAAAACAAATTAGTGGTTGCTGGTGCTGGAGTGGAGGTGGGGAGTTTGTTACAAACTTTCTCACTGGGATGATCAAAATATTCAGGAATTAGATAGTGGTGATGATTGTACAACACTGGGTATGTGCTACATGTCACTGAATTTTATTCTTTAAAATTGCTAGTATGGTGGTATTTATTGTGAATTTTACCACAATAAAAATTGCACTCTAGGGGCTGGGGCTGCAGCTCAGTGGTAGAGTGCTCACCTAGCACGCACGAGGCACTGGGTTTGATCCTCAGCACCACATAAATGTAAAATAAAGATATTGTGTCCACCTCAAACTTAAGAATAAATTTTTTTTTTTTTTTAAATGCACTCTAACCAGGTGCAGTGGTACACACCTGTAATCCCAGCAGCTTGGGAGGCTGAGGCAGGAGGATCCTGAGTTCAAAGCCAGACTCAGCAACTTAGCAAGGCCCTAAGCAACTTAGCAAGACCCTGTCTCTAAATATATATATATATTTAAAAAGGGCTGGGGATGTGGCTCAGTGGTTAAGTACCCTGGGTTCAATCCCCAGTACCTTCCCCCTACACACACACACACAAAAAGTGCATCTGTTTTGATGGGAAAAAAAAATAGCCCTTGCTCTCTTTCTATTCTTCCTGGATAAGGTCATCCATGCCTATAGATTCTCTTATCATATGACACTAGGACTCTCGGGTCTGCTTCTCAAGCCCAACTCTTCATCCTGAGGATTTTTTTTTGGTCAATGAGTCCAAAGAGCAGGCATCTCCAAGGGTTTACCACAGGTCCCTTTAACTCTTCAGGTGAATAATTTAATGTGCCAATAATCCAATCCTGCTCTTCTTCTCTATTCCTGAGATACTGTTTATAATACTGTTCCCTATGTTCAAAATCAGGAATCGTCTTAAGTCCTTCTTCTTCCTACTTCCCTACCACCCGCATTGGGTCAGCCATGGGGGTTGGTCTTGGGAGTTTGTTATCTCCTCAGCACATCAGTTAACTGCCTTGATTCAATCTCCTGTCATAGTCTGGATCCTGCATTAGTAATAACATCACTGGCCGCCCGCCTCCTCCGTCTCAAACCCTTCCAACCTGACCTCCTCCATGTAGCTAGAACAGTGCCACTAAAAGACTAAGATCAAACCCTCTCCTGCCACTGCCTTAGAGTCCTTCACGGCTTCCCATTATTGCCTAGATGAAGTCAACACTATCTGGTCTGCACCCTCCGGCCCTCTCTGGTCTGACCCTCACCTCATCCCCCAGCCTTGCACATGAGGCCCAGTAAGAACCATGACTGTTGTACTGATGTTGGTGGGACCCAAAGTTTGTGATTCAGCATTTTGTCAGTTTTAAACCATCAAAAGACAAAATTACCACACATTTAAAGATCTTTCGTTGGCATCTAGAATTGGACCATATTTTATCCTGTAAAACAAGATGAGCTGAGTAGAGGAGGCTGGTTTTAAAGACAGAAAAGGCCGAGGAAAGCAGAGGCAAACAACAAGAAGCAGGTTGTTTATTCCAAGTTACTTTCCTCATAAAGGTGAAAGCAGAGAGAACTCCTTTATCATGTCAGCTAAAACGGGCTTGTTTGGGGATTTGATATCTCTTTCTCCTCTGATATCTTGGAAGGTCAGACAACAACTTATTTTCGGGTGGTTAATGAAAAACTTCAGCACGAGCAACTCCATTTTGGTTTGGTCAGTTGGGCCTGGTACCGTAGTTCGGTCCAAACCAATGGCTTTATATGAATTTTTTTTTTAACAAACCCTTACCCAGAAAGACCCTTGTTGTCGCGACCCCTTGCCCGCAAGGAAGACGCAACTCAGGAATCTTCTTTCAGCAGTTTATTCAGGCCTTGATTTAAGTATCTCTTAGTGACTCCCTTTCTTTCTCCTTCTTCCTTTCTCCTTTCTCCCGAGGGCCCAAGCACAGCCTAATAAAGCCTCCCACGTACCAATCTTAAACCGCCGCGTGGGTCTTTCTTATAGGGTGGCAAGAGATAGCGTGCCAACTCTCCACAAAGGAATTTGATTTATCACAGGCCACAGTGGAAGCCGGCGCCATCTTCTAATGGCGGCCACAATTTACAACAATGGCTTACTACACCTTGTCTTCCTTATGTGGGCAATAACCAGACCAGAGGATACTTGAGGTGCCCCCAGGCTTAGTGCTGATGGCTTGGTGGCTTGACCAGACTCTAGGGGCACCTCCTAATCAAGGGAGGATGACTTTGCAGGTCACTTGCCTGTTCCCACCCTGGAGACTCCACTCACTGATCATCCTCCTCCCTCCCTCTTCCTAGTCACCTCACCTTTGATCCTCAGGGATAGTTGGAACTTCAACGCTTGTCAATAGTGAGCAGACAGTAAAAGTTCCTTAATGTTAGAAGGGCTTATTGCCAGTATCGTCATCTTAACTCTGGAGAAAACTGGGAGCCTGTTTTTTTTGCCTTTAGGCCCTTGTCCATTCTGTTCCTGTTCCCAGAGACAGTGGTTTGTCCTCTTGGAGGGATGAGACCCCATTCAGCTATTGGCTAAGGTCAAGTGCTAATTCTCTATGTTATCCGAGTTCTGTGGCTCTACAGGTCTATGGATTAGGAGGGGTCTAAATTGGGCTTTCATGTTTTTCAGAGTAAGCTTATTAAACTAAAAATGTTGAACAAATAGAACCTATATGGTTTGTGATTAAGGCAAGTCCTGAAGGTTGTTCACAAATGACTATGTTGGGGGAAATGTTTGTTGAATAGTCACTCCAGTTGGCTTTGAGGAGGGAGGGCACTGGGGAATGAGGAGGGGGGAGGTGTCTGAAGTGAGTGAAGGAAAGGAGAAGGGACCCTTGAAAAGACTCTGAGCTGGGGGGCCTCCCTCACCTCCTATGCCTCTTTATTCCCTGAGGGCAGCTTCCACACTAACACTGAGGAAATTCCAACATTCCTGATGAGAAAACTCACTGCGGTTTCCAGTTTTGTGACACTGTATCCTACAATTAAGACAGAGCAAAGAATTGCCTTTAGCTGCTTGACTCTTTTAAATTGCCTTTAGCTGCTTGTACACGGAGGAGAGGGCCACAACTGTCACTCTACAGTAACAAATTGCTGATTTAATTATCTATTAGTATCCTGCAAATTCTAAGTCATTTGATATTTTCTCTTTTTTTTTTTTTTAAGAGAGAATCTTTTTTTTTAAATACTTATTTATTTTTTTTTAGTTTTCGGCGGACACAACATCTTTGTTTGTATGTGGTGCTGAGGATTGAACCCTGGGCCGCACGCATGTCAGGCGAGCGCGCTACCGCTTGAGCCACATCCCCAGCCCCATTTGATATTTTCTCAAAGAAAACATCTCCAAATTGTCAGCACTCTCTCCTGCGTCCTAATTATCATATTACTACATGAATTGGTTCCATTCCTTCCCACCCAAAATGGATCCCTCAGCATTGGCTGATCACAGTTACCATTTTTTAATGGCCAAGGTTGATGGATGTACAAAGAGTTTCCCTAAAGTCACTGGCCATGTGGGCCTTGCACATCAGTTTGAGACAGATGTGAATTGAGTAATTCCTACTGAGCCATTGTCAACAACTCAGAGGAAAAAATGTCACCAGCATGTGACGGTGATGAAACTAGTTATATATTTGACTTTGGCTGTACTTTCTTCTAGGGATTAAAACTGCAAGAGGTTAACCATCTATTACATTTATTTATTTATTTACTTACTTACTTATTGTTAGTACTGGGGATTGAACCCAGAGACACTACCGCTGAACTACATCCCCAGCCTTTGAAACTTTTTATTTTGAGACAGGATCTCACTAAGTCTCCAGGTTGGCCTTGAACTTTTTGTTGTTGTTGGTAAATATTTTTTAGTTGTAAATGGACCTTTTATTTTATTTATTTATATGTGGTGCTGAGGATCTGAGGATTGAACCCAGGGCCCCACACATGCCAAGCAAGTGCTCTACCACAGAGCCACAACTCCAACCCCATGGCCTTGAACTTTTGAACCTCCTGCTTCAGCCACCTGAGAGAGTAGCTGGGATTCTAGGTGTGCACCATGTATCCGACTACCATCTGTTATGTTTAAACTTCTAGTTCTTTTATTGAAGACAACTAGATAGTTTTATTTTTCTACATAATGCTTGACCTACCAATCAAGGGTAGGATAATACCAAAAAAGACAGAGTTAGTCTGAGATAATGATAGTTACAAAAGATGATAGCTAACAGTTAAGTGCTTCCTGTATGCTAGACCTGTGGGTTTTTTTTTTGGGGGGGGGTACTGGGGATTGAACTCAGGGGCACTCAACCACTGAGCTACATCCCCAGCTCTATTTTTTATTTTATTTAGAGACAGGGTCTCACCGTGTTGCTTAGCACCTCGCTTTTGCTGAGGTGGGTTTGAACTCGCAATCCTCCTGCGCTGCTGGGATTAAAAATGTGCACAAGGGTGCCCAACTCCCTTTGTGTGTGTTGACTCAATCCTCCAACACTTATAAGACAGGCTTTGTTATTTTCCCCATTTTTCAGATGAGAAACTGAGGCACAGAGAGTTTTAATAAGTTACATAGCCAGGCAATTGGCTGCCAAAATCCATGCCCTGAAAACCAGTCGCCTCCACCAGAAGTAGTAGTATCTTCATTATCATCAACAAATATGTGTAAACACCATGTCAGGTGTGTGGACTGCTTCACCTGCATTCTCATTTAATTTTTGTAGCAATTTCATATGGAAGTGTGATTACTATTCCCTGTTTTATAGAAGAAGACCCTTAGATTTACCTAGGATAATGTGCCCAAAGTTACATACCCTTTCTTTCTTTTTTTTTTTTTTTTTTTTTTTTTGGAATTAAACCAGACACTCTACCACTAGGCTACCTCCACAGTCCTTTTAGTTGTTTTTATTTGGAGACAGGGTCTTGCTAAGTTGCCCTGACTGGCCTTGAATTTATGATCCTCTGGCCTCATCTCCTGAGTCACTGGGATTACAGGAGTGCACCACTCTCTATGCCCGGCAGCCACATCTCTTTTAGGTGCTGGGGCAGGGACAATAGCTCTATTGGACTCTACCACTGTAAGGAGAGGATCTGATCTGGGCCCTAACTGAAATCACTAGCATAACAGCGGGGAAATGTCAAATGCCCTAGGAGGCCCGCTGAGAAATGGTACATTCCAGCGATGCAGCAACAGGGCTGAAAATACATGGTGGGTCTGGAGAATTTTATACTGTCAGAAAGTAAAGTCATGCTCAAAACAAATCTGCACACTTCTACAAATCAAAATACAGAAAGAGATGACGTCATGTCAAAAGGCCACAGGATCGAGCCTGAAAAAGTTCCCAATGTCCAAAACCAGAACAATCTGAGTAATAAAATAACAGCAGCATTGAGTTATACCTCAAAGAATAAAATCCACCAGTGCATAGTGATATAAATAAATGATTGAATAAATAAATAAATGAGTAGAAGAGACAGACTGTTCTTACAGAAGATTCCAGGTTATAAATGTGAAAGGATTCAGAGAAGTAGAATATCAGCATTTGAATCCACAGTAATAATTGCTGTAGGAAAGAGTCATGTGAATGCTAAAATTTATTTTTTTGGTACTGGGGATTGAAATCAGGGGTACTCAACCACTGAGCCACATCTCCAGCCCTATTTTGTATTTTATTTAGAGACAGAGTCTCACTGACTTGCTTAGCACCTCGCAGTTGCTGAGGCTGGGTTTGAAATCAAGATTCTCCTGCCTCAGCCTCGCAAGCTACTGGGATTATAGGCAGGAGCCACTGTGCCCGGCTATTTTCTTTACTTATATGTGGTGCTGAGAATCAAACCCAGTGCCTCACACATGCCAGGCAAATGCTCCACCACTGAGCCTCAGCCCCAGCCCTAATGGGCAAAACTTTGGGGAGAAATAGAACCTTTGTGTAGCCTCAAAGAACCTACCCCATAACATGAGTTACTCTGGTGGTTTTAACATATGTCTACAAATTCCTTGACAGTCCTTCCTTCAGAGAAGGAGCCTAATTCCTTTCCCCTGGGGTGTGGGTTAAACTTGGTGACTTACTTTTAACAGAGTATGGAAAAAGAAAATTAGTAACTGCAGGGTAGCAAACCACCTTAACCAAATGATCAAAATTAACATCACATGACTTCTGCCATGCTGATATCATGTACCCTCTGATGTGATGTCATGAGAAAGGCACTTCCCCTCCTGCATTCTTTCCCCAAATTCATACCCCCAGTCTAGTCATAAAGAAACACCCCTCAACTCCAAACCTTTTTTTATGTTTTATTTTTTTGTACTGGGGATTAAACCCATGGCCACTCACCACTTGCCGCAGTCCAGCTGCAGCAAAATAACCGGGGGGTGACGAGCAACTTGTGTAGATTGATACAGCAGGAGTGGGAGCCCTTTATTGTAGGACAGGAGCGGTATTATACATTCCACACAGCTTATCTTAATTAGCATAAACTAGATACAGCAGTCAACCAATAAGGAATCTCCACACTTAATGGCTCACTTTTGTTACTTCACAAACCACTCCCTCTGGCAAAATGCCAGGCGCCATCCTGACTTGTTTATAGACTCTAACAACCACTGAGTCATATTCCCAGCCCTTTTTATTTTTTACTTTGAGACAGAGTCTCCTAAGTTGCTGAGACTAATCTGGAACTTGCCATCCTCCTGCCTCAGCCTCCTGAGTGACCGGGATTACCAGCATGCACCACCACGCCCAGCAGATGGAAGGACATTCTGCAAAATACCTGACGGATACTTTTCAAAAGTGTCAAGTCATAAACAACAAGAAGAGTCTGAAAACCTGTCACAGATTGTAGATAACTAAAAAGACAGCCCTGGTTCTTTGAGATATTAATACTAGGGGAAGCTGGATGGAAGCATGAGGGGATTCTCATGGTGGCTTTGAGGAGGGGAGTGTCCAGCAGTTGAGGGCTGGCTGCCAGACTATTGAAAACACCTGGCACATGGAGATTCCTTTATGACCATCTGCTGATCCCATACGTTCTCTCACAAGACTGGATGTACACACCATCAATTCATGATTATTTTCTGTTCGTTTTTGAAAGCGTGGTGGGAGATTAGAGAAAACAGGTAACAGGGCTAGAAAGCGGCAGATAGGCAGGGGGACAGGTCCAGGTGATAGTAAACACTAAGAGAATCGGAATAAAACATGAACTTTAGACAGCAATATGTCATTCAGTAATTGTAGCAATGTCCTATGTTAACACGAGAAATCAGTAATGGGGAAGCTGGATATAAGCTACATGGGAACTCTCTATGCTTTTTCTCAGTTTTTTTGTAAAATTGTTTTCTGTTCTAAAAATAATCTATTCCAAAAAAAAAAAAACAACCTAAAAAACGGCCCCTCCTGGGTAAGGTAGACAGATCACAGAGGCTGCTGGTGGTTGGGCAGAGTTGCCCTGGTTCAGTTTGGCTCTGAGGGGCTTGTGAGTGTGTCCATAGAGAATGCAACACATGGCAGAAAGAAGAGCCACAGGGATGAGGGAGGACATGAGGGAGGAGACACGGTTAGGCACAGGAAAGCAGGAGAAGGAAGGGGTAGATGAACAAGGAATGAGACCCCCTGCTCCAAGTGCGTCCTTTCCCTTGGCCACCCTCCTGCCTAACCCCTCTCCTGACTCTTGACCTCTTACCCTGCTGTTTTCTCCCAGCACCTGTTACCTGGTGCCTGCATATTCTCTGTCCCTTTGGTTCCACTCTCTGCCCTTTCCCACTGTGCCTCTAGCTTTCCTGGGATTGGCCTAATGGGAGGTAGGGGCAGGAACTCTGAAAAGGGAGGATAATGGGCTCAGAGTCCCAGGCCCTTTGTCTACCAGTGTCCCCCTGTGACCATGTCTCTAGCTCAGAGGTCACAGCTCCTGCCAGGTGGCCCAGTCCCTACAGCTCTTCTCACTGGCTTTTGGGAACTGTCCTGCTCACCCAACTTCCAGCCCCCTAACAGGAACGGCTCTCCCTGATGGGGAGGTGGGCACTGCACTATTCCTTACTGCCTTCCCTGAACTCTGCCCACGTCTTGGAAAATCTTCCCTTTACTAACTTCTTCTCAATGACTCAAGTATGTCATGAATCAAGTATGTCACTGGTTTCCAGCTGGGACTTCAAAGGATAGAAAAATTAACTTCCTCATTATGTTTACTGTCTACTGTTTTCCTTCCTCTTTAGAATATAAACTCCATGAGGGCAGAGTTTGTATATGCTCTGTTCACTGTGGTGGCAAGCCATACATATTTGATAAATAAATGAGCACATGCTGCTTGTATTTGTGCTTATATGGTTGTCACTAGCTGCATGTGGCACTTGAAATGTGGCTAGTAGGACTGAAAAACTGAATTCTAAATTTGAATACACATCCATCTAAGGAGAGGCCCCCGTGCTTAAGGCAATTTGCTAGCTACTAAAGTCCACTCTGTCCCAAGACAGATGAAGAGAGTTGCTCGAGACTGAGTCAGCTAAAGCAAATTGATGGTTCTGGTGTATCCCTTGCCCTGGAGAAACAGGCTGCTGGGCTTTCTGCCTTCTCTCTGGGCAGGCAAACTTGGGAATGTATGCCCTGCATTTGAGCATTTGCATTTTAATGCAATAAAACAGTTACAGGGTGCACACCAGGCCCTTAAAAACTTAGAGCTTATAAGAGCTCTGGCCCCTGGCCAAGGGAGTCTCCAGCTGCTGACTGACCCTGCCTGGAAAGTCAACTTGGAAGAGACACAAATGTCCTAATCCTCTTCCAAACCACTCTAAGTAGGTTTATCCAGTGACCTGTAAAACCAAATTAGTAAAGGGACACTTTAATTCCAGCTCGTTAGAGAGCTTCTAAAATCTTGGAGAAAGCCAACACAGCAAATTCTGTGCTGGGTGGGGGCTGAGAAATACATCTCATTTTCAAAAGCAAAACGTCCTTGCTTTTACATGGTTTCTCTTACCCACATAATTCAGCACATAGAACTTTTCTGGGGCTTTTTACAGGCCCCAGTGAAAGTAGGAGGCAGTTCTCAAAAAGGAGAAAAATACGGTGGCCCCACGAGGTCAAGTGATTTTTTTTTTTTTTCCACCCAATTGTGCCAAGTCCAGTCCCATCTCTGGTCTCCTGATTCTGGCAGGGGAACATTGCACTGTTCTTATTACTCACCCCTGGAGTTGGCTTATTGCACAATATCAGGAAATAGTCCATATGAAATCCTGGCCCACGGAGCGTTCATGTTCTGTTTTTTATTCTGCAGCTTTTTTATAATGCGTGTTTTCCTTTCCCATAATGTCATCTGGAAGCAATTCCTCCCAACAGCTGGATCTGCTTTCACAATTGGTAAACACGTAAAATGGAAGGCCGAGGAAGACGCAGAGACTCACAGAGGAGCCTTTCCCCCACCGCTTGGCTCACGTTCTGAGGCTTATCTTGGGTCTTGGCACTAGCCTCATCAAAACCGAGAATGTCTTCTAACAGGCGACCCACATTCATTCCCTCCTTCAGAGGGTCAACATGTTCTTTGGGGGAGAAATTTTCTGAATATTTTGCAGATAAAATTGATGAGATACAGGCCAGATTGCCAGCTGCCAAGATCTGCATGCCACATGTGGAGGCCAGGAAAGCAGCCTCTTCCCAGAGTTACCACCACCATGGTACAGTCAGAACCTCTGGGTCCCCAGGGAGGCCTCCCTGGGAGAGACGTGCCTTCCAGTGCCACTGCCACCAAAGCCCACAAAGACAGGAAAAGAGCCCAAAGAGCAGTAAGTGGTCATCATCACCGGGATGAATGTCCTCCAAACCAGCTCCTCGGGAACAAGTTTTCATGCACATAAAAGCAGCAACGCTGGCCAGGCTCTGAAGGGCTGAGCCAAGGTCACAGCTGTCTCCCGTGTGTTGGCTCATGTTCTCTGCTCTGCCTCTGGGGCCTGCAGGGGCCACCATTCTAGGGGCTCACCAACAGGACTAGATCTGGTCCAAGAAGTCTAAGGACATGGTATAGGGAACAAAGCTCAGGCACTAGGCTCTCCATCTCCCATGGAGGAATTGCTGTTCTGTGGATTTAAGTTTCTGATATGGGGAAATCTGCTGAGCACAAGGCTGAACTCTCAGAGGGAGCTCGGAAGTGTGCCAGCGAACACCAGGCCCAGCTGCAGGGATGATCACAACACAGCGCTGGCCAGCTTCTGGGGCGCGTGGGAGAGCCTGCCTTCTAAGCACAGTCAAAACTTTGGGTCATCGGGGCCACTCACTCCCCACGAAAGGGAATCTAAGTGTCATGGGCATTTGATGACGAAGTTCTCCAGGTAAAGATGGGCCTCCTTCCCACTGGACAAACAAAAGAAGATTGTCAAGGGGCCAGAAGACCCTAAGGAAGAGTGCCTGCCCTTCAGCACGTGTACTTCCTCTAGAGGAACCTGGGTCCCCTGACCTACCTCTCCAATGGTCCCTCTCTCTCCTTCCTCTGGCCTGGTGGAAGCTTTATCTTACCTGGGGCTGGGGGAAGAAAGTACATCATACATTTTTCCGTACTTCACAGTCTCTTGCCTGGAATTTTGAAAATCCATGAATTTTCAGTCCATGCCAAGGCTCATTCCCTCAGATCCTGGTCACTCTGGTCTGATTACGTGGACTGCCGGGGTTGGGAGGACACATGGTAAAATTCACTGAAGCCTGGGACAGAGGGATGGGTGGGGAGAGCAGCCCATTTGCTAATGCTTCAAAATGATCCTCCAGATTAAAGAAACCAAAGAAACAGAACAACCGAACGCAATGTGTAGACTGTTTAGATCCTGACTCAAGCAAACCAACCGCAAGGAGGTATTTTGGAGTAATCAGGAAAATTTGAATTGGGACTTTGTATTAGAAAATATTATAAAGAGTTACGGTTAATTTTGGTATGTATGATAATGGTGGTGTGATTGTACAAGAAAATGTCCTTATCTTTTAGAAGGTATCAGAGATTTGTTTTAAATAATCCAGAAAAAAGAAAAAGAAAATATGTCAAGGTATTAATGGTTAAATATAAATGACGGCTATGCATTTGGATTCGTTTGGGGGGGTGGTGGTACTGGGGTTTGAAGCCAGGGGCATTCCACCACTGAGCTACATCCCCAGCCCTTTTATTTTGAGACAGACTCTCACTAAATTGCCGAGGCTGGCCTTGAACTTGTGATCCTCCTGCCTCAGCCTTCCTAGTAGCTGGGATTACAGGAGTGTTCCACCACATCTGTCAGTATGTGGGATTCTTTATACTGTTCTCTATACTTTTATGCATGATGAAAAAAATTGTAATAAAGAGCTTTAAATATAGAGAATCTTCTCACAAAAACTCCTAGAGGAAAACAAAATAGACACCCAATTCCGTGCCTCAGTGGGGACTGAATTCTGTTCTTGGGATCTCAGTCTTCCCAGGGATACAGTAGGGAAGTGACCAGAAGTCTCCCATCAAAGATGACTCACACAAGCTCTGACCAGAGGTTACTAGGTCACCTCAGCCCCCCTCTGCCTGGCCAGAAGGAGAAGGGCTGCTGGCTCGCTGTCTTCTGCCCCGCAGCTTTCACCGTCTCTGTGGGCTGTGGTTTCCTCCTGTGCAGGCCGTACCACTGCCCGAGCAGCTTGGGGGCCTGTGTGAGGGAAAGTAGGACACAGACCAGATGCAGATGACTGACAGCTAAGTAAAGTTCCTGTTATTATAGCTTCAGATTGCTCCTGCTCCCTGGGCCCCAAGTTGCTCACCATCACCCTGCACTGACTCATCCAACGAGCATTAGTCAACCATGAGCTGGGTGCAGATCTGGGAGGACCAAGACTGTCCTTCCTGGCTGTGGGGAAGGCCTCTTATTAGAGAGTTAAAGCAGGGCCTGGTGCCTGCTGACTTCTTGCCTAGCCCCGGCCTTGGCACCAACTCCCCCCTTCCATTCTAAGTTAGTGCATGATCTTTAGCCTTTGCCTGATCCTCGAGAAGGATGAGTTTCCGTGTTCTGACCTCAAACAGGCTTTTCTAGTAAACCATTTTCCCCTTCTGCCTTGAATTATATTGGGGTATTTTACTTCAGGTATAAAAACTATATTAATGGAAAAGGTCCACAGATATTTCTTCTTGGACACACCCACAAAGTGGCCACAATGGCCAGGGGTCTTGGTGTGCTGATCTTGGACACAAAAGCCCTAGAGGTGGTATGGTCCTAGGTGGGCCCAACTCTTCTTCACTCTTTCAAGGTCTTCATGGAACTTGTCATCCAGACCATGGGTCAGTCCTGGGTGTATTCTCCATTCTCCTGATTGTTTAAGAACCAGTCAGGGGGGCTGGGGCTGTAGCTCAGTGGCAGAGTGCTTGCCTAGCACATGCAAAGTACTGGGTTCTATCCTCAGCAGCACCACATAAAAAACAAACAAATAAATAAAAGTATTCTGTCTGTCTACAATAGCTACAACAACAACAAAAGAGTCAGGAGCTCACATGGGCCGGCATGGATTTTGAAGGATGGTGGTTTTTCATACGCTCCTATCATCCCCAGGTTCTCAGGTCCTCTTCGTAAGGTATGCTGGGTATTTTATTTTCCTTTAGGAGTAAAAGGCAAGCACCTGATGGAGGGGTCAGGCTTTACTCCTTTCTTAGGACAAACCAGACCACCCAGCCCTCCAGGAGGGAAAGGCAGGCCTCGCCTGTGGAACTAGTGCCCAGGGAACTGGTTGCTGAAATCCTTCCTAAGCAATGAGCAATTTCCCTTATAAGGAAAGACTGCTTCCACAGAAACAAAAAGTGAATTTTAAAAATCCCAATTATACTTTATCTGTCAGACTCAACATTCGATGCTCCTACAGTATTTTAGATAGATTCTCTAATTCTGAATTTTTCTTTTTTCATGGTTTCCATCTTTGTCTCAATCATAAGAAAGTAATGAGAACTACAAGTTTTGTAGTAGCACCCACACTTTCTTTTTCTTTCTTATTCTTCTTCTTCTTCTTCTTCTTTTTTTTTTTTTTTTTTTTTTTTGGCAGTACCAAGGTTTGAACCCAGGGCCTCAAACATGCTAGGTAAGTGCTCTATCATTGAACTACACCCCAGCCCTAACATCCAAAATTTGATTTTTTAAAATTTCTGCTCATTTTTTTGTGAATAATGATGCATCAGAAATGACAAGTTTCAAGCCAAGCAGGAGTCCCACCTGAGGTGTGTCAACAGTAGCTCAGATGTTTGACCCATCAGTGGGTAGGCGGAAGTCCAAATTCAATCCACAGGGGATTGAAGAGGGTCGATGCATAAAGCTTGAAAGTATGAGTTGTTTAAAAACCAAATTTACAAAAGCTGAAAACATTGCCCAACCTTAACTATAAGTGTCCTGCAGGCAGGAGTGTTGTGCACTCTGTACATT
The DNA here is from genome assembly GCF_048772815.1 of Callospermophilus lateralis. Lineage (NCBI taxonomy): Eukaryota > Metazoa > Chordata > Mammalia > Rodentia > Sciuridae > Callospermophilus > Callospermophilus lateralis. The sequence goes on along the minus strand of NC_135313.1, from coordinate 57,131,791 downwards.
GCTGTACCTCAGTGCCTGAGCCAGGAGCTGGCACAGGATAGGTACCTGGACTGACTCAATGCAAGTGCTGAGGGTGCTCTGGGATTCCTGTGTCTCCTTGCCCCACTCAACCATCTATGACCATCGTTACACTTTTCTTCAAGACTGGAAGCTTTTGAAAGCAGAAATTAATCTTCTGTCCCAGAATACATACCTCATCCATTAATTGAAATGCAATAAGCCTAAAGTAAATGATCTAATTTAGCCAATAATCTATTAAACCATAGAAAAACAAAATCCCAAATAGGTCATGAGAAAAACCATGGACATGCGATAGAAATGGACAATCCCTGGAGTCTCCAGAAGGCCCAAAGTATTGTGTGGCAGGGAAGTAAATCTTCTGCCCCAGAAATCTGGCAAAAGAATTCATTTGAGGACTTAAGCCTCAGAAAAAAAAGACCCAAGGAAGGAGGCAGAGAAGGGGAGGTCTTTCCAGGGCCCACAGATTAAGGGTATTTAGATACCACTTAAGAAAAGGACCAGATGCCAGCCGGCCTGGTGCTTCAGTGTAACCGTGTTCCTGCAAACTTGCTTATGGGAAAGAAGATCAGAAGCACTGACGATCATTACCGAAGAAGATTCAGAGGAATTATGGCCTACTCTGGGTTGAAGAGAGAACAAGTCCCAGTCTTTTTTTGGTGTCAAGTTCTATTGAAATGTGCTGTTGTCAAATCAAAAAGGGGACAGATTCGGAATTGTACAACTCTGATGAAAGTGAAATAAAAGAAAATCTGTATCATCTTAATCAAAGCATGTGCCACCTGAGTCGGCTTCCCGTCTCGTCCCTTGGCCTTGGTGACTCTCATGTGCTAGAGGTTAAGGGTTTGTTAAAGAAGATGGGTTTTGATTAAGTGTCACATTTAGTGTGATGTGACATGCTCTTTATCATTGCAAGGGAAGATTGGGGCCAGGGGGAGCTTTATAGCTAGTTCCCAATATAAATTAGGAGTCTTGGGGAATGGGTGCTTTGCTGTTGGCCTTGATCTTTCAAGGACCCAACGAATGTGTATGTGAGAGTGTGCACACATGTATGTGTGTGTGTTTGGAGAGACGGCAGCAAAGTCAGCTTCCAGGTGCCTGCGCTAATGGGATGGTTACCCCTGTTGGAGTTTGACTTGTAATTGTAACTCAAGGCTCCAGTTCTAAATCCGTCCAAGTTCTTGATGTACGAGGCAAAGGTCTCGGTGCCTTTTACTCCTTTGGAGTTTCAGTGTTGCCACTGCATGGATTTGAAGATGGAAAAGCAGGAAAAAATGTTCCAAGTGCCCGAGGCCGAGCATCCTGCCTTCCCTTTCTCCAAGGGAATGGGCAGAGCCAAGGCTACCTCCTGCCAAATCTAAGATGCACAACACACCTTCAGATTCTGATCCCCATTAACTTGGGGAGAACAGAGAGAATGGGGGTGCAGAAAAGTCCCAGATGGGTCTGGAGTGCTCAGGAGGAAGGGAACCTGGAAGTGGGAATTAGGGGAAAGCGTCTCAGCCTCCCACCCAGTGGCCAACCATCCATCCCCACGTTACATCACTTGCACTGAGTTCCTGGCCTGTTCAGCATCCTTCAGTGGTCTTCCCTTTCTTGTTTGTCTACCAAGAAAAATCCACTCTCCCTCCAGGCATCCAGTGCCCACATCCTGGGTACCACAAAATCCACCTGTTCTTTGTCTCCCAACTGAATGACTTGTTCCTATCTTCAAGCTATTGCTCAGGTTACTCCCTGCCTGCAAAACCATCCCTGTTTCTCTTGCCCCGTGGAGAGGCTACGCATCTTCCAAGAACTGCCAGATCCCTTCCTGTGTCACCAAGGAGCCACAGACAACTGCAGTAACTCCAACTCCTTTATTTATTACAGAAATATGAGCTGAGAGCCTATAATTGAGACCTGCCCAGGCACCTGGGATGAGTCAGAGACAAAACAAATGAAGAGCCCTGCCTCCAAGGAGCTTCTGGCATGGTCCTGGGGGGATTCTTATAGTCAAGTGTGAAGCCAATGCAGAGGTGGCCTGACTGCTACGGAAAACAGAAGGGAGCAGGGAAGCGGAGACCAGGAGTTCTGGGGGGGCTGCAACCAGTTGCAGGTTAGTAAGGATGGTCAGAGGGTCTCACTGACATGGATAAAGGTCCAGGGAGGTGAGGAAGCTAGCAAAGCAGAAACTGGGGAAGAAGAGTTCTAGGGGAGGGAATCTCTGCCCCATCCCCATTCCTGCCCAACCCTTGGGAGGGATGGGCCCCCCTCCCTCTTTTCCAGGGTCCTCTTTAAGGTGGTAGGAAAGAGTGTGGATAAAGAAAATATAACAAAATCCAAGCCGGGCGTGGTGGTGCATGCCTGTAATCCCAGAGACTCTGGAGGCAGAGGCAGGAGGATTGTGAGTTCAAAGCCAGCCTCAGCAATTTAGTGAGGTGCTAAGCAACTCAGTAAGACCCTGTCTCTAATAAAATACAAAATAGGGCTGGGAATGTGGCTCAGTGGTCAAGTGCCCCTAAGTTCAATCCCTGGTACTCCCCTCTCCCCACCAAAAAAAAAAAGAAAAAGAAAATTCATAACTGGGCGCATGAAGTCCATCTCATTCCACAGTATCAATCCACGATGAGTGCTTGTGGGTGTGCTCTGCCTACTCTGGCTACAACTTTCTTCCTCTTTCCACTGGGGATGCTCATACAGGCCTTGCTCCCTGCTACACTTCTTGCCCACCCTGTAAGTGGTGAGTTTCTAAAAGCTCTGGCTTCTACCTCCACTCGTACTTCCTACAAGGCCTCTTCACATCCAGGCTGCTGACTTCAACTACCCCGCATTTATATTGGTGACCACACCTCAATTTCTCTCTCCAGGTCTGAGCTCTAGACTTTCATATCTATGGTGTGCTGAGCACCAACCAGAGCTCCATGCAATGTACCTCCCATCCACGGCCACCTGCAACCCCCTCTCCACTCTTCTCTCATCCTTGCACCATCCTCCCTCAGTGTACTTGGAGATTGGTTCTGAATATCCCTCTGATACCAAAATCTGGGAATGCTTAAGTCCCTTATGTAAAATGGTACAGTATTTGCATATAACTACATCCATTCTCCTGCATACTTTATTATTTGATTTTTTTGGTTTTCGTTTTTGTACTGGGGATTGAACGGAGTTTTGCTTAACCACTGAGCAACATCTCCAGCCCTTTTGATTTTTTATTTTGATTCAGGGTTTCAAAAAGTTGCTGAGGCTGGCCTTGAATTTGCAGTCCTCCTGCCTCAGCCTTCTGAGTTGCTGGAATTACAGGCCTGTAATTGACATTATCTCAGATTTAAAGTCTAGAGAGCTTTAGATTCCACATAATATCTAATACAATGTAAATGTCATGTAAATAGCTATCATACTGTACTATTGGAATCGTGGCTAGGAAAAATGTCTGTGCATGTTTAGTATAGACATAATCATCTAACCCTAACTGCAGTGAGTGCTGAGAGGGACTGAGGATCTGGGAAATGGCTGGAGGCACCAAAGGACTGGCACATGGAGGTAGGTGTCCAGGGGACCTTGGATGGGTGGGTCTTGGAATGAGAAGAGACCCAGGCTGACCATAATCATTACATGAATACTGACCAACACATACTGCAGACTTAGGACGGGCCAGCGCTGTCTTCTCACCAACCCTATGGGATAGGCACCGTTGACACCTCCCATGTTACAGATGGAATTGAGCTGCAAGGAGCTGAAGGACTTGTTCAAGGTGAGGGCACCCTGCCCGTACCCTGAACTACTCAATTTGGGAGGTAGGAAGAAATGGGAAGTCATTGAAGCCTTAGGAATGGAGGTAAAGGTTAGAGATTGCAGAGAGAGGGAATAATTCCCTAGGGAATGTCCAGTAAGTTAGGAGAGTCCATGGAGGAGGAGCAAGCAGAGGCGGGGAGACCTGGAGAGGCTTGAGCCCTGGATGCCTTTAGAAGGCGGAAGGAGGCGGGAAGACTACTGGGGTGGGGGGCTGCACCGGGAGCCCTGAGGATCCTTGGTGAAACAGAGATGAATTAGCAGGGCTCCACCAAGGGCTGTGGCAGGACAAAGGCACTGACTGGGAGGGGCTGAGGGCTGCAATCTTGCCAGCCCCTCCTTTCTTGGGCCAGGCGCCCTTGTCCCAGCTGGCCCCCAACCAAGTCCCAATATGAACCAGAGCAGCTCAGGATCAGTGGCCCTAGGGAGGATGGGGGCAGAACAGCAGGGGACTGAAGATGGGTTTTGAAGTTTATCAAAGACTGGTCTTTCAAGTTGTCTGGCTGGAAGGAAAGGAGGGAGAAGTGACATTAGAGAAGGAATAGGGTGGCATGGTTCTTACTGGACAGGAAGAGCCGTGGACAGGGAGGGGAGGAATGGAAGAGCTGGACACTAAGGCTACCTGTCACCCAGCAGATGACTTGCCAAATGAACCTTCCTTACCATCCCCAAAATGTGAAACTCCACCCTGAATTCCCTAAATTGGCTTCATGATTTTCAGTCCCGCAGAGAGAAGGAAACCAGGCAAGTAGTCTACTCCAAAGTAACACTGGCTCCTTGTGGCCTGGAATGTGATATGAGGCACAAAAACACAGACTGCCAAAGGTGTGGAGGATCAGGGATGTCCAGAGGGCAGTGCCTTCTGTGAAGAGTGCAAGGTAGCCATGTGCAGCCACCTGTAATCCCAGAGGCTCAGGAGGCTGAGGCAGGAGGATCTCTAGTTCAAAGTCAGCCTCAGCAAATCAGTGAAATACTATCTCTAAATAAAATACAAAGAAAGGGCTTGGGATGTGGCTTAGTTAAGTGTCCCTGGGTTCAATCCCAGTACCAAAAAAAAAAAAAAGTGCAAGGTACTCTAAGGTTCACAGACAAGGCTAGTGCCCTTCCCCCTACCCTTATACATATATTTTTTCTTTACTTGTATATGACCACAATGACTTTATTTTATTTATTTATTTTTATGTGGTGCTGAGAATCAAACCCAGTGCCTCACACATGCTAGGCGAGCGCACTACCACTGAGCCACAACCCCAGCCCATGAACCTTTCTTCCTTTACCAAACAATCAGGCTAATTAGAAAAATAGGTTAACAGGGCTGGGTGTTGGAAAGAAAGTGGGGGGGGGAGGGAGGGAGGAGGGAAGGAAGGAAGGAAGAGGGAAGAAATGAGAAAGAAAAAAAGAAAGGAAGAAAGAAAGGAAAGAAGAGAAAATATATTACCAACTCCGAATTGGACTTGGGGAAATGTTCATCCTGCAGTTTCTGCTATCTCTAGGTAGGCCTGTTATTCAAACACAGGCTTACCTTATGGTGATTTTTCTCTATGTACAGTTGTATGTGTATATATATATAAAATATTTTTTAGTTGTAGATGGACACAATACCTTTGTTTATTTAATTTATTATTATTTTTTTAATGTGTGCTGGTGGTCGAACTCAGTACCTCACTCGTTCTAGGGAAGCTCTACCACTGAGCCACAACCCCAGCCCTCTTTTTTTTAAACACCGTTGTAGTCATGTCTACAATTTTATACCCAGCTTCTCCTACTTACTATGTTTGTTTCCTTCTGTCATTACTTGCTTTAGTTTATTTTAATAAGTGCATAAAATGTCATCATGTAGCAAAGTTTACTTAACTGTTGGGTATTTAGACTGCTTTAATGTTTTGCTATTCTAAATTTTTTCTTTTTCTCAATGTTTTGCAATGCAGAAATACGCACAGACCTTTGGGCATTTAAGACAATTAAGATAGAATTTCAGAAGTAAAATTATTCAGTAAACAGATATGAATGCTCCTAAGAGTTTCAAATTCATGTTGCTGAATTGCTCCCTAAAGAGGACTATATTAAGATACACTGAGACTAGCAGTGTCTGAAAATTTTAAATTCACAATGGTTTTAACCAAACAGGCTAAATCACTAAATATACCTATACATCTATATCTATGTATCTATCTATCAGCTAACAGGCAGAAAGTAAGCTTGATTTTATGTAAACTTTATAGCAAGCTTATCACACATGCAGAAAATATACCAATCACAAAGTGAATTTTCACAAAGTGAATACCTGGGATTAAGTAGCAGCCAGATCAAGAAAAACATTTAACAGAACCCTAAAGCCATCAACACGGCCCTTTTTCTCTTTCCAATCCCACCCAAGGGGAATCACTATTCTGACTTCTCACACCATAGATGTTTTGAAGATGGCTTTGTTGTAATTTTCATTTCCTGGATTACTAGAGGAGTCAACCATTTTCCACATTTTAGTCAATGAGTTGCAGTTCCTCGTTTATCAATTGTCTTTTCAAGTCCAGGAAATGAGTGACTCTTAAGCAATCTCTTAACGTTGAGTGTGACTGAAGGAGGAGTGGAGGCACCAGGACGTTATTCATAGTGGAGAGATTTGCTGAGCGAGCGAGCTCCTCTGGCTGGGCCCCTGCAAGACTCACCTCAGCCATGCTTCTCAACTGCAAAGCAAGATGGCGCCTCTCTGGGTAACACCTGGCAGGGTAATTTTTGAGTGACAGAACTGAACCTAAATAGACTCTGCTGTTCTTTCAGTGTGTATGAGTTTTTCAGAAATAGGTCACTGAACCTTTTTAAAAATAGAACTGACACTTTTGGGGAAAGCATTTTTTTCTGCTGAGATAGCACACAGTACAAGATATAATGATCTCTACCAGGTAGATGAGGACATTTGGTATTAAAAATAAATACATATTCTTAATGATAATGACTGACAGGAAACAAAATTTTTCATAAGAAAGCTCCTCAGCACCCAAAAAAAAGAAAGGTCCCTAGGGCTGGGGTTGTGGCTCAGTGGTAGAGCACTTGCCTCGCATGCATGAAGCACTGAGTTCAATCAAAGGAAATAAAGGTACTGGGTTCACCTACAACTTAAAAAAAGAAAGGTCCCTGAACATTGTGAACTGAAGAGCCTACATAAAGTTTTCCCACTTAAATTCTACTGTGGGTTCTTCTGAGGTGTAAGTGATTGCTTGCTAACCCCTGCCCAGCCACACCTGGTAACAGTTTTTGATGGAGAAAGAAAGGCCACATCACCAGCTGTGTGCAGTATTTGCTCCCTCACCGAAGCCAAGAGCTCCTGTCTCCTGGGTTTGATTCTCCTCTCCAGCTCACTCGGGGACCATTATCCAGGCTGCAGTAGAGCTGTGATAAGGCCATCATGCTGCCTGTGAGCAGCTCCGTCCCTCCTCTCCCAAGGACTTGACTGCTCTGGATCACGCCAGCCGCAACACCCTTTGCCTAAGAATCCCCAGAGAATGGTCTAGGCCTCCAGATTTGTTCTGCTTGAGGCTCTTTTCACCCTGCTCCTGAGCCATCCTCAGAAAGCATCCTCTGGCTGTTGCCCAAGCCCTTCCTCACACCCTGCCCTGCCCTGCTACCTTCAGAAGCCCCATTAACCTCAAGAGTGGAAGCTCCTGTCTTCTTAGGATTTCCCATGTGTCTAAATACAATATAAAATAGGACTGGGGATGTTCCTCAGTGGTTGTGTGCCCCTGAATTCAGTCCCTGATACTGCCCCCCCCCAAAAAAAAAGAAACAGAAAACTTGTTGTAGACCACCTCCTAGGGTCTCTGCTTTGGCAGTCCTTTTTAGGTTCGTCCATTTTCTCATTAAGGCTGTGTCCCTTCTGCAAAATAGAGAACACAAGGAAAAAATCAATTTATAAACACAAAATTCCTATAAATACAAGTTCTTAAGACTATTACATCTTCCAGCCATGCGCTGGGAGGCAGAGACAGGAGGATCGTGAATTCAAAGCCAGCCTCAGCAATGGCAAGGTGCTAAGCAACTTGGTGAGACCCTGTCTCTAAATCAAATACAAAATAGGTCTGAGGATGTGGCTCTGTGGTTGAGTGCCCCTAAGTTCAATCCCCCAGTACAACCCCCCCCCAAAAAAAGGCTGCTACATCTTCCAGAGAGACAGATCCATATGACAAAGTGTAACCACAATAATGGTTAGAACATATTTGCACAGTGTTCTTTGCTTTGCAGGACATGTAGATCATTTTTATCCCAAAAACATCACCACAGAGGTAGGACAAGCATTGATGTTACATCTTACAGATGAGGAAACTGAAGAATAGACATGTAAGCAGAATGCTTTCAATCACAGGCTGGTTGTCAGTAACTAGAATTAGAAAATACGTCTTGTCACTTGCTCCCCAAAAAGCACTTGTCTAGTGCCTTGTCTGACTTCCCTCCCACTCTCAACCCAGGGCCTGGAGACCTCACTACACAGACAAAAGGAAATAATATTTTCTGACATAGGGAGAGAAGCACAGAGCCTCCTCCTGACCCCAACGACGTATAGATGAGGGGAACTTTCTACTAGGGCTTCCTCTTGGCCAATTATACCCAAGGCATTTCCTTTTTCTTCTGAAGGCTTAACAACATTTTCTTTTGAAGTTCCTTAGGAATGAACCTGGAGGAGCGCCACCTAGTGGCCCAGACCATAAGAACTGTCACTCATTTTCATCAGCCACTCAAACCCCACTCCACGGGGCCACCTTGCCTAGAAAGCTGGACCCATGCTTCTTGGCATCCACCAGGATAAACTGAAAATGGATCAGAAAGCCTGATGTGAAAAATGAAACCACACAAGTGTTAGGAGAAAAATGGGTAGCTGGGCGCTCTGGCGCACGCCTGCAATCCCTGTGGCTCAGGAGACTGAGGCAGGAGGAACGCGAGTTCAAAACCAGCCTCAGTAACCTGAGGCACTAAGCTACTCAATGAGACTCTGTCTCTAAATAAAATACAAAAATAGAGATGGGGATGTGACTCAGTGGTCGAGTGCCCCGGAGTTCAATCTCCATTACCCCCCCCCACACACACAACACACACACACATACAAAAAAAGATGGGTGGATTGATTGATACCCTGGGTGCAGGGAAAGTATTTCTGTGATTAAAAGTCTGAATGCAAACCGTGTGCAGCTCTGCGTCTCTCCTCTCCAGCTGAGAGAATTGATGGGGCAACTTCTACCCTCTCCAGTGAAAGTTAAGTATCCCCAACCTCCTGGGATTCTTTCCTCCAAAGAGGAAAACAGATTAAAAAAAAAAAAAAATTAAACTGGTTATGCCCACTGCCCTATTGTCTTTGTGGCAGAAGAAAAGGGTCCTAGGGATGTGCATCATAAAAGGGAAACACTCTGTTGGGCACGGTGGTACACGCCTGTATTCCCAGCTACTTGGGAGGCTAAGGCAGGAGGATGGCTCCAGCCCAGGAGTTTGAGACCAGCCTAGATAACATGGAGAGACCCCGATTAAAAAAAAAAAAAAAAAAAAAGAAGGGGTAAATGTTAAGATATCAAAGGCATAGAAATGCAGTCCAAGTTCTCACATTAAAAAAAAAAGAAAAAGAAAAAGTACAAATCAATCCAAATCCCAAATAAATGTTTTCTAATGAGAAATATAATATAGATGCAATAAAAGAAAATATTAATTAATTCAACAACAGTTAAAAAAAAAACAACTCTTCTGCATAGTAAAAAATATCCGAAAGCTGTGGGAAAATTCGATATTTATCACAGATACAGGTTAATCTATAATATTAGGAACACTAGGAACACTTAAACATGGAGGGAGAAGGCCACAAGTTGACAGAAACCTAGGCAAAAAGCATGGAAAATTCACACATACATACACAAAAATGTGGGTAGATGGATCTTAAAAATTTGAAAACATGATCAGTTTTACCCACCATGTTAGAAAGGCATCTTTGACTGGCACTGAGACGTCAGTTTTTATCAAATTATCCACGCATCAGAAGTTTGACAATATATTCTGTTAGCAAGGCTGTGGGGAAAGGGGAATTCTCATATTCACTGGTAGAATTGCCAAGTGGTACAGCTTCTATGGAAGGAATTTGGAAATATCCAGCAAAACTATATATGCATTTACCCTTTGACCCAGCAATCCTAGCTTCATGAATTTACTCTAAAGTACACTTCCACAAATATAAAACTGCATATCTATAAGATTATTCACTGACTCATTATTTATAATAGTAAACGGTGAGAATCAACTTCAATGCTAATTGAATAAACCATGACATATTCATACAATAGAGTGTAAATGAGCTGAAAAGGGTTGAGGAATATATCCATGATACTTTTTTTTTTTTTTTTTTATACTAGGGATTAAACCCAGGGGCACTTCACCACTGAGCCACATCCCCAGCCCTTTCTGTGTTTTATTTTGAGATAGGGTCATGTTAAATTGCTTAGAGCCCACTAAATTGCTGAGACTGGCCTCAAACTTGCAATCCTCCTACATCAGACTCCAGAGTCACTGGGATTACAGGCATGTGACACCACGCCTGTATTTCTACAATACTTTAAGTGAAAAAAAACTGAAGAGTGAATATGCTTTTTTTTTAATATTTATTTTTTAGTTTCAGGTGGACACAATATCTTTATTTTATTTTTTATGTGGTGCTGAGAATCTAACCCAGTGCCTCACGCATGCCAGGCAAGCACGTTACCACTTGAGCCACATCCCCAGCCCCTGCTTTTTTTTTTTTTTTTTTTTTTAATATTTATTTTTTAGTTGTATTTGGACACAATAACTTTATTTATTTATTTATTTTTATGCGGTTCAATTTTTATTGAACCCAAGGCCTCGCACATGCTAGGTGAGTGCTCTACCACTGAGCCACATCCCCAGCCCCATTTTGTATTTTATTTAGAGACAGGGAGGGTCTTACTGAGTTGCTTAGTGCCTTACCATTGCTGAGGCTGGCTTTGAACTCATGGTCCTCCTGTCTCAGCCTCCCGAGCCACTGGGATTACAAGTGTGCACCACTGTGCCCAGCAATTACATATTCTTTGTCAGATATTCTACAAACACAAAGAACTACAAAGAAGTCATAAACTTTCCTTAGAAGGTTTGTTGTTGGAAATGGTATTTGAGTAGTAATTCTAAAAGTATTTTGGGTGCATTACAGTATAGAGCAATGATTAAATATATTGGTGTTTGGGGGAATTAAGATTGTTATTGTGAAGGAAAAAAAATTTCTAACATGGAGTGGGAAAGCAAAGAAGAATCCTGTGGAGTTGGATTTGAATTGGAGGAAATTTCTTAGTTAAAATATTATTTTAAGGGGCTGAGGTTGTAGCTCAGTGGTAGAGCGCTCGCGTATCACATGTGAGGCACTGGGTTCAATTCTTAGCACCACATAAAGATAAATAAATAAGTAAGTTAAGGTATTTTGTCCATCTACAAATTAAAAAAAAAAAGGGCTGGGGATGTGGCTCAAGCAGTAGCGCGCTTGCCTGGCATGCATGTGGCCTGGGTTCGATCCTCAGCACCACATACAAACAAAGATGTTGCGTCCGCCAAAAACTAGAAAAATAAATATCAAAAAATTCTCTCTCTCTCTTGAAAAAAAAATTATTTCAAGCCAGGCACAGTGGCACAGGCCTGTAATCCCAGAGGCTTGGGAGTCTAAGACAGGAGGATTTCGAGTTCAAAGCCAGCCTCAGCGATGGCGAGACACTAATAACTCAATGAGACCCTGTCTCTTAAATCAAATACAAAATAGGCTAGGGATATGGCTCAGTGGTTGAGCGCCCCTGAATTCAATCCCTGGTACAAAAAAAAAAAAAAAAAAAAAAATTAAAAAAAATGCATTTCCTAGTTCTGTCCATAAAAGGATCTGGAAGCAATGATATCCCAGTAACAATGAGAAAACCTGGTGGCCAAAGCTCCCAAGATGACCCCAGGGGTTGGTCCCCACCTCCTGGTACTGAAAGCTTTGGGCATCCTCCTCCACTGGAGTGTGGGCTGGGTTCAGTCACTTGCTTCTATAGGGTAGAACAACTCAAAAATTATGAAATGTCACTTCTGAGATGCCCAGCAATCAATTCTCTTTTTTACATCACTATGTATATTGTCCATTTGTGCTGCTAAAACAGAAAACCTGAGACTGGGCAATGTATAATAACAGAAATTTATTGGCTCACAGTTTTGGAAGCTGGAAAATCCCAGAACACATTTACAGCATCTGTCCAGGGCCTTCTTCCTGTGGAATCACAGGAAAGCACGGGGCAAAGGGGGTTATGACAACATTGATCCCACCAATGAAGGCAGATTCTAATTCTTGCTCTGTTCTTTCCTGGCTGTGTGATTTTAGACAAGATACTAAACCTTTCTGACTCTGAGTTTCATCATTTGTAAAATGTGTGGGATCATGTCTATTCTGCAGGGTTGTAATATGCTAAATGAATAATACTTCCTCCCCTGTCCCGCTTTACACACTGCCAATTCATTCATTCATTATTATTTCTTGTTATTCCCTTCAATGGGCAAGGGATACAAATATAAATCAAGGGCACTCACGATCAAATGGGAGAAATCCAGAGTGTCAAGACTCAAAGATAAGTGTTGGGTGTTGGGGGTGAGGAGTTGCCCTGGAGGTTGCTTACAGGAGGGGTAGCCAGGCAGAGCCTGCAATGCTGAGCTCAGGAGCCTGCAGGGCAGGTGAAGGAGAGTACCCTGCTGGGGGCCCTTAGGGGCAGAGGGAGCAGGTGGTTCAGAGAAGACTAGTGAGGGGTCCAGTCTGGACCCTGGCAAGAGAGCTCTGCAGATTGGACAGGACCTTGTCAGGAAATGGATTGACTTGTGTGGGGCCTGGTCTAAGGTGATGGGGCACCTCTGAAGGACATTTCCAAAGATCACTTATTACTGACATGCAGGCCTCCTTATCAGTGTAGCTCAGCTATATTATTTCAGTTTATTTAAAGAAAAACAGCTGAGCTTGGTGGTGCATGCCTGTAAACCTGGGAGGCTGAAGAATCTCAAGTTTGAGGCCAGTCAGGTAACTTAAAAAAAAATGTAAAAAACTAAAAATATAAATATAAACATATTTTTTTAAATGTGAGATGTAGCTTAGTAGTAACCTGGTTTCAATCCCCAGTACTGTAAAAAAAAATAAGTTAACAAATGAAGTACCAATATGTCTATATTTAAAAGGCACTTTGTTAAATAAATAGGAGGGAACTGTGGACCCTAACCTTCTCCCAGCCTTCTACCCAGAGGGGAGGAGAAAACCTAGATGGGGACTAGGCCTGACTGTAGGTGTTGTGTCTGAAAAGGGAGGTATTGATTTCAGAGTAAAACTTTCCTACCATCTTTTGCCCCTATTGTATCCAGTTTCTGTCCCCAAGCATCTAAAGCCCCTACCCACCTTCCAGGCTGCAGTATCTACTGTTTTAAAAAAATATATATATTGTTAGCCAGGCATAGTGGCATGTGCCTGTAATACCAGTGACTTGGGAGGCTGAGGTAGGAGGATCACAAGTTGGAGGCCAGCCTAAGCAAATTAGTGAGGACTTGTCTCAAAATTAAAAAAATAAAAAGGGCTGGGGATGTGGCTCAGTGATAAAACACCCATGGGTTCAATCTCTGGTTCCAAAAAATAAATAATAAAATCCATTAAAAAAATTTGTTAATTGTAAAAACTTATGGAGTATAGTGGGATAAGTTGACACATGTATACAGTATATGATACAATCAAATCAATACAGTTAACTTTTTTTTTTTTTGTATCATTCAAATCCATGGCTTCTTGTATAAGTGCTGGACCCCTGAGAGCTCCCCCACCACCCAGCTCCTTCCTTAAGCTTTTTTTGTTTTTTTACTGTAGATTGAATCCAGAGCATTTAACCACTTAGCCACATCCTCAGCCCTTTTTTATATTTTATTAGAGACAGGGTAAGTTGCTTAGTGCCTGCTAAATTGCTGAGACTGACTTTGAACTCGACATTCTCTTGCTTCAGCCTCCAGAGCATCTGGGAGTCTAGGCATGTGCCACAGCCCCCAGCTTCCTTAAGCATTTTTTAAAAGAAATTGAGAATTAACTGGGCAGTAGAGCACTAACTATAATGGCCCCACTGCACTGGAGAACTGGAGAATTTATTACTTCTGCCTTTGGGTACCAGTTATCCAACCTCCCTGGGTCCCTCTTTTCCAGACTACACTTTCTGAATCACACATTTTTATAATGCCCTAACTTTCTGTTTGCCACAAGTGTACATTATTTTAGTAACAAACAAACAACAACAAAAAAAAAAATCAAAATGAGAGGGACTGGGGATATATCTCAGTTGGTAGAGTGCTTGCCTTGCATGCACAAGGCCTTGGGTTCAATCCCCAGCACCACAAAAAAAGAGAAAGAAAGAAAGAAATCAAAATGAGAGAGAAAGAGAGAGAGAGAGAGAGAGAGAGACCTGCACACAGACTTGGGTGTAAACACCTGTAATCCCACCTATTTGGGAGACTGAAGCAGGAGGATTGCAAGTTCAAAGCCAGCCTCAGCAATTTAGCAAGGCCCTTAGCAACCTAACAAGTCCCCAAGCAACTCAGCAAAACCCAGTACCAAAATCAAACATTAAACGGATTAGGGAGGGCTGGAGTTGTAGCTTAGTGGTAGAGTGCTTGCTTAGTACGCTGAGGCTCTGGGCTGGATCCTCAGCACCACATAAAAATAAATAAAGGTATTGTGTTCATCTACAACTAAAAAAAAAAAATAAAAATTAAAAATTAAAAAAAAAAAACAGGGTTGGGGATGTGACAGAGTGACTAGGTTCAATCCCTGGTGCAGAGAGGGGGAAGGGGAGGAGGAGGGAGAGGGAGAGGGAGAGGGAGCACATGCCCAGTTTTCACATCAATCTAGATGGGTCCATTTCCAAGCTTGGGGTGTTGGGGGGCGGTGTTAAAAAAAAAAAAAAAAAAAAAAGGATGGGGTATGTCTCTCAGTGGAAGAGCAGTTGCCTAGTTTGCCTAAGGCCCTGGATTAATCCCCAGTACCTCAGGGGAAAAACTGGTTTCCCCCCAGCAGTCCCTCTTCAATTTTCGGGGCCCTCTATATCCATCTCCTGTGTCCCTCCCTTATTTCTAGATTGCAGAAAGCAAGTAGAGGAAGGAGCAGGCTTCACCGCAGCCCGCAGCGTGGCCTCACGCCCTGGCTGGAGGTAGCCAGGAGAACCCCAGCACGAGCCAGCCCCGGGCCTGTGGCCCTGGGGCTCCTGGCTCGGGTCCCTGGTGGGGACCTGGTGAGGCCACCCCACCAAGCCCGGGCCGGGGAGCCTCCGCCCCCGCCCGCTGCGCACCCGCAGAGGGAAGCTTCTTGCCTCCTTCCAAATCATTTTTTCTAAGAACAAAAACTATGTACAAATGAATATTTCCATCTTTATTTCAAATTCTAGGTTTCAACTGCAATATTAATGCTACTCCACAGTGTAATTTACTTGTAATAATATATCATTATTTCTATTTTACAGTTCTCTTCTTAAAGTAGTAAAGCAAATGTTTAAAACAGCACAAATCCGCAGCCCCACAATTCCCCATTCAGGCTCAGAATTTGCGCTCTCCTTTTAGAATTGCACATAATTGAAAACAATGAAAACCCCCGATGTGCTAAATGCTCTAGTCATTAAAGCATTTTTTTTTTTAACTTGGGAATAAAAGACGGTTCTTGTGGTTGTGGTTATTATTTATTTATTTATTTATTTTTAGAAACCCCAAACAGACTTGCTTCCTGTTCCCAGACTGACATCTGCTGGGGATGTCAAGCCCGCGGACTTCGGGGGCAGGCCCGCAGCCGGCTGCCACTCGGCACTTTTCGGCAGGGGGGGGCGGGGCGCGGGGAGGCAGAGCGACCTGCGTTCTGGCACCTGGCCAGGCCTGCAGGGCTTTTGCTGTGCGCTCTCCCTCCGACCCGGATGCATCCAGGGTTAGCAAAGGCCCCGAGGTCTCTCCGGCTCCAAGCAGCTGAGTTAAGCCCCAGAATAGCACTGTTTTGGCACAGGATCCGGGTTTCTGGTGGCTCAGGCAAGAAGTTGTTGGGCAGGCGAGAATTTGAGGACAGAAGTAGGCACGAGGGAAGGATGTACCTCCTCTGTACCATCATTGTTCTAGGGCACCTGAACCCGTGGCCCAGAGAGGCAAGCGCTATTTCCTGGCTCTCTCCAGGGTGTCTCCAGGGTGCACCACTCAGTTGCTTTTGGGCGAAGAACTCCTTGTCTAGGCAGCTGGGTAGACTCCTCCAGGGAAGGTCTCAGTTCACCACCAATGGGATCCCGATTCCACTGCCTTTGTGTTTAACAAATAGGATCTACCTTTCCTTTTCTACCTAGAATGAGGGAGAAGGGAGTCCCTCTATTTCCCAATTTGTAGCAACTCTGCATCCTCACACAGCACACAACACACTCTCTGCTCCCTCCTCACTGCCCTCTGCCTTGGGAGGCCAACCCCGGGATAAAAGTGAGGAGAGTTCTCTCTGGTCTCCCACACAAGCACCTCCAGTGGGCCAAGATTCCGGATGCACTGGATTCTCTTGCCCATCCCCAACTGTCCCCTCCTCTCCCCCTCAGTTGACAAGCCTGGCCTGGATCTTCTCCACCCTCTCCCACAATCTAGTCCCTCTCTGGCTTAACTGCTCACTCCTCATTCCCAAACAGTATTCTCAAAAGCCAAAAGCGCCCCATAGCCCGGGGCATGGTCACCCAAAGTATTCCCAGCAGCTCAGGAGGCTGAGAAAGGAGGATCTTGAGTTCAAAGACAGCCTCAGCAAAGGAGAGGCCCTAAGCAACTCAGTGAGCCCCTGTCTCTAAATAAAATACAAAATAGGAGGGGACGTGGCTCAGTGGTCCAGTGCCCCTGAGTTCAATCTCCATTAAAAAAAAAAGAGGGCTGGGGATGTGACTCAAGTGGTAGCGCGCTCGCCTGGCTTGTATGCCGCCGGGGTTGGATCCTCAGCACCACATACAAACAAAGATGTTGTGTCCCCCGAGAACTAAAAAAAATAAATAAATACTAAAAAATTCTCTCTCTTTCTCTCACTCACTCTCTCTCTCACTCTTTCTTTAAAAAAAAAAAGAAAGAAAAAACCATAATCCACTTAAACACTTTAAATAAAATGTCACTGTCACAGAAGAAGCCCAGTCCCTTGGTCAAGATTTGCCAAAGCCCAGGAACCTGCCTTAGGAGCATGGGATGATTTTAGGTGGGTTGAAAAGGCATTAAAGATGGAATTGCTGAATGAGAAAGTGATTCTGCGATGGAGTTCTGGTTTAGTGCTAGGTTTTGTTTTGTTTTTAATAAACTTTTAAATTTAGGATACTTTTAGACTTACAGAAAAGTTGCAAGAACATTACTTAGAATTTCTATATACCCCACAGTCCCCCAGCCCCCAATTATTGCTAGTGGATGCTTTGACCCCTCCCTGAGGTGGGTCTTTCTCCTTCACAAGGACAGCCTCTGGAAGTCACAGGTGGGAAGGTGATTTTGTGTCAACAGCCAGCAAGTGACATAAGGCATCAATATTTCAAAATCTAAAAGATCTGAAAAATAAAAGAAGTTTTGTAGGTTTGGAGTTCATTTGAGACAAACTATATGTAGTCTTAATCTTTTTTAATGTAACTATCCATATATTTCTCTGAGAGATATTCGTTGATTCTTTTGCTCTCTTGGGATGTTCACTAATGTTGGGTACATACACTGGATCACCTTCCTACATCAGAAAAAAAACCAAAAAACCTGCATTCCATAATACCTCTGGCACTCTGAGTTTTCTATTTATGGTTATGAGATTAAAAAAAAAATTTATTTAAAAAACAAATTGAAACCAGGCATGGTAGCACATGTCTTTTATCCCAGCAACTCCAGAGGCTGAGACAGGAAGATCTCAAGCTCCAGATGAGCTTAGCAAATTAATGAGGCCCTAAGCAACTTAGCAAGACTCTGTCTCAGAATAAAAATAAAAAGGGCCGGGGAGTGGCTCAGTGGTAAAGTGCCCTAGGATTCAATCCACAATACCAAAATAAAGAAAAAAAATTTTTTTGAAATAGAAAAAGCAAGTCATTTAAAGAGAAATAGCTCATCTTAATTACAGGTGACCTGTATTGTTTAATTTCTTTTCACTTTTTTCCATCCTTCATATAAACACACAAACAACTACCACCAAAAACAAAACAAAGAATCAGAGTTGCCTTCAGGATCCAGCCCAAACTCCTCAGTTGGTCCTCATCTTTGCTCTGGTTCCCTAGCTCCAGCTCCCCGGGACCGACCTTAGTTCACCCAACACAACAGGCTTGCTTCTCTCTCCAGGCCTTTACATATTCTGTTCCATCTCCTTGAAATGCATTTCCCCACTTCTTTCCCTGGTGAAATTCTGGCCTCTTCTTCCAAGCTTAGCTCAGATGCCACCTCCTTTAGGAAGCCCACCCTGGTGGTATCTGGTATCTCTCTCCTTTTTTAAATTCAATCCTGATCAAGTGATCATCCTGTAGGGTCTCATGATATATTATATATAGTATTATGGGTATGAAAGGGGTTTGGGTCACTTGATTATGCTCATTCAGTTTTATTAGTGGGATTAGTAATGGTGGCTACTAGTAATTGAATTTGTACCCTATTCTAATTGCTTTACATATGCAGATTTATTTAATCCTCACCGAAAGACTGAGAGATAGGAAGTGCTGCTAAAATCCCCCACTTAACATATAAGAAGACTGAGGCCCAGGAGAAGATTTATTTTCCCCAAGTTGCAGAGCAGCTAGGAAAGTACCTACATCATGCGTGAGCAGGAGGATAGAGCAAGATGGCCAGGTCAAGCATCCTCACCAAGCCAAGTTCTGAGTCTCATCTTCCCAGGCTGATCCAAGCCAAGCCCTCACTCAGTACCCCAGATTTAGCTCAGCCAGGGAGCCTGCAAGTGCCGGTCTCTGCTGCTTCTCTACTTTGTCATTCCCTCCTGGGAAGCCTCCTGCCTGGCCTGAGCAGGGTGGGGCTGCCCACTGTGCTTTGTACTCTAATCAGTATTTACAGTTTGGGCCTCACCCTTTGAGCTCAGCAGAAAAAAATGTGCCTGATTCACAGTCGTCTTTCATCCTGCACCTGCGCAGGGACCACACAGAAAAAACTTGGTAAACAGGAGAGGATGAAGTAATGGATGGATAGATGGGTGGATGGATAGATGGATGGACCCAGGGACAGACTAACAAGGAACGGACACACTTTTGTCCTTAGAATTTCTAACACATTTGACTACAGGAGAGGGAAAGATAACATTTTCCAGATAACACTCTTTGAACCAGATGTTCAGGAAACTGAACAAGAAAACATCCTTATCCACTGCCTTGAATTCTACATCTGCATTTTTAGGAAGATAGTGTGGTAGTGATATTCAGCCCTTATGATCTCCACTTGAGATGGGAACAATTGACATTCGTGAGAAAGTCCAAACATATTAACTGTCATGGAATGAATTTGATGGTCTAATCGTATTTCAAAATGAATCTGAGGTGGCTCCTAAATGGCATTACTGCAGCAGACGGTCTGTGAGCAGGTGCTGAAAGGTGCAGGCCACACCAGTTCTGAACGATGCTGTCACCACTGGGAAAGTAGCTCCTTAGGAGAAAACTACATAAATGACCAAATAATAATCCAAGATACAAAGTCTGTACGTTGAGTGCCACATCCACAGGTTCAACCAACTGCACATTTAAAATATTCAGGGGAGGGGGCTGGGGTTGTGGCTCAGTGGTAGAGTACTCGCCTAGCATGCAAGAGGCACTGGGTTCCATCCTCAGCACCACATAAATATTAAATAAAGATATTGTGTCCACCTAAATCTTAAGAATAAATATTAAAAAATATATATATTCAGGGGAAACATTACTTCTATACTGAAATGAACTTTTTTTCCCTTGTCATGAATTGCTAAACAATACAGTGTAACAACTATTTGCCTAGCACTTACATAGTATTAGGTATTATAAGTAATCTAGAGATGATTTAAAATACATGGGAGGATATACATAGGTTATATGCAAAGACTATGTCATTTTATATAAGAATTTTGAGCAGCTGTGGCTTTTGGTATCTGCGGGGTTCCTGGAACTAATCCCCTGTAGATATAGAGGGACTATATTTCATTGATTGCAAAAGCATGAAAATGTCATTGACATTCAGTTTATTAGATTACTGTTTCTTATCTCTTTCCATTCCTTTAAATTCTATAGTGGAAGGATAACATATTCATTAATGAGTGCAGTTTCAAGAGGTAAAAACGTCTAAGCATGGGATTAGAGGAAATTATTTTTTCCGGAGACTGCAGACCAGCCCAGGCCAGTCTGGCAATGGTATCCTCAGGCACTGCTATTTCATTTATAAGCCATTTCGTTATCTCTTTACCTCCAATTAGCAGTTGGTAAAGTGTTGATCTTACCAAGGCCCTCGGCTCTGTTACCCTACTTGCCACCAATGTAAATGCTGCACTCTATAAATAATTTCGAAATGGTTGGCCATTAAGTCATACCTTTCAAGCTTGTTTTGAATTTATTTTAGTTTGGTGGAATCTTCACATTTCTCAGTCAATGCATTAATTTTTTGAAAGATCTTTAAGATGTTTGAAGAAGTTTATACTCTCACAGTAGGAAGCAGAATCTTTTCCAAAAGACTCAAGGGCCCCTCAGAGAGCAATGCCTGTGGGAATGCAAGTGGTCCGAGATGGAGAAAGATGCAGTCTTGTAAAAAGTTGTCAAATCACCACTAAGAAGGGCAACCCCGCCCCCACCCCTAACCCTTAGAACTCAGTCACTGCAGGTCAACCAGGATGGAGGGGCCGGGGCTGCACCTGCAACTCCTGCATCTACCTTCAAGAATGGCCAACAGAAGTGTGCAGAGAAAGAGCCTCAGACTGCCCTAACTGCCCTCACCAGCCCTAAGGCCATTTTTTGGCACCTCCTTGGCATGCAGCTGGTTTCTCAAGAGGGTGTGGGAAAACCATCTGCAGAATTTCCTGGGACTCTGTTCCACAAAGCTGTTCCAAAATCTCCGAAGTATGATGGAGCTAAAGTCATTTTATTTTTTATTTTTTGTGGTGCTGAGGATTGAAGGAACTAAAGTTATTTTAGATAGGAGCATATTCACTTCATCTCTGTTTTCATCCCATTCTCCCCCAGTTGAGAAGATGGGGTACAGGGCTCTTTACCTTGGAGGAAGTTTCTGGAAAAAAACAACAACCAGGGCTTCTGGCTTTTGTTATTCAAAACCAAAGTCCTCAGGAGAATTCTGCTGATTCTTAAGCAAAGACGTGATGAATAGAGTGGGATTTACCAGAGCTTGGAAACAGATTTTGAGGAGGGAAGAAAAGGCAAGGGAAGGCAGAAGGTGGCAGGGAGGAAAACCGATGGAAGGGGAGGAGGAATCTGGAAGAGGAGGGTAAGGGAAGGGAGAGAGGAAAGGGAGGGAATTGGCATCTGTGCTCAGCAAAGTTCCAGGCCTGCCTCCACGCAGAGCCCCTGGGAGGCAGCCGAGATAAATGGTCAGCAAAGGCACCCAGATCAGGGCTGGCAATCAAGATGTTTGCAGTAGTCAGGCCGTGGCTGAAACAGTGGTAGTGACTATGGATCTGGAGAGAAAAGATGTCCTTCCTAAAGGACCAGGGCTCCTGTATCTTGCATTTCTCCCAGAAGGCAAGTCAGGTTCTCAGACACAGCTGGGCCTTGTGGACAGGGATTTTGGACAGCTGAGCTGTCCTGGATGGGGTATGGTGAGAACCAGATGGGTGTCCTGGAACTCTGGCACAACCCTGGGTTTGGGGTGCTGGAGAATTCCAGGAAGGAGGGAGGTTATGGTATGTTTTTCTCATCAATCTGGATGAGAGGGACTTGGAATCAGAAATTAAGTAGTTTTTGTTCAATTGAGTCTGTAGACTGAGATTGGCACTCATGTCATGTTCACTGGAACTGCTTTTTCCACAAAGTTAGACAAAATTTCTTATTGTAGGACTTCTCAGAAGTTTTAATACATTCTGGATCTCAGATCAATGGACCACCTGTGTGCTGGTAAATGATCAATAAAGAATTTGGACGTTAAATCAGGGATTAAACTCCTGGATTTATAGCACTGCCAGTTTCCTTGATGTAAATCTGAAGGGCCATCCCCACCGCAGAGGCTGACGGAGGCCTTTGTTGTTCTACCCTTCTCTTCTCCTCTGATGGCATCCCAGCTCCTTCACTCCCAGCCAGTGGAGACACCCAGAGCACTCTCCACTCCCATGTAAATGTCTGCCTTGGAGATGTCTCCCAGGTAACCTGGCTTAAGTCCTCCTCCACTGTGCCATCAGTTACAATAAAAAGATGCTTGCATGGGACTGGAGTTGTAGCTCAGCGGTAGAGTGCTTGCCTCATACGTGTGAGGCACTGTGTCTGATTCCCCAGCACCACATATAAATAAGTGAATAAAACAAAAAGGTACATCAACAACTAAAAATATACTGAAAAAAAAAAAAAAGACATTTGCTGACTCACTACAATATTTCTACACAGTTGGGTTCCTTTAACTGATTATACCTAGGCTAAGGTCTATTTGTGTGTGTGTGTGTGTGTGTGTGTGTGTGTGTGTGTGTGTGGTGCTGGGGATAGAACCCAGGGCCTTATGCATGAGAGGAAAGTCTATGTTCTATAAAGCATAACATTAAAATTTTTTCCGGGTACAGTGGTTCATGCCTATAATCTCAGCTATTTTGGAGGCTGAGGCAGGACGATTACAAGTTCAAAGCCAGACTCCGTGACTTGGTAAGGCTCCAGCAATTTAGTGAGACCCTGTCTCAAAATAAAATATAAAAAAGGAATAAGAATGTGGCTTAGTGGTTGTGTCCCTGTGTTAATCCCTGGTACCAAAAAAAAAAAAAAAAAAAAAACAAACAAATTTAAAATTTTTAAAAAGACAGGGTCCCTGAGTTGGCCAGTCTCTAAGATGACCCCAAATAATTCTTGCCTTCTGATATTCATGTCTCAGTAGAGGACTGATCTATGTAACCAATAAGGTATTTTGGAAATGATACTTTGTAACTTTGGACTCTATGTATGTCATAAAAGACCTAATGGTAGGAGCTGGGGATATCTCTCAGTTAGTAGAGTGTTTTCCTTACATGCACATGGCCCTGGGTCCAATCCCTGGCACCACAAAAAAAAAAAAAAAAAAAAAAAGACATGATGGTTTTTGTCTTGTTCTTCCTGGGACCACTCACCACAGGGAGAGCCAGGTGCCATTTTGGGAGGCCTCCTGAGTAGCTCTAGGGAGGAATCTAGGGGTGAAAAAAACAGCACAAGCCAAGAGATTGAGCTTTCCCAGAAGCAGAGCCTCTAGCTCCAACTAAGCCCTTCCATGGCTGTAGCACAACTGAATTCAACTTTCTGGCTCAGAGAAATGGATGAATAAAAAATATCATTGTTTTAAGATGCAAAATGGGAAGGTAATTTGTTATGCTACAGAATATAACTAATACAGAGCCTATATTGGAGTATTTATAATTCAGCAGGGGAGGAAAGAGGGATATGGAGATTTAAAAAAAAAAATTGTGAGATAAAACAGTATGTCTAGAATCATATACTGACTGTAACAAGTTCTGAAAATGGGCTTGCAGGAGGGAGGAAGAGGTTATACCGTTGAAAAACAAGGAGCCCCATTTAGGAAGCTTCCCAGAGGTCAATTTTGGAAGGAAAGGAGGTTGAAAAAAGGCAAGATCACATCTTAAGTTCTCTCCTTTTTGGAGAAATCAAATTCTTGAAGAGTTTGTGTAAATGTTCTTTGCGAAATGTGAAATTCACTTGGAAATCAAGAATTTATTTTTAGAACAATAGATCAGTCGACTTGTTTTTAGTAAAGTAATTCAGCCTTAGAAAGAACACAAAAAATTTACCAACACCCAAAAGTGGTTTGCCCGTGTGCAGCCCATCACTGGATTCCAGGCTGAGGAGCAAAAAGACATGTAATGATTAGGTGGGTTTAAATCAAAGAAGAAAAGATTTAGTTTGGTGGTTTGGTTTTCAAGCTGAAGAGATGGATATAAGCTGAAATAAAGGAACTTATTTCTATTTCATTGAGAAGAATAAACAAAAATCCCCTCCATCAACCAGAGGAAATTAGTACCTCTTTCCAGGCTTTGTTGTTTTTATTTTGCCTTTTTTTTTTTTTTTTGCGGTGGGGCAGGGCGGGGTGGGGGGAAATTGGGATCAAACTCAGGGGTGCTTGACCACTGAGCCACATCCCCAGCCCTTCTTTGTAGTTTATTTAGAGATGGGGTCTCACTGAGTTGCTTAGCACCTCACTTTTGCTGAGGCTGGCTCTGAACTCGCCATCCTCCTGCCTCAGTCTCCCAAGCCTCTGGTATTACAGGCATGCGCCACGATGCCCAGCTATCTTTTTTTTTTTTTTTTCTTTTTTAAAGAAAGTAAAACTGTCACTGAAGTCATGATGATCAGGAAATGCTCGCTGAAAAACATTCTGGCATCTTTTCATTTTACCAATTCTCATTCAAGATAGTGGTTTCAGATGGCACAGGGAAGCTTGTTTAAATCAAATAGAACATTAAAGAGCATGAATCAGCAGCTTGAGGAAAAAGTACCATAAGTATAAAGTAAATGTATAAATATATTTAAAGAATCAAACTTGGGGCTGGGGTTATGGCTCAGCAACAGAGCGCTTGCCTTGCATGTGCAAGGCCCTGAGTTTGATCCTCAGCACCACATAAAAATAAACAAATAAATAAAGTTATTTTTAAAAAGTCAAACTTACCAATAATTATAGAAATGTAAAAAAAAAAAAAAACTATAAGGAGACCAAATTTTTAAAAATCTTTCAGATTAGTATAGATGAAAAAGTTTTGATAATTCTTCATAGTTGATAGTAAGGAGAATCAGACATGTCCCAAGGTAAGGGGTAGGATTAGTACCCATGTAGACAAATAAACTACACCTAACAAGATGTTATTGCACATACCCTTTGACCCAGCAATTCCATTCCTAGGAATTTGTTCTAGGCATGAATGTATAAGCATGAGCTCAAAGATATTCAGGTTGGATAATTCATTAGAAGAACACACAGAACTCACTGCAAGCCATTTTGCTCATGGTTCTAGTTTATTACAGGGAAACAATGCAGATTAAAGTCAGGCAAAGAGAGGTTGGGGACGTGGCTCAATAGTAGAGCACTTGCCTAGCATGTATGAGGCCCTGGTGCTTATCTCAAATACTCAAAAAAAAAAAAAAGGCTGGGGCTATAAATCAGTGGTAGAGCGCTTGCCTAGCATGTGAGGCACTGGGTTCGTTCCTCAACACCACATAAAAATAAACAAATAAAAAAAGACATGCTGTGCAATTACAACTACAAGAAATTTTTTAAAAATCAGCCAAAGAAAGAGATAGGACAGGGTCTGGGAGGGTTTCAAACATGAAGCTTCTGTTGTCCTCTCATGTGGCGTTAGGATGAGTTACCCTCCAGGCATCTATGTATGACAGTTCACATGATATACTGTCAATCAGGGAAGTTTGTTAAGGTCTGTAAACAAGTCAGATTGGCACCTGTTATTTTGCCAGAGAAATGTTAAGAGTCTGTAAACAAGTCTGCATGGCGCCAGGCCAAATGCCAGAGGGAGTGGTTTGTGAAGTAACAAAAGCAAGCCATTAAGTGTGGAGATTCCTTATTGGTTGACTGCTGTATCTATTTTATGCTAATTAGATAAGCTGTGTAAAATGTATAAATATCGCTCAGATCCTACAATAAACGGCTTCCATTCCTGCTGCATCAACGTACACAAGTTATTCGTCACCCCCCCCCCCCCGCAGAAGTTTACTGTAGTTTGTTTCTGGGTTCCGAGTTTTACTGAGGTTTCATTATATAAGCATGATTGATTGATTGATTACCCAAATGGTTTATGTTCTTTCTTTATTTTTCTGTGGTGCTGAGGATTGAACCCAGTGCCTCACATATGCTAGGCAAGTGCTCTACCACTAAGCTACAATCCCAGCCCCAAATGGTTGGTGTTCTGACAGTCATTGACACAATGTAACATAATCTAGTCCCACTCTAAATCACATGGCTGTGTTTTTGGTGGAGGGGCAGATAGTCTGGACACTAAGACTCAGTGTGTTTATCTCCTACCCTAAACAAAAATGCTCCTATCATGTATAAAATGGATTAATTCCAGAGGTTGAGAACAAAGGTCAGGATACTCTTTGGGCAAGACCAAATTCTCTCCTACCTTATAATTAAAACCTGAAATGGCTATGTGATTGCTGTCCCATGTGTTCCTTGGTGCATGATATGCTTTCTAAGATGTGTTTTTATGTGAGAGGATTGGACTGCACTGAGACTTGCTGATCATATGGACTTTGATTCTATATTTCTCTGTTTGGTATCTGTTATTCACCAGGCCAAACTAATAGACAAAATTGTTATCTCCCTTGCAATACAGTTTTCATGGGTGCACAAAAATCATATTATTAATCCTCTGACCAATTATGGGTCCATACTCCCAACTATCTCCTTATCTAACTCTCACACATCAGTGAATATTTCTCCATATTTAAATCATACAGGAATAGGTTCTAGGCAACAAGGGACTACCCCTATATTCCAAATCCTGTTTCCCCAGTCTTGTTCCTATGGAAAACAAAAGAAAATCTCTGCTCAGTCTTTGTCCTCACTCCTTCCTGCCTTCTGACCAAACCTGGTGCTTCTCTATGTGGCCCTGTGTGTGTGGTAGTCCCTTTTCTCTTGGGAACCCCTTCAGTAAGGTGGAGACAGCTTTGAAAGCCCTCTCCTCAGGCCTAAGGCTTCCAGAGGCAAACAATCCTCATTGCCTGGTCCAGGGTCCCTCCTGCATGTTGCTGAACTTAACAAACAACTTTTACACTACCAAGTTGTTGCTTAGTATAGGAGATCAATTATTTACCTTACTTGATGCAATTGGAACTCTACATGGAATTTGAAAATAAGTGCAGTAAATTATTTACAGAAGTACTCATCAGCCCACAAATCTGCACTGGCTGAATTCACTGGAAGGGTCCTAACTTGGTCAATGTTCTTTTGTCACTACCTCCTCTCTCTTCCTCTCTCACCACACCCTATACCTATTCATTTAATGATGCCAATAAGCCATATCTACTGACAATACTTAAATCAATCTACCTTGGCCACCTTAAAAACTAAAACCCAGCTGGGTGCAGTGGCACATCTCTCTAATCCCAGAAGCTCAGGAGGCTGAGGCAGGAGGACTGCAAGTTCAAAGCCAGCTTCAGCAACTTAGCGAGACCCTGTCTCTAAATAAAATATAAAAAGCGCTGGTGATGTGCCTTAGTAGTTAAGTGCCCTAGAGTTCAGTCCTCAGTGCCAACGAACAAGCATACAAACTACAACCCAGAATGAAAGAAAAGTCGTGTGTATTCCTTTTGGCATCGTTTATTTTAGCTTCTGACCAGTACTAGTTTGTGATTGTTATTGTTTATGACAAAATTTCAGGGATTTCCAGGAGTTGATTTTAACCAGCACACCTTTTCAGCTCTCATGGAAAGAGCTGAAAACCAGAAAACCTGGTAGATTGAAGATGCACATTTGGTAGTTGATTCCATAAATCTTCACAATGCTGTCATCTGTAAAACTGACCCAGTGACATGGCTCCTTGGATGCTGAGCCCTATAGCTAGCCTGTTAATCCCCACAGAGAATTGGTGGAGCGGTGGAGCTGTGCAGAGCACTGCTGGCCTGCATGGAGGCCTGGCAGGCAGCACCCAGGTGAGCCAGGGCGAGTGGACCTTTCACTCCACAGTGCCAATGCTCACTGCAGAGTCTGCTCCACCCAGCGAGGCAGCTCAGAATGCTGCGTATGCACTATTGGAGGACCTCAACCTCCTGCTTCCTTACCAGGGGCAAAAAAGCAGAAGTAGGGGGGCTGGGGTTGTGGCTCAGTGGTAGAGCGCTTGCCTAGCATGTGTGAGGCACTGGGTTTGATTCTCAGCACCACATATAAGCAATTAAATAAATAATAAAGGTCCATCAATAACTAATAAAAATATTAAAAAAAAAAAAAAGAAAGCAGAAGTGGAACAGACCTGAATGGAAATTCAGACTCTAAGGGCTAACCAATAGCACTAGTACTTTTCCACACACAGATTTAGCATAAATTTAGACCAATAGCAATAGTGCCTTTTCAAGCCCTGATTAGCATAAAGTTGGATTAATAGCTTGACCCAAGTACTTATAACCCCCTAGACTAGCACCCTATTGGCAACCCCTCTGGAGTCTCTCCTCACCCTGGGAGAGTTCTGTTTCTATTCGCAGTTGACTACATCCTACTCTTCCACTCAGTCATCCTCATCTGTGGATTTCATTCTTTGAATTGGAGATACAAGAACCCAGAAAGAAGAAATTGACAGTGAGCTTCCGGGTTCTGCTGCAACACTGGAAAGTACAGCCCACTATGAAGGGTAGCCACACTTTCTCAGCTGCAGAAGCCCACAGCTTAGGCAGAGGTCATCTGTCCACAGTTTCACCAGCAGTTCCCCAAATGAAGTTTGGCTGTCTTCCTGGATTGCTAGGGACACAAGGTAAAAAGACAGGAGAGGATTGGAAAGGAGAAAACTGTGATAAAAACATTAAATTACAGCACAAACTTAAGCCTCTAGTGATAAAAGTGGGGAAAGCGCTGAAGTTGTGGGCAAATAAGGTTAACAAATGCCAAGCCTTAAAGAATGAGGAATGATTTGGGTTTTAATAATGCAGGTGAGCTTTTACAGCAATTAAAAAAAAAAAAAATACTGCCTCGGGCAATAGTAGAGGCGGTTAGTGGTGAGTTTCCAATAATCCCTAAAAGCTGACCCAATTAAGAATTCAAATTCTGAGCCAGAAAGTTAAAAAAAAAAAAAAAAAAAAAAAAAAAAACTTTAAAGAAGAAATCTTTAAAACGACTATTTAGGAATATGGACATTTTCTTCTCTACAGAGAGGTTATTGGAAAATCATTTTATGTGTAATATTCCACTAGCCAAAGTATACAAGAAAACCAGAGGAATTGAAACACTCTGCTTTTCTAACACTTTTGGATATTTACGTGTATTTAATAAGATCTTAAGGAGCATGGCCTAACAGCAAGGAACAAATGGAGAATTGGTTTTGCTAGACCAGAATGGAGCATGTTAGCTATAAATGCTCTTGAGCATAGCAAGCTCTGTGAAGTTAAGTGCATCCAGAAGCTTCTCGCACCAAGGAAAAATTAGGGAGACCCTGTCTCAAAATGAATTTATTTTTTAAAAAGGGCTGGTGACGTAACTCAGTGGTAGAGAGCTCACCTAGGATGTTAGAGGCCCTATGTTCAATCCCCAGTACTGCAAAAGAAAAAAAAAAAAAAAAAAGAAGAAGAAAGAGGGAGGAGGAGGAGGAGTTAGAGGAAAATTGGAAGAGAAGGAGGAGGAGGAGAAGGAGGAGCTGGGGGAAAAAGAGGAGGAGGAGGAGAAAAGTCTGGTGTGAGGCAGCTCCTGATTGACTACCAGATATTCTAGGGGTTGCTTCTCCACCCATCTCTTGGCTTCCCCTTCTATAACTCTAAATACAGTTTTTCATTAACTCTATTTTCAAATAAAAAAAAAAAATGATGTCTAGAGGGCCCTGGAATTCACCCCAAGTCCTTACAGTAGAAGAAAGTGAGTATCTTTTCTTGTCTCCATTTTTGTATTAGGGGAAAAAAAAATTTCCCAAAGTTCTGCCAAGTCTCCTCCCCAGACTTCCTCATATTTCCTAGTCCTGGCCAAGGAGAAGTGAGATATCATGATGAATTTAGACCAACCATGATTTGTTTCCTGGAACTGGGCACACTGTCTCTCTTTATCAAACAAATTGAGATTTTTAAAAAATAACTTTATTTTGTTAATTTATTTTTATGTGGTGCTGAGGATCAAGCCCAGGGCCCTGCATGTGCTAGGCAAGCGCTCTACCGCTGAGCCACAACCTCAGCCCCAAATTTGAGATTTCTGTTAGCAGGAGAAGGAGTGCTGTGGTGTGTGTGTGTGTGGGGGGGGGAGTGGTTATGTGTAAACAATCAGTATTTGTGACACTTGGAGGCATTAACAGGTGAAAGGTAGAACTTTGGTCTCAATGCTTCTGTTGTTTATTACTACTCAAAGGATGCATAAGAAGGAAATATCTCTTTCATTTGCTATGTTGTTTAAACTGGATAAAAAACCTCAGTGAGAGCAGACATGTATGTGGCTTTGGAGGAGTTAAGCCATAGAATAGGCTCTTTCCTTGGAAATAAAACTTGGTCTAGTCTATTTCTTAGAATTATAGTTCTTCATCAAATTTATTTTCAAATAAAAAAGGAATGATGTTCTGAGGTCCCTGAAATTCATCCCCAAATGACTCAAATACAATGAGCCACAAGACTGAAATCACTTACATACAACATTTAACCAAAGCAAATAAGCTTGCTTTCACGCTGTGATCAGAAGAGCAGGAAGCCAGAGGCTTTGTTCGAAGCCAGGAGAACACTGAATTCTAAAGCTGAGGGTCCTCAGAGGGGGAAGAGAGATATTAGTAAATAGGGTTAGTTAATCCACTCAGGCAAGTGCCTGGGAAGTTCAAGAGGTGGTCTCTTGTCTGCACGTTCATGGGATTTCAAAGGATTGAAATGAAAGGCTATGAACAGTACATACCTCTCTCTCTCCCTCTCTCTCATACACACACACACACAATTCAATTATTCATCAATGGACATTGCTGTACTTTACGAAGAGACTGGAACTTTTCTGAAGAAGGGTGGTGGTCCTGAGCAGAAACTGCTCAGATTTGGCAGGCCTCTTGAGAGCAAGAACTGGGGGGGGGGGGGGGGGGGGTATTTATTTATTTATTTTTAATTTTTGGGTACTGGGGATTGAACTCAGGGGCACTCGGCCACTGAGCCACATCCCCAGCCCTAATTTGTATTTTATTTAGAGACAGGGTCTCACTAAGTTACTCAGCACCTTGTCCTTGCTGAGGCTGGCTTTGAACTTGTGATCCTCCCGTCTCAGCCTCCTAAGCCTGAGATTACAGGCATGCACCACTGCTCCTGGCAAGAACTGGGGGATTTTATCACGAAAATCAAAAGGTAAAAGGCAAACTGAGAAACAGTTTAGCCTGGAGGACAGGGTCAAGCAGGAGGCAGAGTCCTCACTCTAGGTCGGCCACGCCCCCTGTCCAGTGTTGTCATCCTTCTGAGGTAACTGACAGGGCCGACTCAAACCCCAGGTGTTCCCACATCTCTCAGGATCCAATAACTAAAGGGTTAATGAATGGTGACTTCTGGGACTCTGTGCCAATTTTGGGAACCTTGGTAAAACAAACAAAAACCCAACAAGGGCAACTTGAAGAGGGCTGTGAAGAGCTTCTCTGCTTCCCCTTGAAATCTCTCCCCACAGCCCATTTTGCTGAGGGCCTAACTCCAACCTCCCTGAGAAAACAGAAGCTGCACATCTTCCCAGGCCTTCCTGACTGCAGAGGCAGCAGCACTCCCCAGTCGACCAAAGGCCAATCTCAAGGACCTTGCTGCTTCTCCTCTTGCCTCATCAGCCTCAGACTCTCTTCTCAGGAGCATGCCTACCAACCTCTGAACACGGGCCAGCACGTTCCATTGCTAAAAAATCAAAATTGCCCAACCAACCAGACCGTCCACCCCACGCCCCTCTTCCTGCACATCTCCCTCCAGCCTCTTCCCCATTTCTCTTGCTCACTTTATGGCAAAACTTCTCCAAAGAGAAACTGAACCTGCTTTCTAATGAAACAGAACTTGTCAAGCAGCACATCTTCATCTTCATTTCTTTTAACTGCTCATTAGCATTTGCCTCTTGCTGGAAACTGTTTCCTCCAGGCTGCTGCAATGCCACCCTCCTGCGTGGCGAGCCTGCTCACTGGCTGTCCCTTTCAGTCTCTTGTGCCAGCTCCTACTCCCTCCCTAGACTTCTGCACTAGGCTCCTTCTGGGGTAACTCTTTCTTTCTAGATCCTTTGTCTTGTCTAGGCAATCTAATCTGGTCCCCAGGTTTTATTTTTATTTTAAAAATTTATTATTATTATTATTTTATTTTAGAACCAGGGGCAAGAAATTTATCACTGAGCTACATCCCCAGTCCTTTTTTTAATATACCTTTATTTCATTCATTATTTATTTATTTTTTAAAATATTTATTTATTTATTTATTAGGTGTCGATGAACACAACACAATGCCTTTATTTTTATGTGGTGCTGAGGATCGAACCCAGGTCCTGCCTGTACCAGACCACAACCCCAGCCCCCCCCCACTTTTTGTGTGTGTTTTATTTAGAGGCAGGGTCTCACTGTGTTGCTTAGTTGCTGAGGCTGGCTTTGAACTCCTCCTAATTCAGCCTCCCAAGCTGCAAGGATTACAGGTGTGTTCTATCATGCCCAGCTCACAGGTTTTAAATATTAGTCATATCATAACAATCCTAATATGCCATAAAATTCCCTCTGAGCTTCTGACATATCTATCTGTCCAGTTGATATTTATCTCTGGGCACTGTGGTGCATGCCTTTAATCCAGTGACTTTGGAAGATGAGGCAGTAAGATCCTAAGTTCAAGGCCAGCCCTAAGCAACCTAGTGAGAACCTGTCTCAAAATAAAACATAAAAGAGGGCTGGGGATGTAGCTCAGTGGTAAAAAGCCCCTGAATTCAGTCCCCACCTAATACAGGGAAGAAAAAAAATGTTGATATCACCCAACTTAAAATATTCAAAATATTTTTTAGTTGGGCTGTTGACTTTCTTATAGTAGAGTTTTAAGAGTTCTTTGTATGTTTTCATAACAGTTCAGATCAATGAAGCTAAATTCAGTAGCATACATCTATAATCCCAGCTACTCAGGAAGCTGAGGCCAGAGAATCACAAATTCAAAGTCAGCCTGGGTAACCTAGTGAGACTCCAGGCTAGGAATGTAGTTCAGTGGCAGAGAACTCCTGGGTTCAATCCTCAGTACCGGGGCAGGACAGTGGGGTGAGGATCACTGACCTAAATGTAAAATTCAAACTCCTTAAAGGGGCTGGGGATGTGGCTCAAGCGGTAGCACGCTCGCGGCCCGGGTTCGATCCTCAGCACCACATGCAAAAAACAAAGATGTTGTGTCCGCCGATAACTAAAAAATAAATACTAAAATTCTCTCTTAAAAAAACCCCAAAACTCCTTGAACATAATAAAGAAGAAAACCTAGATGACCTTGGGTTTGGTGATAATTTTTTAAATAAAACATTAAGGCTTGATCCTTGGAAGAAAGAAATGATAAGCTGGACTACACTAAAATTAAAACTTCTTTGTGAAAGACATTATTGTGAGAATAAGAAGACAAACTGCAGAGTGGGAGAACAGATTTGTCTTGATTACTGTAGCTTTATAGTAAGTCTCAAACTCAGGTAGTGCCTTGGAGGGTGGGGCAGGGATTGAACCCAGGGTCTTGTGCATGTGAGGCAGGCACTCTACCAACTGAGATGTATCCCCAGCCCCAGAAGAGATTCTTGACTCCCACCTCCACACACATTCCACACCTAATTCACCGCCATCTTTTTCCTTTTGGTAAATGTGCATTCAGTTGCTCAGGTTAAGAACCTGGAAGTCAATTCTTGATTCTTTCCCTCCCAACTTGCATGTAATCTATCATGATGTCTTGTCAATTCTTCCTCCAGAGCAAATCAGGCTGCATCTTTCTATGTCTGCATATTCCATGTCAAGACCATTTGTGGGGCTGGGATTGTGGCTTAGCGGTAGAGCGCTCCCCTAGCACGCAATCCTCAGCACCACATAAAAAAAAGGCATTGTGTTGTGTCCATCGACACCTAAAAAATAAATATTAAAAAAAAAAAGAGCCATTTGTGCTACTGTGACTAGTCTCGCATTTGCCCTCCTCTCTACAATAAGACCTCCTCTTTTCTTAAAAACAAAAACAGAAATGAAGATTGTTCACACTTCTTTTTTTTTTTAAAGAGAATTTTAATATTTATTTTTCAGTTTTCGGCGGACACAACATCTTTGTTTGTATGTGGTGCTGAGGATCGAACCCAGGCCGCACGCATGCCAGGGGAGCGCGCTACCGCTTGAGCCACACCCCCAGCCCTGTTCACACTTCTTACATTCAATCTTAAATGGAAACACAAACAGTTTGAGCAAAATAAGTTTTTTTTTTTTTTTTTTTTTTTTTTTTTTTTTTTTTTTAAAGAGAGAGTGAGAGAGGAGAGAGAGAGAGAGAAATTTTTGATATTTATTTTTTAGTTATCGCCGGACACAACATCTTTTGTTTGTACGTGGTGCTGAGAATCGAACCCGGGCCGCACGCATGCCAGGCAAGCGCCTGGCACTTGAGCCACATCCCCAGCCCGCAAAATAAGTTTTATAATAAGGTGTTAAAATGAGATGGGGATAGGAATTGAGGTAAATCCTGGGAGGAAAGGTGGAGCCCTGACAGGGCTCATAGCCATAAGCGACATAAGGTTGTCAAGCCCTGGAAACAGGGCTGATCTGAACGGAGATGTGCTATTGAAACTGGAATTTTGAGATGAAACCTGACTCTCTGCTTCTGCTGGAGGGTGAGACTGCAGTTTGTCTGCTTCTGCTGGCAGGTGGGGTCTGCAGAAGCTGTGTGCCCCTGTAGCTGAGAAGTGTCACAGCTCTTAATGGTAGGCCATGCCCCCCAGTGTTGCAGGAGACCCCAGCAGCTCACCATCAACTTTTTGGGTTCTTATTTCCTGAATTTTAAGAATGAAATCCACAGGCCAGGATGAGTGAGAGTAAAAGTAGGATTTATTAAAGAATAGAAAGAGAACACATAGGGGCTGAGGTTGTGGCTCAGTGGTAGAGCACTCACCTAGCATGGGTCAGGCCCTGGGTTCCATCCTCAGCACCACATAAAAATAAATAAAGATACTGAGTTCAACTACAACTAAAAAATAAATATAAAAAAAATTAAAAAAGAAAGAGAACACATAGCACAAGAGTAGAAGCACAAGAGTAGACCCCACAGCAGGTTTTCTCCCCCAGAGCCTGCCAGTGTAGGGGTTTATATAGTGCTTGGGTCCTGATATGTGCTAATTAGGACTTCTATAGCTATCGGTCCAAATTTATGCTGATTAGGTTTTGGAAATGTACTGATGTTATTGGTCAACTCTCAAGTCCTGACTGCCATTCAGGTCAGCCCCATTTCCATTATCTTACCGCAGGTCAGGAAGCAGAAGTTTGAAGTCAAGGTGTGATAGTCTATGCTTGCAGGTTCTGGGCTGCAGCACTGCCACAGAATGGCTTTTGCAGTAAGTGTCCACACCATGCCCGGGCCTGGCAGTGGAAGGATGACCGGTCTGCATGCCTTGGCTCTCCTCTGTGCTAACTCACTGCACCTTGGGCCCCCCACCCCACGACACCTGTGTGGTTGGCTCCATGCTACTGGGGGTGCTGCCTACCACCTGCGCTCCCACCTACCTTGGCCACCACTCTGCTGCTCCACTGCTCCACTGTTGCTTGTCGGCAGGGACCAGTAGGCCCGCTGTGCAGCTGGGGAGCCATGTCACTATGAGTATAAAATAACTCCAGTTTTCAAAAACTTAGTGCAGGTTCAGTATTCCTTATCTGAAAAGCCTGGAACCAGAAATGTTTCAGATTTTAGAGATTTTTGTTTTGTTTTGTTTTTGTTTTTTTCAGATTTAGGAATATTTGTGTAGACTTCACTGGTGTAGCATCCCTAATCCAAAAATCTGAAATTGTAACGTTTCAAAATCCAAATGACTTTCACTTTGGTGCTCAAAAAGCTTTGGATTTCAGAGCATTTCAGATTTCTGGCTTTTAGATTGGGATGCTCAATTTGTGTGACAGAAAAAAAAAAAAAAAAAGAAATCTAAAACATGAGTTATTTTCAGGTTGATCACACATTAAAAGGGTAAAATTTGGCTGGGGTCATGGCTTCGTGGTGAAGTGTCCCTGGGTTCAATCCCCAGTATAAAAAAAGAAAAAAAAAAAAAAAAAAAAGGTAATATTTGGGGTATGTTGGGTTAAATAAAATACATTATTAAGAGGAATTTTCTTTTTTAAAATGTGGCTTTTAGAAACATCTAAGCTGCACACACTTGACCCCATTGTATTTCTTTGGCAGTTCTGTGCTGGTCAGGGTGCTGTGTCGGCTACAATGCTTCTGTCACCCACTTCCTGCTCCTGGGGCCTCTCCACTTCTCTGTACTCCATTTAGAACATTGCTTCTTCTCACTGGTGGCTCTCACTAGTGGCTCTCATGACTAGGATGACTGGACAAGATGAGGAGACCAGGTGACCTTTCAAAATTTACATTAGAATGTATGACTCTGGTTTAAAACCTTTTAATGGAAGTAGAACCAAATTGCAGCCCTGTATAACCCAGAACCGACCACCTTTGCTCCTTCCACTTCAGCAACCCAGTCTCCAAAACCTTGCCTCACAGCCTCTGCACTTTCCATCCTTGTGCTTGGGCTGCTCTGCCCATATTTGCTCTGATGGTCGCACCCCCACTCCCCCAGTCTTGGCTTACATAAATAAAGGTCAGTTCTTCGGCATAATGGAATTCTAGATGGCTTTACATTGCCTTCAAATCTTCAATTCAGTACTTTAAGTGAAAAAATTTTTGAAACAATATGTATAGGATGATCTCATTTTTGTGAAAAATGAACGTAGACGTACACATGTGTGTAAACACTTTCATAACTATTCAGAAGGATACATACCAAACAGTTACCAAGGTCACCTCTGGGACCATATTCTACATATTGTTCTGCAACTTCGTTTTTCACAAAGCAATATGAATAAGAAATCTTCCTATTCCAGCTCATATAGATGTGCTTTATTATTTTTAATGGCTGATAGTATTCTTTTATATGGATGCATTATAATTCATTTCACCATTTTCCTATATTGATGGATATTTAAATTGTTTCCAATTGTTTTTGCTGTTACAATTGAATCTTATTACAGCTGATACGGATTTCAATTCTTTGGATCATAGAAAATTACCTTTTCATCTGTGGCAACCAGTCTTTTCTCATAGCTTCTGCAGTAATATATCCTGTTCAGTTGTGAAATGTGGCCATCCTAAGTATTAACAAATTTTTATGAGTTTATATATTGATATTATCTCCAACTTAACAAACATCTTTAAAATTTTAATGTACATAAGCACTATGTGAAGACTTAACGTTTAAGTAATGTTGTGCAGATAGGGGCTCTACCGACCAACCATTTAACGTCTGGATGCAGTTTTTCCCTTTCTTTTTTTAAATTGAGGTATCATTTATATAAAATACACAAATCTTGATTGTACAGTTTGATGAAATGTTTTCATATGTATACATCTGAATAACTGCTCTCCAGATAAAAATATTTAACATTTCCTATATCTTAGCAAGGCTGAGAGATAGCACTTTCTTTTTTCTTTTTGGGACTGTGTCTTGCTTTGTTGCCTAGAACTCCTGGGCTCCTGTGATTCTCCTACTTCCCAGTCATTGGGACTCCTGGCCAGGGACAGCACATTTCAAGTAGAATGGTTTACAAGTTTTTTTCCCCCTACAAATTTCCACAATTCTTTAGGATGAATACTTCTTTTTGATTCTTATGGTACTAACAGTTTTTAAAAAGTGTAACATGAAGAAATAGAATCACAAGCCTCTGTTTAGGTATTTTCTCGTTTTTTACTTATTTGTTTTTTTTTTTAAAGAATTGCTCATGAGTAAAGGTTGGAATTAATGGGAAAATAATGATTGTTGAAAACTTTCAAGTTTCTTTGATCAAAGAAAATGGGATTTTAAAATTTTAATCTCCTAAGTTTGTTTACATTCATTAAAGCTAATATGGGTCATTCAATGCAAATGCTATTCTGTGCTGGTTTTTAAATTATAGACTTTTTTTTTTTGGACACAAAATAATGAGCTGTGCAATTTTGGTTAAGGAAGTTAATTTCTTTTTCTTTCTTTCTTTTTTTTTCCCTAGAATTTAACCTTTATTTTAGTTGTTGTTGTTTCTTATGTGGTGCTGAAGCAAGCACTCACCAGTGCTAGGCAAGCGCTCTACCGCTGAGCCACACCCCAGCAGCAAGGAATGTGATTTCTATGTCCATACAAGACAAGGAATAATGGGAGAGAGACTTGGAGAAGTAGGCTTTAGGCTTTGGCTAGATCTCAGATGGTCTCAATTGTCAACTGAGAAGTATGGGCTCCCAAGCCCATACTTTTTTTTTTTTTTAAGATACCAGGGGTTAAACTCAGGAGTGTCCTACCTCTGAACTATATCTCCAACCATTTCTTCTTATTTTTTTTTTTTTTTTTTAATTTTGAGATTGGGTTTTGCTAAATTGCTGAGGCTGGCTTTGAGCTCATGATCCTCCTGCCTCAGCCTCCTGAGTCATTGGATTACAGGCATGTGCCAATATGCATGGCCCAACCCTTTCTTTATTGTTTCTTTTCTAGGCAGTCCAAGAGCACCTACAGTACTGCAGTTAATTACATTGAAATAATTATACTTTGAAAATGTAACCACAATTTTCTGTGAGAAAATACCAATTTTCAAATAACTTAAACATTTTGAAATGGTTTATTAATGTCAAAACTTGTCATTTTGGTTAGTGTTGCTTATTCTAGTTGTGTGATCGGGTAAACTACCTAATCTTCCTGTTGCTCGGTCACTTCTTCTTCTTCTTCTTTTTTTTTAAATATCTTTATTCTA
Organism: Callospermophilus lateralis; assembly: GCF_048772815.1. Lineage (NCBI taxonomy): Eukaryota > Metazoa > Chordata > Mammalia > Rodentia > Sciuridae > Callospermophilus > Callospermophilus lateralis. The sequence continues at coordinate 57,093,213 of NC_135313.1, read as the reverse complement.
TTTATTCATTTGTATGTGGAGCTGAGGATCAAACCCAGGGCCTCACTTGTGCTAGGCAAGCGCTCTACCAATGAGCTATAGCCCCAGCCGCATCAGTCAGTCACTTCTGATTCACAGAAATATGTAAGTTAAGCAAGATATTCTCAAATGACATTTTTAGTCCGGAAATTCAGTTATTTACAAGAAGTCCTGGCATGTTATTAGCAAAATGCCAAAACTCAATCTAAAAATCTTTCAGAATATTCTTCAGCAACATTAAAACATTAACAATGCTTTTGCAGGACAAGTATTTAAATAATCAAAGAATATGCCCCATAATTTTCTTATGTATAGTACATAAGGATTGAGCCTGTTCATGGTGTTTACTTTTAGGTGATGATAAACTATACAGGAATTGACATTTGTTGAGTGGCTATATATCTGGAACTCTCCTCAGTCCTTTTATAGTAGGACTTTTTTTTTTTTTTTTTTTTTTTGGTACTCCCCAGGGGTGCTTTATCGCTGAGCTACATAACAAGACCTTTTTCTTATTTTGAGACAGTCTCACTAAGTTGCTGAGGTTGGCCTTGAACTTGCAATCCTCCTGCCTCAGTCTCCTAAATAACTAGGATCACAGGTGTGTACCACTATGCCTGGCTCCTACAAGGCCATTTAATCTACATGTTAATACATTAGCATTATCTTCATACAGAGACTCTAAGGCCAGAAGAGTGTCTTGTACCAGGTGACATCTAAGTGGAACCCAGATCTGATCAAAACGCTCTTCATGGGGCTAGGGTTGTGGCTCAGTGGTAGAGCACTCACCTAGCATGTGCAAGGCCCTGGGTTCGATCCTCAGCATCACACATAAATAAAGGTATTGTGTGCAACTACAACTAAAACATAAATATATATTAAAAAAAAAAAACCCCACTCTTCACTCTGTTCACAACACAGAAGAGGAGCTATAAACTCCAAATAAGGTATAATGGAAACAAGTACAAAAAATGTCTATATTTGTTAGGGTAAAAGCTAAGCTGTTAAAACAGAATATAGTAGCTCAGAACAGAACACTCTAGTTTTTTTTTCCTTCATGTACTAGCTTAATGAATATCTATTCTCCCCAAAGCTGTAGGTTCCTGCCATATTGTTATGAATTAGTAATGGTGAGTTTTTTTTTTTTTTTGGTGGTGCTGGGGATTAAACCCAGGGCCTTAAGCATGCGCATGCGAGGGAAGCACTCTACCTACTGAGCTATACCCCCAACCCTAATGGTGAGTTCTCTGAAAGGAACGGCACAGAAGGGGAGCACACATCTAAGTTGCAAATTAACTCCTTCAAATAGGAGTTTATAGCTATGATCCTGAGAGTAATGCTTTTATAAAACCATATCAAGAGGACTAGGGAAGTATGAATGTAAAGTAATTAAATGAAGATGTAACCTATTCCTGATACTTTAAGGCAACTAAAATGGGGTCCCCCCAAAAAAGGACAATTTACATGAGGATCAGAGGAGAGACAGAGTTATAAGATAAGTCACTATTTATCCATTTTCTCACATTCTATGGCAACAGACTGCATTGACTTTCCTAAATAGAACGGTGGGCCTTCAAATACAGGCCACATACAGATCCCCATCCTTAAGTGGGAAAGCCACTCTGTCATCCATAACATGAAAACATACAGACATGCTCCAGAGAAATGGCATAAAATCAAGCTATTCTTTGGTTTGGGAAGCATAAATTCAGTGAAAGAAAATGCTGGATCAGAGAATATTGATTTATGTGATCAAGTTCTTTTCATGTTTTATTAACAAATTTGTAGCTCACCCTAGAGCTGGAAGTCTGGGATGCTGATAAAGCAAAGAATTATCTCTGTTCTTATAAGAAATACTCAAGCTGAGTGTGGCAGCACATGCCTGTAATCTCAACAATTCAAGAGGCTGAGGTGGGAGGATCCATAATTCTAAGGCCAGCCTCAGCAGTTTGGCACAACCCTGTTTCAAAATTAAAAAATAGGGGCTGGAGTTGTAGCTCAATGGTAGAGCACTTATCTTATAACTGGTGAGACACTGGGTTTGATCCTAGCACCACATAAAAAACAAATTAAAAAATAAAGGGGCAATGGATGTAGCTCGGTGCTAAAGCACCCCAAGGTTCAACCCCCAGTACAAACAAAAAAACCCCAAACATCCTCCCCTAAAAAACACAAAAAATCTCAAAATTATTTCTGCCCATCTTTCACTGAGACCTTATAGAAGCAAGACTAATAAATTGATATTGATCTACTTGAAAAAAATATCCTCAGTTGGGGATACCCTACTACATTTTTCTTTTCCTTTTTTTCTTCCTTTTTTTTTTTTTCCATGTGTGGTGTTGGGGATTGAATCTAGGGCCTTGTGCATGTGAGGCAAGCACTTTACCAACTGAGCTCTATCTCCAGCCCCATCCATTTACATTTCTAATTTTATACTTTCCAAGCAATTTTCTATTCTGTAATTGTCTCGAGTAGGTAGATACTAGAAGAAAGTTAAAATTGCTAATATTTACTAAGCACTTAATAAGTGCTAAGCAATTTTAGCATTTTAATATGTAAACTTAATCCTCACAAAAACCCTATGAAGGAAAAAGGTCCATAGACTCAGAGTGGTTAAGTCACTTGAGTAACCAAGCCCACACGGTCAGTCAGGTTTCAAACCTGGCTTCCTGACTCCTGTATGGATCGGCCTTCACCACTACCATCTGCTAAATAAATAACGTAGCATTCTAGTTTACAAATTAAACTTTGAGAAATAAATCTTAACAGATGTGTGTTTTGTGGTGCTGGGAATTGAACTCAGGACTTCACACATATGAGGCAAACACTCTATATTCTACCAGAGTTACATCCCCAAACTTTTACTTACAAGTTTTTGAGACAGGGTCTTGCTCAGTTGCCCAGGATGTCCTTGAACTTGCCATCTTTCTACCTCAGCCTCCAGCATACTTGGGATTATTGGCGTGAGCCACCCCACCTAGCCCAGATGTGTTTGAGAACTGTGCAGTGCTGCCTAGGTGGTCCAGTGGGTCCCTCGGCCTTTTAAAAAAATATTTCCTAATTATAACATGGAACTTTTCACTGTAGTACTAATTTATTATTTATTTATTTATTTATTTTTTTAATATATAGTTTCTTTATTTATTTTATTTAGTTATCGGCAGGCACAACATCTTTGTTTGTATGTGGTGCTGAGGATGGAACCCGGGCCGCACGCATGCCAGGTGAGTGCGCTACCGCTTGAGCCACATCCCCAGCCCTGTAGTACTAATTTATAAGTGCCTCAGTATATTTGAAGACTATGAAGGTAATTCAAGAACTGTCAATTTTTATATGGGGGCCTAAAGCAATTAGGAGGAAAAAAATATCACTCAACAGTCAAACCTCTTTTATTCTACAATTATACTGTATCTCTACACACTTAAATGCATTGTGATCAACTTTTTTCCTATTTAAGGAAAAAATCCAACATTTATTTTCTTTTTATTGGGGATTGTGAGCACAGAGGTGCTTGCCATTCCCAGCCCCACCTCCCTTTTGGAGACCATCTCACTAAGTTGCCCAGGATGGCCTCAAATATGTGATCCTCTTGCCTCAGCCTCCTAGAATTACAGATGTTTACCCCGAAACCTGGCTTTGCTTTTTTTTTTTTTTGCAGTACTGGGGATTGAACGTAAGAAGACCTACTCTATCATGGCGCTGGTGAATAGGGAACAGAAGCTTCACTCCGAACTAAGTGATGTGAAGTATTTGTGCTTCTCCAAGAGACCTGGTTCTGACCTGAGCCATGCCTAAAATGCAAATTATGAAGGCAGTGTGAGAAAACTCAACTTAATGGAGGTCACAAACATTTTTCAAGCTTTGTGCACAAATCAAATGTCCTTTAACAAAAAATGATTAAGATGGAGCTACTTATGTGCAAAAATATTTATTTATAATCCTAAAAAAATATGAACTATCACTAATCTTTTTTCAAATATTTAGTTATAAATGGACATCATAACTTTATTTTTATGTTGTGCTGAGGATTGAACTCAGTGCCTCACTTGTGCCAGGCAAGTGCTCTACCACTGAGCCACAACCCCAGCCCATATCACTAATCTTCAAGGAGACACCTTATGGGGCTGGGATTACAGCTCAGTGGTAGAGCACTTGCCTAATATGTGTGAGGCCCTGGGTTCGACCCCCAGAACCACATAAAATAAATAAGCAAAATAAAGCATTGTGTCCATCTACAACTAAAAAATATTTTAAAAAAGGGGAGACACCTTATATATAGGAAGCAGTTCTTGAATGGTTAATTCTGAACATTTGTAGAAAATGCAATTTTGTACATACATATATAGAATGTTGCAGAACTTCTAACCAAATTAAATATTTTTAATATTTGATTTCAGCCCCTAATGAATGCAGTTGTCTCAGAACCAACTCCTTTATCTCTTTAATGGTTTTGTTCTCTAATGTGCAATTATCATATCAGAAATTGGATAAATAAAATTACACAAACTTAAAGGTTTCTTAGTGAGGTTTCAAATTTCTTTTAAAAAGTATGCAATTTACTTTGGAGAAGACTCAAAAGTATTTTATTTTTTCTTATACTGCTGAATTACCTAATAATAATCCACTAATCTGCCCATTTCTCCAATACATAAATATAACAAGAATTTCCCATAGCACTCTATATCTGATTTCACTTACTACACTTGGTTTCATTTATGTTTTACTTAGTTCTTTTTTTTTTTTTTTTTTAATCCCTTGCTTAGTTTTCTTCTTATTTGTTGCCGTTTATTCTTTTTTTTGGTTTTGGTACTGGGGATTGACCCCAGGGGTGCTTAACCACTGAGCCACATCCTCAGCCCTTTTTCATTTAGAGATAGGGTCTCACTGAGTTGCTAAGTGCCTCATGAAGTTGCTGAGACTGGTTTTGAATTTATGATCTTCCTGCCTCAGCCTTCGGAGCCACTGGGATTAGAGGTGTGTGCCACTGTGCCCAGCCATTTATTTATTTTTATGTTAGAAAAAGGATATCACTATTTGATACTCAAAAATATCCTTTCTTAGGCATAGCCAGCTTTTCCTGAGAAACCACCTATTTTCTTGTCCATCGTGTGATGTAGACTTCTGTATCTTACTGTGATAAAGTAATACAGTGAAGCAAAAAAACTGGCCTGGGTATAAATCTATATTCCATGTAAATGGCCCTAAGATTACAGAGGAGCACAAAAAGGTGGTGGATGGGGACAAGGTCTCACAAGAGTGTTAAAAAAAGGAGAGCTCAGGGATGAAAGAATTCTAAGACTTTCGTCATCAGAGAAGAAGGCAAATAGTCTCCAAATAACTAATTTGTTATTATTCTTTCTGAATCTTTCTGCTACAATTTAAAAAGTGCTGAATTTATACATACTAAAATTTCAACTGGCCCATAGTATTTATTTGCAAGTATGACATTTTAAAATGATAAAAGTCTAATCTTTTAGCAGTTTCACAACCAGTGTATAAACTTTTGTATACATTGCTGTATTGAAACAAAAGTCTAACCCACCAGAAATGAATGGGCCAGTTTTCACAATTTAATAATTTCATAGAAAAGATTAAAAACAAAGACACCCTTTAATATGGTCAGAACAATAATAACAAACAAAATTCCTTAATTTTTGAAACAGATTTTTTTTTTCTTCTGGTTAGAGTCAACTGTTATAGACTTTGTAATAATATTCCTATCATCTTTCAATAAATGTCCATCTACAAATTAATTAACTTTTTTGAGACAAATCCCTGGTATACTATTCTTCTGATTCCCATGAAAGACTCACTTTTAAGATACAATTGCAGCTGCCCCACACTGCCAGTTACTGTGTCGTACACACGCCTTAAAATTCTGTAATCAGCAGCCACCAGGTGCCGTATCGCATTTAGCACACCACAGTCAGTCAATACAGACATCCCCAAACACACCAAGGCTGGTTTTGTCAAATGTTTTATTGAGTGTAGACATCTGGAGTACTGTAAAACATGCATTATCTGTAGATTCAAAAAGGAGCAAGCCACATTGTCCTCACTGTCAAATGTGTCAGGCTTGGCATACATGATGGAGATTAATGAAGTATCATGAGAGTAATATGGTTCCTGAAAAGCTTCTACAATTTGGAGTAGGGTCTTAATCACGTGAAAAGGAAAGCTGTTCACATTTAGTAACTTGCATTTCATTGGAGGTACACAGTATTTTATAATTTTAAAACAAATAAAAATAATTTGTTTGTAGAAGATTCCCATCCCCCCAACTTTATTTATCTCTTTAGTTTTCAGAAATTAAAAAAAAAAAAAAAAAAACAAAACTATGTCTTTTGGAATTTGTGTTTATCTGAGCAATAGCTAAAATTTATTTCTTTTTCGGTTGCTGTGGTGTATTAAATTTGAAGAAGATAATATCTCCATCTTCAACAATATAATTTCTGCCTTGTTGTCTGTACTTTCCAGCAGCCTGCAAACAGGAAATACAGGAGAAATGGATTATTATTTGACAACCAAATACATACAGCAAATGGTAAGAGCAGATGCAAAGATATACTACTTGTGTAATAATTAAAAAACAGAAAAAGGAAAGTAAAAAAATAAATACAGAAGGCATACAAGTTGAAGACTAGACTTGGAGAGAAGCAAAGTATTTCTGACTTGGGCAGAACTAGATTTTCCATATATACATAATCATAATGTATTCTTCACTAAACTGTTGGTACATAAATGTAATTATACCAATATCATTAAGTTTCATTACATGCTGTTTATGGTACATTTCTGATGTGTCTGCAAACATCCAGCAAGTTGCTGTAACAAAACAGATCAAACGAGGCAGAAAAAAGACTATATAACTAGTTAAAGCCATTTTACTTTCTTAAAGAAATTCTTTGGTGACAATGGTGATGCCAAAAAGGTAGTTGCTATATGAGAAAGTATAATTAATTGTATTGCACAGATTTTGAACTACTTCCTTGTAATTTTTTTTTAGTCTTGATAATGACTATTCATAGTGATGCATACTATAATTCATCATTGAAGAAGTTACTGAATAATGGTTCTATTTACAAGCAGACTCTAACAGGTTGGAATCCCAAAGACAGATACTTTTTTTCCATTTCTAAATTAGTCAGCAAAGCAACTGATTCCACCTGCTGGTATGCAGACCCAGACACACAATCTGCCATAACTAATACAAACAAGTGGCAGTTTCAGAAAACCAAGTTCACCCTGTGGCACAGCACATACATTTAACCCTAAGCACAATAGGCTCTCTAGTACCCGCACTTAACACTGCACACCACTGATATGGTCTCATGTGATCCTGCCCCAGACTACTCAACAATGAGAACTCAAGGATCTTTTGGAAAAAAAAAAATCTCAAAAATGTTTTCCTTCTTTTATATTAAGAACATGAAATCTTTGTTCAATAAGATATGTTCTTATCATTGAAGGTATCAATAAGAATGTTCAAAAGTCAAGTGAAATTATACTAATAAGTAGCAAAAACACTAACAAAGATCATACTTCCAAGGTTAAAATCAACAAACCAAATTTAAGAGCCCTCATGAACATCTTTTCAATTATCTAGACTATATAGAAAACCACCTACTAACAGAATATGCTATTAAAATAAAAGCTTATTTTAAAAAAGAGAATGTACCCTACCATTCTACAAGGCATAAATAAATAAATATTCACATGATTTTTGTAAAGACATGTGATGTACTGAAGACCATATGCTCCTATTTCTAGACTCTTAAGCCTACTGTTACAAAACTGTATAGACAATCTAAATCAAATACATATTGACATGATATATTAGTGTAAGTTTATATACTTTGTTACCACTCAAGTTTACTATTAATAGTGACAGTGTTCCTTTAAATTCTCCAGAGACCATTTAATCCATTTCCACTGCTATCAGAAACACTGGTTGAAAAAAAAAATCAATACCCATTTGTGAATCTTGAGTATGTATTAAACAAGACACGTCTAACCAGTTCATTTGCACTTGAAAGCAGCCATCTGTAGAAGCCAGCTTTGCCTAAGCAGATATGATTGCTAATAATGTGATATCCCTGTAGACTACAAAGCCCACACAGAGCTATTCAGTATATAGTTCACAGCACTGGCATTAAATTAGTTATGCTGCACTGGTGTTAGAAATACATATACATATACACACATATATATAATTCTGCTCTCAAACCTAAAACCTACTTATGATATGCAAGTAAACAGCTGTTAAATAAGGGAACATAAGGTAATTTATAAATGCTTCATTTTACTCAGAGTTCAAAAATTTAAGTGTTAGTTTTAGACATTAAAACCACATAAAATATTCTAGGTTGAAAAGTCAGAGGTCAACCATTTCCATTTATAATATAAAGCCTCAGTTGGTGTTAAATATTCTTATAAGCAGAAAATGTTTTTCTCTGAATTGTTAAAGTATTCACAATTCATGCTGTTTTCAAGTTTATTATAACCCAGACTTCACCAAGATTGGTAAGATAGACTTATCATGTAAGAATTTTAAAAAGAAGTATCTTATCTCTGAATTCTAGTAATAGAAAATAACCTTTACTCCATGAAAATATACATATGCCAATATTATGTACCACGTTGACAAATAATTTGAGATTTTTCCTCCTGAAGTCTAATTAGTATTCCTGACAAAGTTCAATCTCAATATTTGCATACCTATCTCTATCAATATACATGACACCACTGGAAAATTAATGACTTTGCTTAGTTGTAAACTGGAACTACTTCTGCTCATTTTAAAAAGCAAAATGGCTCTCATTCAACAGTAAACCAATTATATCAAGATATCCACCCCCACCTCCTGGGGTTCCAGCAGTTCTATTAAAGTCCTGCTGTCCAATATGATCACTCCAATGATACCAGTGAGAATAAATCAAATTTGAAATAAACTTTTTTGTATGCCTTTCAAATTATAAAATAGCAAACATAAACAGTTCTCCTTAAATTCTATAACATTTTCTATGGTCGTCTTTAAATATTAAATTAAATTAAAGATAAAGAAGCCTTCCTAGAATTTCAAGTTTAATCAGCTGACCTATCCATTCACTGGAGATTACTAGATTTCTCTAAGTAAAATCTAATAAGAAAATAGAGAAAAACAAAAAGCAAAAATAAAAATTTTGCAACAGAATTTATATTTAAAAAATCATTTATGACTCATCTATAACACTGCTTCATTATTAGTGCATGAAAATCAAATCATGTTTATTAGTTAGAATAAAGCACAATTTTGGACCTGCCCTCTAGTGTTGAGAAAGCAACTCAAATTCTCAAATATCCTGAAATGACAACAAAAAAGTAAACCATAAAGTTTTAGCAATAACAGATTTTATTTAGCTAAGTGTCTATCTCTTGATTTGAATTAATCATGAGACTTGTATTTCAGATATTCATATTATAATTTTCCACTGGTTAGCAGTGAAAAAATTCTTTAAAATTATTTACAAATGAATTAAAATAGTTCATTTTAATTTTTAGTTAAGGAAAAAAACCTTACACAACTACTGACAACAATTCACAATCTTTAAAAATTATCTAAAAGCATGTGAACATTTGAAACTCCTGAATCAGTTGGTAAGTAATACTAAATTCTGATAAGCTTATTTTAGATTACACTGTTTAGTGATAACTATCATTCATTCTTATCAGGCTTATCATGGATAGCATCATATTAGTGAAAAAATAGTGAAACATGAAAATTAAAAAATTGTTCTTTACCTTGACTGCATTTTCAGACCCTTCCTCTTTAAAATCTTCGTATTTCATTACTTCAGCCATAATGAATCCCTTTTCAAAATCTGTGTGAATCTTTCCTGCAGCTTGAGGAGCCTTCGTCCCTTTCTTTGAAACGAAAGACCAGAGAAAACTAATTGCATTAAAGATGACCGAGTGTTAGAATTTCTTTTTTCTGATCTTCAATTGGTGCAACTAAAACTTAGTTTAATACCAGTTAGGATGTCAGGTATACAATTAGTACATTTCAACACTGGACACTATCTGTGCAGCAGATATAGCACAGATAGATCAGGAGATATTAAAGAAGTGTAGCTTTGTTTTTCCTAACAGCCGTCTATGGTTTTATTGATTTAGATGCAGTGGTCTGGTTTTGGTGTAGGTTTCATTTCGATTTTCTATTCTTCACAGTGGAAAAAAATAAAGATTTTTAAGGAACTTTCAAGCTGAATTATCAAAGGTATTAAAAAAGATAAAACACTCTCAAAATTTCAGCTCATCTAAAGAACATATATAAAAATCAATATACAAAGGGACATTTTTAAGGCATTTCCAACAAATCAGTAACCTACATTCAGCAGATAATTTCAAAATTCTCAAGAAATTTTAATAAGACTTTTTAACATTTTGGATAATACACCCTGCCTCTAACCAATATGAAGGAAATTCAAGTTAAGATAGGAAGAGAAATGTTTTATAATTACCCCCATATGTTAAATTACAAGAGCATACATTCCAGACACACACAACCATAGAAAGAAATCTGAGAAATAATGGTGACCGAAAGTCTGCTTAATAAAGCATGTTAAAGTGATAAGGAGTCTGACACTATAAAGCACAGTTTTTACAATAAAAGATGTATTGGGTTAATATGGGTACTCACTGATGCTTACCTGACTAAATATCTTAGCACATTAAATCATGGATACTTACAATCAGTCTTAAGATAAACCAGCTTTCACATTTTTAAGCCCAGAGCATGCTCTTTTTCCTGATTTACATACTTAAGTTGAAGTTTTAAAATATATCTTTAAAATATATAATAAAAATAAACACTAGCAATTTGTTTACCAACTCATATTTGCTTTGACACTATTTTTAAAGTCTACATAAAAGGACGTTGGTTAGAAGTCAATCAAACATTTTTTTTCCCTCCAAAGGGGAAAGGAGATTAAAGAAAAGTGAATCTCATATTCACACAAGGTATTTAACATTATGTTGAACTGCTTCCATATTTCTATGCATATTAAATCAAAACAAATGTAACAATAAATTATAGTAGTCAACTGAAAACAGAAATCAGCACTAAAATTTATTATGAAGCAGATATTTTAAAAAGCACAACAAAGACACTAAGTCTAAAAGTTCTCGCATTATTTTTATATTCTGTAACACATTATTTGGAACTTTATGTATTTCATAATATTTTTCAATAGTAACTACTATATTATAATATATTTACATCTAAAAGCAAACCATTACAGTTCAGTTTCTGTTGTCCTCTGGGAATAAATTAGTCATCCTCTCTGTTCATATTCCGTAGACATCAATATTTAAAATACATATCACATTTTTAAAGAAGATTGAACATATAACACTGAAAATAAATATCACTTTCATGAATTCAAATAAAAAAGGCACGAATTATTGTACACTGAATTTAGCTTTTTTGAGCCCAACTGTGTATCTATGAAGAGCATAATGATGTCATATTGCTTTTATTGCTGAAAATGTAATCCGAGCAAAGCAAAGGAGGAAAGAACCACCCGCAACCCAAACAAACTTAGCGAATACAAAATGAAAAGCAACATCAATTTCACTGCAGACAAACCCAGTCACACAGATTAAGCAAGCACAATACTGGTTCGTCTTATCTCTGACCACAGGAGGAGGGTAGACAGATTCTACAGGATGAAGAAATTCAGACTATGTAATAGGCAGAATCAATTGTTACCTGCCTCAATCAATGCCGCTCCACTTTCACTGTTCAGCAGCTCACAAATAATTAAAGTTATCCTGGACAAAAACCTCATCTGTAATGACTAGCTAACCGCCACCATGACAAACTTCAAAGTCAGTGATATCAATCTGAATTCAATAGTGTGGAACTGGATATAGCTGATGAATAAGTATGAATCTTACCCTGATGGTCCATGCACGCACTTCATCTGGGCCTGCAGTGAAAAAGTATTCTAACTGGAGTGCTGCAAACCCAGCCTTAATGATCTTTGGCAAAGCACTGAAATAAAATGAAACAAATTCACTCAACACATAAGTTGACTGTGCCACAGATCAGAATGAAGCTAAAATTATTCATTTCAAGCAGATAATGTTAAAGATATTAGCAAATGACCATTCATCTTTCATAACATACTTGAAGAGGTCAGAAAGCAAGTGACTATTTCTAAAAATGTTCTTTGTAAAATTGGTTTTAATTGTATTAGCTTCAAGATGTCATTTTATATTATTTACTATTAGAAAAAAAGAAAAATTAGTTTAACCCCAACCTATGACTATTTTCATCTAATATTAATTTTTTCTAGGGCTTGGCATGAAAGCAAAATTATTTGATTGAAATCCAATAGTCTAACAATATATTACTGTTACTCATAAAAAAATATGGCAACTGATTCACTCTTTCCCCTCCCCCACCGAACATGACGAAAGAGTTTTGGCGATCATCCCTCCTCAAAAATATACATAACTAATACCTATGTTATAATTAAAACACTGTACGGAGATGACAGATGACAGTTAAAAACTTAATTTAAAATAAATCTTTTCACTCTGTCTCATGGTAAAGAAAGGAGAAGATTCCCTCTTTATAATGGTAATTACTCTGTCATTTATTATTCTATCAGCGCAAGCAATTAAATTACTGCAAGGAAATAGTTGATAATAAAGTGTAGGGAAAATGAATGCTAATTAACCTTTGTGTCATGTTCGCTTCCAGATACTTCTGTCTCTCCTCAGCACTCAATTCTTGCAACTTGAGTTCCAAGGCCCCACTAAAAGGAATGACCAAGGCACCTGGGTCATACTTGTCCACCCACTCTTTAATTTTTATCAACCTGTAGACAAAAAAGGGCACAACATTATCTTGTAGTGCATGCATGACTGTACCACATTCATTATTATCAAGTAGCACATACATATTCATAAGAATTGCACGGTTTTATGATGCCATCTTTTTGTGTATAGCTTTCCAAGGTCAAGGCATTAACAGGCAGCAATTGCTTCAGGTGTATGCCATGATATTTTACTGTAATATAGTTTTACTTTAGCACATTATCTGTAGGAGCTGTTTTACAAATATTTTTAAACTTTTTAAAGTTACACTAAATTTATTCAGCCTTAACATCATATCCTTGAATAAAGCCTCAATGTTATACTTTGTTTTCTTTACAAAGTCAATTTTTAAAAAGAGAATATGAAGTTCGATTTGTATAAGGATCACACCTAAGAATGCCAGATAATTCTGAAGAATCTTTGACAAATAATTTGTTCCATCGAGATATTTATATGCCTGGTTTAGTTCATTCCCCAACTGCCTTACTGGGGGTTGAACCCAGGTCCCTGTACATGCCAGGCAAGAGCTCTACCACTGAGCTATACCCTCTAGCCCTGGTTTAGTTCATTGTTGAACTAAAAGAACTCACTGGTTTTGAACTTACTGTTTTTGTTTTTGTTGTTGTTTTGTTTTAACTACAGAAAAACAAAACCAAAACAAATAAAAAGCACAGAAATACAGATTTACTAATATAGTCAATCAGGTACAAACTGTTCTTATGAACCAGACTTTTGTAGAATCATGAATAATAGAATTGCATAGGAAATAAATTCCTTTAATCACTAAGGTTTTGGAAAGCCAAATCAGTAGGAAATTGATACTAGTTGTTACCTGAAAAGGCATTATTAAGTAGGTTTTTTTTTTTCCCTTTCAAAGTATGGAGTATTTTGGTAAAGCAGTAATTAGTACATAAATGAAATAAATGTGATAATAACCAAAAGGTTTCACTTCTAGATTTTATTCCTGAGCAGATTTTACTGAGCCTTTTTTTTTAAGTCTCAGTTTCCTCATTTGTAGAAATGGAGATAATAATATTACATATATTACAAAGAACTTAGAAAAATGCCCTATGAATAGTAAACAAATACTATTATTTTCATTCTCAGATAATAACAGTGTATAATCTTGTGCTTCTGGAACTGTGTTTCATACATATCTGACTAAATTCAGTTGACATTTATATTAAAAATTTTAATGTATGCCATAGCCTTACATAATCCTACCCACAGCCTATATTTAGACCAAGCTTTTAATAGCTATTTCAGCAAAATAATATGCATAAATCCTAAATGATCAATGTAAATGCCACTTTAGGGGAAAAGAAAAACAAGATCTAAAGCACAAATCTATCAAAACTCAACTATCAGAGAAAATGGCAGGGGATCATAGTTATTAGAAAATTAAGAATATGGCGCACTGGACAGGACTTAAAATAGGAAAAGAAATGAAAAAATTCATAAAAGTTTTTACATATTTGTTATACAACAGTAACTATTTAACATTATTAGATTTTTAAAAATATCTTCATAACTTGTTTCTTTTTGTTCATACCTTAAAAAAATAGATTAATCCCTAAGACTTACTTTGGAATAAAGTATGTAGCCTTAAAAATGAGAGTCAAACCAGATATTTTCTAACCCAAAATTATGAAGGAAAGAATAAAAGAGAAAAGGGGAAAATTTAAATTGGTACTTCTGTCTAAAACGACTTCACTGCATTCTAAGTTGAGAGACTTACTACTTTCAAACAAAACTCTATATTAAAATGTTATCAATGGTTTAGGAATGCACTTTTATTATAAGTTAGAATGAAATACCTAATTTAAAAAAGCAGATCATAAACTGATTCAACGAAGTGAAATAAAACAAGCCCAGGTATAAAGATAAAATAAAAATGTCACACACGTTTTGTTTCACACATACGGTCAACATAACTAATAAAACTAGAACTGTTATGAAACAAGATAAGAAATAATTACTTTGGCTAAAACATCAATTCAGAATAACAATAGTTCTACCCTGTCATTTTAACAGCCTTTCCTGCAGAGACCTCAGAGGGATTATTTGCATTCCTCAGGTGTTCTATTGTACAATTCAGATGAATAAAGACTTACAAATCATTCCTCTACCGCCAATGTAAGACTTTGATCTGGTGAATACACCATTGTACCTTAACTATAATTGGCAAAAAAACCTGACAGTGTAGAGCATCACAAGCTTAATAACAAAGGAGAATATCTCAAAGTGTTGACAGATGATCTTCATAATGCAGAAGCAGAGCGGGTACATTTTAGCAGTAAATGAGCACTGAGGTCTAAAGGTCTCTAAAGTGACTGACATCAGACCTGCTATCGCCTCACTAAAAGAAAATGGTACCGTAGCACTCTTCGCAGAGTGAGTTGGGCTCTTTGCCTGCAAGCTTCACTTCTGTGACTTTCACTGTCACAGAAAACACAGGGAAGATGAAAAGTGAGTTAGGTTCTTTGGCTGTACGCTTTACTTTTGTGACTTTCACTATCAAACAAAAGTGAGAAATGTCCCAAAGTGGTTTTTAATTACATATTTGAAATAAGCCTTGGGTAATTGAAAAATGAGATTCAATTTCAAGATTATAGATGAAAATATAAATGCTATGTCTACTGGGTCTGATGGTTACAAAAGTGTGATAATGAGGCCAAGATCACAAGTTTGAACCCCATGAGAACCAGTATCTTTTGCAGAAAAATGTCTATTCTCTTGCTATAAACCAAATCCCAAACTATGGCTAGTCATCTCAAAAATGTATGCTACTAGCACATGAAGGATATAGAAAATTAAAGTTGAGCTCAGTTACCAGCACTGGAAAATCAATTCTAAGCACATTCCATCAAAGCAACTGAATAATAATTTCCACATACAAATTTTAGGAAATGTCTAAAGAAAGCCACTGAATTGCTAGTGAGCAATAATGATGATATTCACACAAATTTCAAATTATATGAAGGGAGAGGAAGAGAAGGAATAGTAAAGAAAGTATACTCCCAAAGAGTTAAACTTATAAAATACTTATGTAGTATTCATTTTGCAAATTTATACAAACAGATATTGTAAGGGAATTCATCCTTCTCAATAAGGGTCAAAACTACATTTGGTTTCCTCAAAGTCTTATGAGTAAGAAATAGAGAAGAACTGCCATTATTATATTTTTCTCCCTGGCAGTGCAGCAAAAGGACAAAGCAGGGACAACTAGTTTAAAAACTAAAAAAGATGATGATACTCTGAGATATACTTTGGCAGGTTGTGAACTCTTAAGATCTTCAGCATTAAATTAAAAAAAAAAAAGTCCAAAATTTACCTTTAGTTTTACAATCCAACCTTCTTAGCCAGTCTTGAAATTTTGGATCCCAAAATTTGATTTAGCTAGGGTTATTTTACATTGTTTATATTTCTTTTCCTACTATTTTTTTTTCCAATTAAAAAAATTTTATGGCATTGGGGATCAACTCAGGGTCTCATGTGCTAGGCAAGCAGTCTGCCAACAAGCTACATTCCCAGCCCTAGATACCAATTTTATCACTGAAAATTTTATTTATTTTCCTTTCAAATCTATTTGCACTTTTTGGTCTATATTTACTTGTTTAATAAATTCTTTGTCTTTCCAACATAATTTAAAACTTCCTTTCGGGTTCTTTTTCTTTCTTTCTTTCTTTTTTTTTTTGATGCTGGGGATTGAACACAGGGCTTTTGTGCGTGTGAGGGAAGCACTCTACCAATTGAGCTTTATCCCCAAGCTCTCAGGTTGCTTTTTAATTTAGTTTCACGGGTATAACTCCCTCACTCCTTCATCTGTCATCTGCTAATGACCTCTGGGAACACTGGCTTGTACGAGTGCACATGCATATAGTGGGTATCATTCTGGCAGGAGCAGTTATGTTCCAAAGGAGACTGGTGGTCCCTGGGTTGAGATCTATCTATGGGATAGTTTTGCCTTTTTTAGAGAAAGGCATATAGAGAGACCCAGGGTTTGGGTGAATTTACACATCATCCCAGTTTTGGGTGAGGGCCATGCACTGTCAATTTCATTCTCCAGTGTCACTGAGATTCCTTCTATTTTGGCACCCTAAGAAGTCCCTATTCTGTTTTCAAGTCTTGTTATGTGGTCTAAAACGATCACACCACCATCAATATGACCCTTTTTTGGTTATTTCATCTAGTGTTTCTATACATTAGGAAAAAGAGGGGAGCTTCCTGTATTGTTTTAGTCTACTATCTTGACTGAAATCTCTCAATGTTAAGAGTTAAATCAATATTTTATAGAGTTTTAATACAATAGCTTTCAAACATTTTGACCACAACTAACAGTAAGAGACAAATTTTATACTCTGATTCAAACATGAGTATACATATCATATTCATACACATAATCAAACTCAGAAAGGCATCACAAAACTATTTACCTTAACAAAGGGAAAAGAACAAATTTAACAGTGCTATTTGATATTGCACATAACCACCAAATCTTGCAACTTAAAATATATCCCTGAAATAGTACCCTCCCGCACCTTCTTTTCTTGGTATTCTGGATTAATCCCAGTGATGCTCTACCACTGGAGATACATCCCCAGTCCTTTTTATGTTTTATTTTGAGATAGAGTCTCACTAACTTGCCCAGGCTGGCCTCTCAAACCTGTGATCTTCTTGCCTCAGCGTCCCAAGTTGAGGGATTACAGGCATATGCCAATGTATTGACTAAAATAGCATTTCTAGCATACTTTGGTAAGAACTTTAGTATCATCTTTTCTATATCTCATGCCCTTCTAGCCTTTCCATGACCTCTAGCCACTAAAATTCTGATTATATTTTTAGAAAATTCTTTAAATATGGGTCAGGGCGGGGTGTGTGGGTTTGTGGCTTAGTGGTAGAACGATCACCTCTCATGTGTGAGGCACTAGATTTGATCCTCAGCATCACATACAAATAAATAAATAAAATAAAGTTACTGTGTCAATCTACAAAGAAATTTTTATAAAAAATGCTCAGTGGTTGAGTGCCCCTGAGTTCAATCCCTGGTACCTGCCTCCGCAATAAATAAATAAATTAAATTAAATAAAAAAATCGGTCCAGGGTTGGAAGTGTAGTTCAGTGGTATAGTTACTGCCTATACCACTGGTACAATCCCCAGCACTATGAAAGATGGCCCCGTTCAGTACTAAAGCCAAGGTATATGGTATAAAATTATATAGCATTTAGGGTACCTTTTTTGAACATTAGAACTCTTTCAAATCTACTTATTCTATTATGGACTTTTAAAAATAAAAGCAAATCAACTGAAAGCATGAAAATGTCTGAGATGACTATGCAAACCAACTAATAATGAAGTGGATAGATGCTGACTACCTATTCTACTGACATACAGAAGAACAAGAATGATAGAATAATTCCTGCTATGTCTCCCATGTCCAAAACTAGAAGAGAAAAATGTCACTAGAATTTTAGGGAGGAAGGAAAATACTTTGTTTGAATCCCCTGCAATGTTAAGGAAGTTTCAAATACACAGTTAAAAAAAAATACTTTAGACAACATTACGATTATCAATAGTTTCTTCTTTTTTTACTTATTTTATTTTTTTATGTAGTGTTGAGGATCGAACCCAGTGCCTCACACATGCTAGGCAAGTGCTTCAACACTGAGCCACAACCTCAACCCCACTTCTTACTTTAGAAGACAAAATTATGTTTCTTTTATTCTAATAAGTCCTAATACCTAGAAAAACATCTGTAGTAAGTTAGCTTTGGAGTCCAGATTCAGAATATAAGTAATGATTCCAGCAGAGAGGACTTGGTGAATTTATAAGAACCTCACAGAACCACTATCTTTATAAGAACCTCACAGAACCACTATCTGAAAAATCTCATTCATTCTGCAGTCATTATAAGGCAGCATGTTTTTTGTGTGTGTTCTGATCAATGCAGTCAATGGGGAATGAGGAGAAGTCTGTAAAGGGGTTTGGAACAAGGTTTCAAAAGATTCATTTGGCTCTTAACAAGAGAAAAAGAAGAGAATCTCTGCTGGACACTGTTTAGATCTTTCCCCTGAAACTCTAGAACTCATTTGTAATGAAAAGAATGGAAGTGGGGAAATATAGAAAAAATCCTTGTTCATGATGATACCATAGGAACTTTGAATTAACCACCCCAGGAGATCAACTACTGGGTCTTAGTATGTATTAGGATTTTTCTTGTTATTTATAGCTGAAAGCATCCTGGTACTGATGTATCTTTAGGGTTATCTTTATTTAAGTATGTGATTTCCTCTCTTAGTTCTAATTTCAATTGATTCTTTTTTTTTTTTTTTTTAAAGAGAGAGAGGTAGAGAGAGAGAATTTTAATATTTATTTTTTAGTTATTGGCGGGCACAACATCTTTGTTTGTATGTGGTGCTGAGGATCGAACTCGGGCCGCACGCATTCCGGGTGAGCGCGCTACCCCTTGAGCCACATCCCCAGCCCCCAATTTATTCTTTAAGATTCAAGTGTCTCTAGAGCTTTCTCTGAGCTCCCACATAGGCATTATCACTACTTTAAATTGCCTATTAACCTACACATTGCCTATTTTGTGCACTATAAATTGCCTATTTTTTTTTTTTTTAATCTTCTCCCACTATAGAAAAAACTTCTTGAGGTTAGGACTATGTCTTTGTTCCCTGCTCTCTCTACAGAATCCTCCTACCACACAGAGGATGAACAAACTGTTCTGAATAGAAAACAAGATAGGAAGAACTCTAGCTAATTCAGGTTTAGCACCCTTAATTTGAAAATCTGAAGTGCTCTGAAATCCAAAACTTTTCAGTGCCATGATGCTTGAAAAGTTTCAATTTCAGAGCACTTCAGATTTTGGATTAAAGATGCTCAACTAGTAAAGTTTATGCAAATATTCCAAAATTTAAAAAAACTCTGAAACCTGAAACACTTCTGATCAAAGCATTTTGGGTAAGAAATACTCAACCTGTAACTAGCAGAGTGACTCTAGTTGGTTATTTTAATCATCTGCAAATTGGTCTACATTAGTATACTTTAACTTGTTCTGAGTTTTCTATGGGATTTTCCAAGGTGCTAGTAGGAAAAGGGGCGGAGAAAACAATGACGAATGAAGGAAAATTGAAATAAAATGACTGGGGATGTAGCTTAGTGGTAAAACATCCCTGGGTTCAAATCCCAATACCGGGGGGGAAAAAGATTTCATCTGAAGATATGAGTTCTGCTGTTTTGAGCCACTCATTCACTGATTGAATGATCTTCTTCTGAAGTATACACTATTCCATCAGAAGAAGATCAAACAGTGCTAAAATCAAACAGTGGTAAAATCTTTAGGTATTTCATTTAGATTTATTTAAATGATACTTTCCCCTCCCATCTTCTGCCACCCTCTATTCCCTTATGTTAACTTCTTTTTTTCCACAGGACTTACTACATTATATATTTAATGTTTATTCTTTCTAGCCAGCACTGATAGATCCTTTTTTTTTTTTTTTAACCCCAGCCCTGATAGACCCATTTTTAAAAATCTCTTGTCGACTACAGAATCTCCAGCACCTCCTATTAAAGTGCCTATCTTAGGTAGATGCTCGATAAATGTTGGGTGATCAATGAATTAATCTGAAATTTTGTCTAAAAAAATTAAGTAAAAGAACATTCAGAAGCACATATGATTCTTACTTTCCTTAACTAGCTAGCTTTTGCCAAAGTCGAACTTTAGAAACTAGTTTCCTTGACCACTTGAGGGAATTCTTTTTTTAAATAGCTAAATGGTGAAGTGAAAATCACAACAGAATCTGGGGATGGGGGGCAGCCACGGGGGGCGGGAGTGGGGGGCAGGGGGAGCACACCTAATTGTTGTGAGACTACATCAACAAAAATCCATGTAGGGTTTTTTCATTTCTAAGTTATAACTGTGGCTTGAATTACTACAATTCAAGTCTGAACCATCACGCTACTATCTCTAGGTTCATTGTGAATGTACCAAAAGAAGCAAGTAAAACTTTTAGATGCTCCCTGAATCTCTGGCTTCACAACCCCTTTATAATGGCTACTAAGTTAAGCTTTGTATTGATACTAAGTGGCCCTAAACAGAGTACATTTCTGAAACTATAGTCCAGTGTTTCTCAAAATACAGTTTGTGGATAACCTGTGAATCCAATAATTTATTTTATTTATTTTATTTTTTTAAAGAGAGAGTGAGAGAGAGGGAGAAAGGGAGATAGAGAGAGAACTTTTTTTTTTTTTAATATTTATTTTCCAGTATTTGGCGGACACAACATCTTTGTTTGTATGTGGTGCTGAAGATCGAACCCGGGCCGCACGCATGCCAGGCGAGCGCGCCACCGCTTGAGCCACATCTCCAGCCCCAATAATTTATTTTAAAAACCTAAATTTATGACCTTTAGACGTGAGAGTTTGTACTTAACCCTTCCAACACTTTGCACTCTGATGTCTTACTACTTTTGAATCTGTATCTGTTCTTTGCAATTTTATATTCTGGTCTTAAATATCACACATAGAAATATTGTGCAATTACAGTTATCATGAGTTATGAAGTTATAACTATAAAACACTGTTAACCTGTAAGGAAATTTCCCAACTATATTAATGATCCTAAATGCAATATGAAATTACTAGGCCAGGCAAAGTGATGCATGCTGGTGATTCCAGCTACTTGAGTGGCAGAGGCAGGAGGATTACAAGTTTGAGGCCAGCCTCAGCAACTTTGCGAGATCCTGTCTCAAAATAAAAACATTAAAGGTCTCAAAAAAGAAATGCTTGGTAAATGTACAGTGTTAAGACAGTAATTTTTGCGGGGTCCAGTGGCAATGCTTATAATTCCAGCAACTTGGGAGGCCGAGGCAGGAGTTTAAAGCCAGTGTCCCCAACCTTATCAAGACTTCTCGGCAACATAGCAAGAAATATATGTTTCCACTTATGTGAGGTATCTGAAGTAGTCAAATTCATGGACACAGAAAATAGAATAGAGGGTACCAGTGTTAAAGAGGGATTTTGTTCAATGGGTATAGAATTTCAGATTTGCAAGATGAAAAAGTTCTGGATATTTGTTGCATAGCAATGTGAATATAATTGATACTGAAGTGAATGCTTCTAAGGAAAGCCTACTTGTTCCTGTCACAAACACATTTAGCACACATGGAACCACCATAGGCCCTGCTAAGACGTTCTTTCATTTTAGACAATCTTTTCAGGACTTCAGGTCTGGCAGCATGAATCCCAGGAAGTTTGCCTGGGCACACACCACATGCAGATTTTGGTGCTTTCCCAACTCCTGTGTAAAAAGGTAAATTCGATTACTAGGGGCTCTTGACAGGCTAGTTTTGTTAGAGGCTTTATTGTTGGAAAGCCTACCAAGTTACGACAAAAAGACCATTTGGAGTGCCTCTAGACATCGTCCCAGGAAGAAGAACACCCCTCCCCGTTTTAAACAGGCAGCACACATAGGAACATCTGACCAACACTGGCCAGCCACTCTGTCGACAGTCAAATGTCAGTTCCGCATCACTTTGTAGACAAAGGCAGACTCTCAAATCTTGCAAAGGATTTAGGAAACAGTAAGATGATTTCTCCCTCCAACTCAAAAATCATACATTTCAGTAGATATGTGTCTTGAAAAACTTAGTTGGGAGTCCCTAAGAAGATGATCTACTGTCAGTCCCTTCTTTACCAGCCTGGGCATCCAAAATTCTTCTGAAGGTAAAATGAATTTTTTTTTTTTTAAACAGTCTTTCCTGCTGTAAGAACTTTTATAATGGAGACTAGTCCTGCTACAGTTAAGACCTTTCCGTGCCAATGGAGTAATGCTGCACTGCTAATTTCTGTGGGCTTCTCAAACCCTTTATAAGTGTACTTCATTAACAAGTCAATGCCATTTCTGTACAGAGACTATACAGCCTGCTCAACTTCGCTGCTCTTACAAGTTTGTCAGTACTTTTAGCACCACACCTTGGGCTTGCTCCTTCACAGCTTGATTTTTGGTGTTGAGTTCCACAAGGCTACATGGAAGGCTCGAATCAGGCCCCCTTGCCACAGAAGCCCATCCACCTTGCTAGGGCCTAGTGTCTGGGCCTGGCTTTCCTGCTGGCCACGGCTTCCTCTTGCTCCTCAACTGGTTCTCATCAACTCTTATGTCCACTGGATGGAATCACAATAGCGTGTTCTGGGCTATGGTGGGAGTTCAAAGCCTGGTTCAGCCAGCTCCCCTCCACTCTGCTTGGCATCCTCTTAGTCTTGGGGGTTGGAAGCAGCTGCCCACACCTCCTCTGTGCACAGACGCCAACACCCACTCACTTTCCTGGATTTCCTTCTTCTTGAAGGCTACATACATTCTCTTGTTTGTCTGTCCTACATTTTCTTTATCCATTGATCTATGGATGGGCATCTGAACTGCTTCTCCCTCTCAGCTATTATGAACAACATTGCAGTAAACACGAGTGAGCGAATATCTCTTTGAGAATCTACTTCCAATTCTTTTGAAAGTAGGATTGCTGGGTCATAAAGTAATTCTATGTTTAGCCTTTTCAGGAGGTACTAAACTGGACCATTTTTTTTTCGTGGGGGGAGGAGTAACCAGGGATTGAACTCAAGGAGACTCAACCACTGAACCACATCTCCAGCCCTATTTTATATTTTTTTTTAGGGACAAGATCTCACTGAGTTGCTTAGCGCCTCACTTTTACTGAGGCTGGCTTTAAACTCACAATCTTCCTAACTCTTGAGCCACTGGGATTATAGGTGTGTGCCACAATGCCCAGGCCATTTTACGTTCTTACCAGTGATGCACAAGGGTTCCAATTTCTTCAAATCTTTACCAGGACTTGTTATCTGCTAGTTTTTTGATAGTGGCCAACATAAAGAGAGTGAGATGATATTTCATTGTGGTTTTGATTTGCATTTCTCCAGTGATTAGTGATGTTGAGTATCTTGTCATATGCTTGTTAGCCGTTTGTATAGCTTTTGTGGAGATTTTTGTGTCTATTCAAGTTCTATGCTTTTTTTTTTTTTTTTTTTAAATCAGGGATTGAACACAGAGGTGCTTAACCACTGAACTACATTCCTAGACCTTTTTTATGTTTTATTAGAGATAGAGTCTTGCTGAGCTGCTCAGGGCCTCGATAAGTTGCTGAGGCTGGGTTTGAACTTGAAATCTTCATGCTTTAGCCTTCCAAATTGCTGGGATTATGGGCGTGCACCACTGTACCTGGTTCCCATTTTTTAATTGGGTTACTTCATACCCAGTAGGTTATAAACAAAGGATAATAATAAGTGATTTATCCATACAATGGAATATTAGATATAAAAAGAAATGAAGTACCAACATGTTACAACATGAACAATGAAGCATTATATTAAGTAAAAGAAGTCATACACAAATGCCACTCAGAGTATGATTCAATTTATATGAAATAGCCTTTATAGGCAAATTCAAATAGAAAGTAGATTATTAGTTGCCAGGGGCTAGATGGAGAAGGCAATAGGGACTGTTTGTTAATGGGCATGAGTTTCTTTTTGAGGTGATAAACATATTCTGGAATTAGTGGTAATGGTGATACAATATTGTGAATTTTCTAAAACCTACTGAATTGTGCACTTTTGTGTATGGGAATTATATCTAAAAAATAAAAAACCCTGAAACTAAGCTGAGAACTAATTTGAAGATAAAAAAAACCAGGAATATTAATATTACCCACATTATGATCCTATGATGTTCATGTTCCTGTGGAGATATATTGGTCAATAGAAAAAGCAGAGATTTTGGAGTAAGGCAGATATCAATTCAAATTACAGTTCAACTGCATTCTAACTACACAATCCTGGGAAAACTATTTAAGCTTCCTGAGCCTCTTTAATCACCTATAACAAAAATAATCTACCTACACTCACAGGTTCATGCTAGGATTAAAGTGCTTTGAATATAGGAGGCCTTCAAATGTTAGTCCCTAATCTTAGCTGTCTCCTATCAGTGAGTGGGCCATTCTTAATATTTACTGTAGAATTAAAAAATAGTATTAGATTGCCTATGAGTAAAGAACAAGAACGCCTTTTAAAAGTCAGTTGTCTATTTCTAAAAAGTCTTGCTTAATTGAATCTTTATAGATAGGAAGGTAATCGAAAGTGAAAGAATTCAATTACAATGACTATAAAAATATATATTAAGAATTATGTGTGGGGCTGGGGTTGTAGATCAGTGTTAGATCACTTGCCTAGCATGTGTGAGGCCTTGGGTTCAATTCCTCAGCACCACATAAAACTAAATAAACAAAATAAAGGTATTATGTCCATCTACAACTAAAAATATTAAAAAAAAGAACTATGTGTGGTGACGCAACTTTGAAAAAGCAGAGTAGGGAGTGGGAAAGAAAGAAAAGGCAAACATTCAATTGCAAAAGAGCAGGAAATGTTATAATAGGGAAAATGCAGTGCTCCGAGAAGAGTGAGAAGGGGGTGCACAATCTTAATATTAGAAGATTTTGGCCTCAAAACCAGGAATTTGAAGAAAAGAAACCAATACATTCAATGACCTTTAAGGACATTTAAAAAATGTTAGTTTATATAAAAAAACACACAAAAAAGAAAGTTGCAAAGTGAAAATTAATAAATATTTAGTCAAATTTTAATTAAATGTTAAAATTTGAATTCATAAAAAAATTCATTAAAAAAAGTTAGTTTAGCTAGAATAAGAAAAGCAGAAAAGGAAAAGTTTTGTTCATAATACAGTTGGAATTTAAAAAAAAAATTTATTTTTTAGTTGTAGATGGACACAATATCCTTATTTTATTTTATGTGGTGCTGAGGATAGAACCCAGGGCCTCACATGTGCTAGGCGAGCGCTCTACTGCTGAGTCACAACCCCAGCCCACAGTTGGAATTTTTTGCCAGGCACAATGGTGTACACTTGTAGTCCCATGACTCTGGAAGCTGAGCCACGACAAGTTCAAGGCCAATTTCAGCAACTTAGCAAGACCCTTAACAATTTAGTGAGACCCTGTCCCAAAATTAAAAATAAAAGGAGCATGAGATGTAGCTCAGTGGTAAGGTGCTTCTGGGTTCCATCCCTAGTACCAAAAACAAAAAACAAAATAACCCCCCAAAACAAAACAAACAAAAAAATTTTGGAATTTTGTGGGGCTAAAAAGACTGTAATATACTTCGAAGGGAATGATAAGTGATTGTGCACATCAGAATCCATTCACACAGACATCATTTCGCAAGTGGCTCTTTCTTCCTGAAGTTATTCTTAAATCAGTCTCTAGGGATGTTTCCTTATTGTAATCAAAGTCCATTTATGATCCTGTTTATCCACCTCTATTCAGTATTTACCACATGTGGATATACAAGTTTCATTAAGAGTAGACACAGAAGGATCCAAAGTCAAGGCCAACAGTCATTGTAAAAAGGGGAAAGTTATTGTTTCTGTAACTTTGGAGAAAAGGGATTTAAGGGCAGGGGAAAAACAAGGATCACTATAAGATAAGTGGTAGGTCTTATCCAAACTTCAGTAGGTACAAACAGGTATGAAACCACATTAGTTGAGAAAAGACGTGTCCTGGAAAAACTTTCTATTCTTTTTTTTTTTCTTTTTTTTTTTTTATTGGTTATTCAAAACATTACAAAGATTGCAGAATCACATCGGTTACACATCCACATTTTTACATAATACCATAATAGTAACTGTTGTATTCTGCTACCTTTCCTATCCTCTACTATCCCCCTCCCCTCCCCTCCCATCTTCTCTCTCCACCCCATCTACTGTAAATCATTTCTCTCCTTTTTTTTTCCCATTCCCCTCACAAACTCTTATATGTAATTTTGTATAACAATGAGGGTCTCCTTCCATTTCCATGCAATTTCCCTTTTCTCTCTCTTTCCCTCCCACTTCATGACTCTGCTTAATGTTAATCTTTTCCTCCTGCTCTTCCTCCCTGCTCTGTTCTTGGTTGCTCTCATTATATCAAAGAAGACATTTGGCATTTGTTTTTTAGGGATTGGCTAGCTTCACTTAGCATAATCTGCTCTAATGCCATCCATTTCCCTGCAAATTCCATGATTTTGTCATTTCTCAGTGCTGCGTAGTACTCCATTGTGTATAAATGCCACATTTTTTTTATCCATTCATCTATTGAGGGGCATCGGGGTTGGTTCCACAGTCTAGCTATTGTGAATTGTGCTGCTATGAACATCGATGTGGCAGTATCCCTGTAGTACGCTCTATTCTATCAATGGTGTATAACCTGTAGTGAAATTTTCAACTGCTTCTGAAAGATGATGCCTTATTCTTTCTTACATGAATGATAATCTTAATATAATTTTGTGTGTAGTCGTGTACAACGTGCCAATTGGCTTAAAGGAATATTTTGACACAAGAAAAGAAATAATTGGGAAATGTGTGGGATTAGAATCATATCTAACAAAACTGAAAGATGGGATATAGTTAATCAATAATAAGCAAGAGCCCATCATTTTACTAAAAAGATACTATATGCAAATGAGCTTTTATAAATAAAATACAAAAACTAATTTAACTGAGAAATTCTATAATTAAAGAACTTCCATAGATGGGAGCATGGAGGGAGGGAGGAGGTAGAAAGAAGTTCACTGGATTACACAAAGGGGAATGATGGGAAGAGAAGGGGGATGGGAATAAGAAAGACAGTAGAATGAACTGGACATGACTTTCCTATGTTCATATATGAATACACAACCATGTAACTCCACATCATGTACAACCACAAGAATGGGAAGTTACATTCCATGTATGTATAATAAGTCAAAATATACTCTGCAGTCATTACTGTCATGTAATCCAAAAAGAGCAACAACAACAAAAAGAACTCTCATAGGCAATCTGTTTGCAAAGAAGGCAGTATAAACAGTATATTTATAGAATACTGGAGCCAGACAGAGAAGGATCCTGGTGCCATTGTGGAATCTTCTAAAGTCTCAGTTTTTGCATTTGTATATGGAGATAATAATAGTACCCAGTTCACAGGGTGGTTGTGAAGATGAAATGAGAAAGTACACATAAAATTGTTAGCATGATATCTGATAGAAGATAATTTCTCGGGGTGGGAGGGAAAGGAAGGGGGAAGGGGATTGGCAAGGAGGGTGGAATGTGATGGTCATCATTACACAAAATATATGTAGGAAGATTTGAATTTGGTGTCAACATACCTTATATACAAACAGATATGAAAAATTGTGGTATATATGTGTATTAAGAATATAGGGGCTGGGGATGTGGCTCAAGCGGTAGCGTGTTCGCCTGGCATGCGTATGGCCTGGGTTCAATCCTCAGCACCACATACCAACAAAGATGTTGTGTCCACTGAGAACTAAAAAAATAAATATTAAAAAAATTCTCTCTCTCTCTTAAAAAAAAAAAAAGAATTATAATGCAAAAAAAGAATACATGTATAATGGCATAAATTGGCATGAACATACTTTAAATACAGAGATACAAAAAATTGTGTTCTATATGTGTAATAAGGATTGTAATGCATTCCACTGTTGTCATGTATTTAAAAAAGAAAGAAAAAAGATAACTTCTTAATGTGTATTAGGTATTATTATTATTATTTATAAGTGAAGAATAGCTTTGCCTTTTTGGACTACATCAATATTCCAATGACAATTTCTTACAAAATTGTATTGCATTTACCTGTAACCTGCTATTAATCAGATTTATCTGAGAATGCAGGTCTAAGCACTAACCATTTTTTTTCTTCCTCCTTAAATTGTTCTGTCTGCTATGTAGACAGATGGCAAATTTAGCTACTCATTAAAAATCATTGTTTTCAGGATTGGGTTGTGGCTCAGCGGTAGAGTGCTCACCTAGGATGTGTGAGGCCCTGGGTTTGATTCTAAGCACTACATAAAAATAAATAAATAAAGTAAAAAAACCAAACAAGTAATATAAAGGTATTGTGTCCAACTACAACTAAAAAATATTAAAAAAAATCATTGCTTTCTGAAATAATTTCATGTTGCAAATATCATACAAAGAAACACATTTGAGGCAAACCAGTAGTAAGTGTATTTAACTTTGGTATATATTCTATTATATCACTTTAAATAGCCAGACTAGAAACAATTTATTACTTGGCTGTGTGTATGAAGGGTGGTTTGACACATCTTATTCTCTGGTCTTTTGGGAGAGACAATAACTGATAAAACATCCCTTTGTTTCCTCCCCCAGTATAAAGGTTTCTTCTTCACCATTCTGGCAAATTGCCTCTTACACTTATCTACTATTTTCCAATAAATTAATTCATTTGAAAAGTAATTGCCAAAAATAATTTTATTATGAACATATTATAATTAAATGAAGATTCTTAAATGGTTTTTCTTTCTTTATATAAGATTTCTGCTTATAGCATATATCAAAATAATAATTACAAGAAATCAAATGCTATGCAACTGACTTAAACCCATTTTTATTTTTGTTCTCAGTGCAGATACAGAACAGGTTTTCCATTTTCTAATAACTGATCCAACCGTCATTAAATGTACCCTACCTTTCCATTGTAATCAAAGAATTTGTAAAAGTGAAAATATATTTGTCTATCAAACTGGTAAAGATTAAAAAAAAAAGAATAACAGTGTTGGCTGAGGCTAAGATAAAGGTAAATGTACTGTCTTGAATGGCTGCATGATGTTCACTATGGTTTTCTTTTCTTTTTCTTTTTTTTTTTTTTGGTAATAGGAATTGATTGAACCAAGCCACATCCCCAGCCCATTTTTTTATTTTGAGATGTGGTCTTGCTAAGTTGCTTAGGGCCTCACTAAGTTGCTGAGGCTGGCTTTGAACTTGTAATCCTCCTGCTTCAGCCACTATAACCACTTGGAATAAAAAGGCGTGTGACACAACACCTGGCAGTATGTTTTTTTTTTAAAAAGCAAAAGAGCCAAAAGAAAAAACACTGAGGGACCTGGATAAATATAGTACACTGTTATAAGTATATACCACACAATAATTAGAAACAGTCTTAAAAAACATGTGGAATAGCACTCACGATGCATTGAGACCATTCACTCACATAACTATTTATTAAATGTTTATGTGTCAGACATTATGTTCAGTAGGTGCTGGGCTGGTGTTAATAAGACAGGCATTGTCACAGAGATTACCAAGTTTGCCTGTTGATCTTTCTAGATTTTTTTGTATAGTCATGCAATGCACAATGTTTCAGCCAATAATGGACTGCATACAGAATGGTGGCCCCATGAAACTTTATTGCCTAGAGGCATCATAGCCATCTAAGTTTGTGTAAACACACTCCATGATATTTGCATGATGATCAAATCCCCTAATTACACATTTCTCAGAATGTGTCTCCATTGTTATGTGTTGTGTGACTGTGTATTTATACACTCCTGTAGGAAACAAGGGGGGCACTGATAGCTTTTTTAAAAAGTTATTTTTTTAGTGAGGTAGAACTAACAAAGAGTTAAAATGCACAGATTTTGGATATTCAGTTTGATTAGTTTTGAAAATTTCATATATACATATAATTACTTCCTACAAAAAGATACAAAGCGTGCTCCGTTCTAGTTAATCCCACCTCTTCGCCTGATGCTCTGTGTATTTACTGGGGAGGTGTATGATTTCCACAGGATCCACAATTTCCAAGATATCACAATTTATTTATTCATACTCTTATTGATGAACATGTGTATATTTACAGTTTGGGGCTATCTCAAAGCAGCTATTTATACTTTTGTGTAATAAAAACATTTATAACATATGAACATATTTCCATTTCTTTTGAGTAAATACTGAAAGTTGGAATTACTGGATCACAATGTAGATTTATGCTAATTTATAAGAAATTGCCAGTTTGTGAAAGTTGTTTTACCATTTTCTATTCCAACCAGCAATGCATGACAGTTCTTATTGTCTTACTTCCTTGTCCACATTTGGTGATGTTAGTTATTTTGATTCTAGCCACTTTAGTGAGTATGAAATTGTATCTAATTGTGGTTCTAATTTGGTTTTCCATGATCTATTAAAGATGCTGGGTACCTTTTGATGTTTAACTATATATCTTGTTTGTGAAGTTCATGTTCAAGTCTTTAAGCTGATTTTTAAAACTGGGTCATTGGTTTTTATATTGTTCATTTGTAGAAATTTTTTTTTTTTTTTTTTTTTTTGGTACTAGGGATTGAATCTAGGGCCTTGTGCATGCTAGGCCCGCACTTTGCCAGTAAGGTACATCCCTAGACCTTTTAGATTTTATTTTGAGACATGATCTCACTGAGTTCCCAGGCTGGCCTCAAATATGCCTCAGTCTCCTCGGTAGCTAGGATTTACAGGTATGTGCCACTGTGCCTGGCTCATTTGTAGAAATTTAAAAAATATATTCTGAATAAAAGTTCTTTGTTGGACATACATATAGTAAATACATTTTTCCCAGTCTGTAGCTATTAATTTTCTTAAATTTTTTTATGACCATCCATTATAATGAGGTCTCTTTTTCTTGTTATGGTTAGTGCTTTTTGTGAATCATCCAAGGGATCTTTGCCTATCAAAAGTTGTACAGATATTCTCCTATGTTACAATGAAGGACTATGGAATAAAATGGCAAAGTGAGAATGTTTAAGTCTAAATAAGAATGCACTGCAGATGATAAATTATGAGGCTGTTACCTAAGTCAAAAATGAAAAAAGGTTTTAGTATTGGTTGTTATGCAGTGTAACTGAAGAAGATGGAAAGATCATCTGAATAAAGACCATCCAGATTTAGAAACAAAACAAAACAAAACAAAAAGATGAAACTTAGTGATGAAATAAATATGGCATATAAAAGAAGATATATTAGGGGTTGGAGTTGTGGCTCAGTGGTAGAGCATTTGCCTAGCATGTGTGAGGCACTGGGTTCGATTTTCAGGACCACTTAAAAATAAATAAATAAAATCAAAGCATTGTGTTAATCTATAACTGAAAAAAAGAAGACATATTAAAATGATTTGAAGAACTTCAGCATAAATAATTCAGAGTGCTGATTTTACTAAAAAAAGATAGGAAAGTTGAAAAGTAGATTCCATTGTGGATATCATTATATGAAAAAAAAAGTTTAGTTTTATACATAGCATGCTTAGTATGATAATGAAATATCCAAATGGAAGTTTCTTGTTAACAATCAAGAACAGTAAAACTTAAAAAGGGAAAAGAGGAGAAAATAAGGCTGTAGATTTGTTAATCATTAGCAGAGAGCAGTGCTTTACAAAGTAGTATCCATGTACCAGCAACGTCAAGTTGGAACTTGTTAGACAATTCTCAGGTCCTATCCTGGAGTCACTGATTCAGAAACTCTGGAGGTAAGGCCATGCAACCTATGTTTTATTTATTTATTTAGAAATGCCAGATATTAAACTCAGGACCTTGTGTATGCTATGCAAGTGCTCTACCACTGAGCTCTAATCTGTTTTTTAATAAACCCTCCGGACAATCCTGGTGCCTACTTAAGTTTGAGAACCAGTAGCACTGGGTTAGAGTTGAAGCACAAGTGAAAAAAGGTAAGAATCCCTCAATTATAAGTCCCTAGGGAAGAGCCATGGTAGGCAGAGAAAAAAAATCAGTAAAGATTAGACGTGAAAGGCTAATACACTTATCACCCAAAGGCCAAGCAGAACACAATGTCACCAAGTTTCTAAGTTCAATTTACTCTGATAGAGAGACAAGAACATGGAAGTGCTTTTTCACCCCTTATAGACTTCACCTCAGCCCCAACCCCAAAATGAGTTATATTGTTTTGAGGAAAAATATTAATCATAACCTACTTTCCATACTAGCTTTCCTTTAAATAAAGGAAATCTGCAAAATAATAATCAAAAAGATACTGTTATATGATGACATTTCTTTGAAGGAAAAAAAGAGAAACTGACAGGCATTTTGCCTATGTAATTTCATTTAATTCTTACAATAATGCTTTGAGGTTTATACCACCTGCCTACAGTACTGGATTTAGGATTTAAGACTACTTGAGCTGGGTGTAGTGGCGCATACTTGCAATCCCAGCAGCTCAGGAAGGTGAGGCTAGAGGATAGCAAGTTCAAAGCCAGCCTCAGCAACTTAGTGAGGCCCTAAACAACTTATCGAAATACTATTTCAAAATAAAAATAAAAAGGGCTAGGCATGTGGCTCAGTGATAAAAGCCCCCTGGGTTCAATCCCTAAAACAAAAACAAACAAACAAAAATAGACTACTAGTCTTTCCACTATGTAAGTAGTGGATTGAGCTACATTTTCCTAATGATATTTATTCTTCATTTGTGCACGTTAGTTCCCAGATGCCACTTAGATACCAATATCTGAGATATAAAGTCTCTTACAAATAGTATAGTATTTGCATATAACCTACTTGCATCCTCCTTTATACTTTCAATCAACTCAAAATTATTTATAATACCTGACATAATGAAAATGCTATATAAATAGTTATATACTATATTGTTTAGGGAATAATGGTTAGGAAAAAAAGATCTGTACATGATTATACAGATGTAATTTTAAAAAGTATTTTTGGGGCTGGGGGTATAGTTCAGTGGTGGTGTGCTTGCCTAACATGTGAGAGGAATTGGGTTTGATTCTCAGCACCACATAAAAACAAATAAATAAAATAAAGGTATTTTGTCCATTGACAACTAAAAAAATTTTTTAAAAAAGTACTTTTGATCTGTGGTTGGTTGAATTCATGAATGCAGAACCTGCTGATAAGGAAAGCCAGCTGTATAATAACACTTTCAAAAATGAAGGAGAAAAATCAACTGTAGTGTGAAAGGCAAGTAGAGTCACAGTTGCTTTTAAGAGATAGGACAAGGGGCTGGGGTTGTGGCTTAGCAGTAGAGGGTTTGATCCTCAGCACCACATAAAAAAAATAAATAAAATAAAGGTATTGTGTTAACTACAGCTAAAAAATATTAAAGAGAGAGAGAGAGATATTGGATAGATAATACCACACTGCTATACTACCTGTGAACATCCACTAAGGAAGAACAAACTGATGATGCAGGAGACAGGAACTACTTGAATAGATGAATGGGATATATAATCTCATGTACAACAGACATGTTGTACTATGGCTAAGTATAGCTGGGGTCAGCAAGCCACTGCAAATGTTTTTGTACAACTTACAGAATGTTTTTCACATTTTAAAATGATTTCTTAAAAATATTTTGTGAGAGTAAAATTATATAAATGTCAAATTTCAGTGTCCACAAATAAAATTTTATTGGAACAATGGCATGTCCATTTGTTTATGTATTGTTTATGGGGGCTTTTGCATTACAACAGCAAAGCTGAATAGCTACAATAGAGACTATGTGGTCCTCAAAGCCAAAAAATGTGTTGATTCATAGAAAATTTACTGACCCCTGGCTTAGATAATTCTTCTACCTGTACTCTAAACAGCAGATGTATTAACCAGAGTAGACTGGCTTCCAGTGATCTATATATTTTTATTAATGAAGACTAAAAGTGAGTGTTTAAACAAGTGGGATAAATTCAATGACTTTCATCCACCTAGCCATTCAATCAAGCATCAATATTTACTGAGTCCCCAGTGTCAAGTACTAGAGGTATAAAATAAACAAGAGAAGAATAGTCCTTTTTCTTATGGAAACTAAATTCTTAGAAGACAGAAAAACAAGAGACAAATAAGTGAAATAGTATAGCTTGTGATAAGGACTGGAAGGAAATACACATGATGCTATGATAGAGAAAAAAAGGAAGTCTGAGGGATTATTCTAGGCAAGATATTTTTGAGGCAAGGGGAGACAACTATGTAGGGGTAAGTGGTGTGGAGTAAGGCAAAGAATTAAATATTCTCATATTTCTATGACATTAGAAACAGGTGAAGATGGAGAAATATACATTGTGAATTGCATAAATGTGGACTATGTTCCCTGATGAATTTTCCAATGGCATGTTTGCTACAAAATATACAGGGTATAATTATATAATGGGTCCAAGTGGTTCAGAAACAAAATACAAATAAAAAAAACCAATATAGTATAATTACTTTATTATCCCAGGAATAGGAATGGTTCCAGAAAGTCAGTTCCGCTTATCAGGTATATGCAGTAACTGTTATTATTTTTTTAATGGAGGAAAAATATTCTACACAATGTAAGTCTTACAGGATACTGGCAAATGTAAACATGCCAAAGAAAGTATACACAGTAGGCATTGCTTAAAATAAAAATAAGCTTTTTGTACTCACATTAAAACAATTAAATATAAAAAGTGATCATAAAATGGTAAAAAATTTTAGAAAGAGTAGAATGTTCTTTGATTGTAATTCATACACAGCTAATGCAGCATAACGTACCAGTTGATGTTTGATAAATGATAAGTAAGCTATGAACTTTGGAAAAAAGCTAGTGTTATGTGGCTCTTAATATTTTTTTTTGGCATAACTGTTTTAAACACAACCTATCCATTCTGTGGGATGGCTATGCAGTTTATTTTATGTCTTAAAATAATTTGTTATCTTGTTTCTAGATATAAACTTAAAATTTAAGCAGATTGAAGTATCACTAAATAAACTGTTCAGTAATCTTTTAGATATTTACAATTAGGCAATTCTAGTTTATTTCTCTTTATGAAAAAATGAAAAAAAAATTATTTCCAACTATTTGAAAAGCCAGGCACAGGTCTATCGAAATGTAAGGTACAGTTCAATGTAATGATTCATGGTGTCTCTAATAGAAAGATTCAGCAGTTCTCAATCGAGACCTTTATTCTTTCTCTGAATAAATGATGCCTGAAATTTTTATTCTTGTTCTAATGGAATTTCAATGGCCTTCACTGCAAATCTACTGGAAATTTTTGCATATTAAGTGGAAAAAATTAAATGATGTTAACCACATTTTAATGTGATTAAGGCTGACAGGGTCATTATTTCTGCTAATCACTCAGTTTAAAAAGCTCAAACAAAACTTTATAACAGACAAGGTTTTTAATTTTATGTATATCTTGTTGAAATTAAGAAAAAAAAACTGTAAAAGAAAAAGAAGAGAAAAAAACTACAGTCCTTGACAAAAACCAACGAGTAGTTCTTACAATTTGCAGATGGGTTTCATTATACTTAATCTGGTGATGTAAAAACAAAAATGCAAAACAATCTTATATTGCACATGCTCCTCTGGTTTCTTTCCTTTTAAACATGAAGAGGGTAAGAAAATGTACTTTGTAGAATTTTGAGTTCTGTGTTTCCTATTTGCTGCTAAATGGAAACAAATATAGTTTTTTCTTTAGATCTTATAGCAAACCAAAAACAGAATTAATGCATAAAACTGCCTTAAACAATTCTTCAGTTTCTATTTTTTAGATTAATCTATGCTATGTACAACAAATATTACAAATATATCAGGATAAACAAAATCTTCACTGATTAAAAAAAAAAATCTCCCCCAAAACTGATATTGACATCAGAAGAATAATAGGGATCCTAATCATTAGTAGTACTTACAAATAATTCGTCCTTTCTATTTTCTGATAAGAAATTTACTTTCTTCAATGGTTATTCTATACTAGAAACTTAATTTTAAATTAACTTATCTATCTATTTATTTATTTATTTTAATGTGGTGCTGAGGATCGAACCCAGGGCCTTGCACATATGAGGCGAGCGCTCTAACCCCAGGCCCTTCAATTAACTTTTTAAGCTCATAAGTGTATTTAGTGTAATCTTGACATTCCATCTACAAAGCATTATTTTTAAAAGCACACCATTATAATATTCTTAGTGCAAAAATGAGTAGGATACTAGCAAAAAATTTCTAATTTTCTGAGCATTTCAGTATTTTCCATAAGGAGCAATTAAGCTAGATATATAATATACCCAACTGTAAAAGAATGTATCAAATATCTCCCTATCTCTTTTGGTTGGCTGTCAACTGCTTAATCAATAGTGGTTCTTGAAAATTATCTTTATTATATTTTAGCTACTAAACTGGAAATTTCTAAAAATGACTTGAGGATTGTAATTCATTTTGACACATGAAGGTAATATGACTATTCCTAATTCAGTAGTTATAGGTTTACAGAAACAAAATTAATTAGCTTTTAGAAAAGTATGATGAGCAAATGATTTTTAGAAAGAAACACACCTGAAGTTCAAGCACTCTAATTCATATTGATTCACCCCAATCTAGTAAACTTAAACCAAATTCATTAACCAAAAACAAAACATCTCATACATAAAAAAGATTAAATAAATACATTTTGCATTGTAGTTTTCTAAGGCAATATGAAACTATGATCACTGCAAATAAGAGACAAACGGAACAATTATAAAACTTAAGCTACAGGTGCAGTACCTTTATCCAAAACCAGATCATCCTTTTCATGGTAAATTACTCAATTGCATGCAAATAGATAAATGAGTTTACCTCGCTGATCACAATCTAAGCAGCTAACAAAAGCAGAGCACCTGGCCATAAACAAGTCCTTTGAAATGCAATTTAGTACTATAAAGTTTGAGAAATTGCTGTTCTGCTTTCATATTAAAAAGCATAACCAAACTATTTTTCAGCAAGAAGCTCAGCCTTTTGTGAAAAGAAAGAGATTAGAGTCTGTAGTAGATTATATAAATAAAGAAAAAAAGTCAATATTAACACTGTTTTGTGGCCATAATCCTTCTTGTCCATAGAAAAAATTAATACTATTGAACTTTTTTTATTTTAGTGTGATGCTATGCACTGGTGCATCAGCTAATAACCCTCCAGAATTTCTATGCTCATCTAAAAAGAGTCCCTGCTGAATGTTCTAATGCATCTTATTGTGAATCTTCAGCAAATAAAACTTCATGTATGAGCTCATGATGTGCTTTGCTGCCGGAAAGTCACAGACTCTGTGGGAAGCTCTTTATCTTCCCAGCAGTCAGTTCTCTGAGAACATCAGTGCAGCTACTGTAGTTACCTGTAGATTACTTGTATTTTCTCACATCTGTGTCCAGCAATCTAAACCATGATGATAAAGGGTCATTAGGTTTTGAGTGAGGAAGGGGATGGACTAGACAATTTGCTCTGATAAGCTCCTTGTTGGGAACTCCAGTTTAGAATGTGAAATGTCAGATATGTACAGTTTTATACTAAAAGGAAAAAGGAAATTCACTTTTTTGTACTAACAATTAAAAATGATGAAGTTAAATGTATCAGTATGGTCTGCTGATTCACATTTTATTTGGGGGCTTTATAATTAAAAGTACTTAAGACAAATAATTTTCTGCTTGTAAAATAGATGTCCACGCTCTATTAGCCACAAAGAATTCAGGTACAATTACTAAGATAACTGCTGTTTGGTGCACAGCAAAGCAATTTCCCACAGT
This sequence comes from Callospermophilus lateralis, assembly GCF_048772815.1. Lineage (NCBI taxonomy): Eukaryota > Metazoa > Chordata > Mammalia > Rodentia > Sciuridae > Callospermophilus > Callospermophilus lateralis. Next base: position 57,054,968 of record NC_135313.1, on the reverse strand, counting down.
GGGACTTACAGTTCAATTTACCAGTTGGGCAAATATTTTGTGCTCTGTAGTGGCCTAGAGAGTTAAAAGCTGTAGGTAACATTTGAGTAGTGTTATACTTGGAGAAAACTTTCTTCAATCCAAATGGATGGTTTAGATTTCAAAGTACAGATGATATACTAAAAACATTTCCCCAAATTAACAATATAAATTTAAAATGTAATGTACAAAATACTATTGTCACAGCAAGCCCTCTGACTTCTCATCACCCCAAAACAGAGGCTTAGAATTTAAAACAACGCTGTCATGTTATTTTCATATTTGTGTTGGTTACTAAATTGTTCTGATATATAATGGCATTTCTTTAGCAATTAGCTGATAGACTATGTTATATTCTTGATTATAGAATGGGGATGCTAATTAATTTTAAATGGCTTAGAATAATTGTTTCAGATCATAGAAATATATTTACAATTTTTTTTGTCATTCTTCAGATATTATACACCATATAAATAGGATGCAAAGGGGAAGTTAGTGAAAGATAGAAGGGTTTAAAAATACTCTCTAAATTTATATTGGGAATTTACCTCTTTATTTAGGTATGCTTATTCTAGCACTATTATGTCCTCTCAAATATCTACCTATCTTCCCATAAAAGGCATTTTTAAGAGAAACCAGTGACTGACACAAATAAAATACTACCTTGCCTCAAGTAACTATATTAAAATAACAAAAGTATGTGAATAAAAACATATAATATCTTAAAATGAAACATCAAGCAGGGATTTGGTTTTTTGGAAATATATTTTTAAATGGTTGATATTCATTTGAGCTGTCTGAAGGCTTTCCAATGTTTCTGGAGAAGAAAAAATAAAAATACTTCTTTTCAAAGTTGTCTGCTAGCCTTAAACATAAGCAAGCATTATTTTCCAACAGATTAAAGTAAGCATTTAAAAACTCTTTCTTTTAAATACATGAATTATCTACAATTCTCTTGTGAAACTCTGTAGGATGGAAGATATGTCACTATTATCATTGTAGACACATTTCCTAAAATAAAAATTATCATAAAATACAACATTTTCATAACCAATATTAACACCCTAATGCAATATGAGAACAGAAATCCATAATAATTATTCATACACCAAGCCACTGTAAACCTAAATCATTTCTGAAGACCTGAATGTGTCAAGAACTTTGACAATTATGACTGGAGCCAGGAAACTGTAGCACTGCAGAATTTCTTATGAATTTCTCCAGTTACTTTTTATAAATGCTGTCTTGGATGACAGCTTAATGTGTACCACATGCAATATTTATTCTTCTTCAGTGTCAGACTGTCTAGCCATCCAAGGGAATACAAAGAATGTCACTTATTAGGATAAAAGCACAAGGAAAGTAATCAAGGACATATGTAACATCAGCCAATCATGCCCTATTTCAACATCCTATTCCATTCATAACAGTTCAACAATTATTTGCTTACTGATAACTTGCTTTCAGGCTGTTTGTGTTCACCATAATGGTGGTTTGCATTTATTTTGCTCTTTAGAATTGGACACTTGCTGTGCCATACGTGTTTGTCAAAACTTTATATCTTCTGTCAGAAATGGCTTAGAATATCAAATAATTTCTATTTGTCAGGAACTACTAACACAACAATCAGTAACCCTTGATGTCAACAGGGCACTGAAATAAACAATAAAACAACAAATGCCTAACTATTAAACATTTCACTGCAAAAAAAAAATTCCATAAGTGATACATTTAAGAAAGACAGTATTGTTAGCTAAGCCACATTCACACCTTTTCCTGCATAAGAATGCTTAATAGGCATGCTTTTTCTTTTGTTTCAGTTTTGCAAGATTTATCTAAGAGAATTTCTCAATTTAATCTGGTGGTCTTGAAACTATATACTTCCAATGTCCAAAAAACAGAAAGTCATATTAGAACATATACTTGGCCACTCATACATATTTTACTTAATAGTGGATTTTAAATAATATAATATTCCACCACATACCATAATCATGCACTGTGTAACTGCAGAAACATATATGGATTTAATTCTGTATTCTAGTAACATTTAAAAGCGTTGGATCCAGACAACTAAGATGGCTAACCTCTGAATACAGAAAAGAAACAAATATTTGATATTCTCCCTATTCCCTCTCTTGGTCTCTTCTGTTTCAGATTTGGCCTAAAGTAGAGTAAGTTCTACACAGCAAGAAACAGCTTGCCATACAAACTATCCTATAAAATTTCTTAAAATAAGATGTCAGAGGAAAAAAAAAACACTTTTTTTTTTTTTTTTTAGAGAGAGAGAGAGAGAGAGAGAAAATTTTTTAATATTTATTTTTCAGTTCTCGATGGACACAACATCTTTGTTTGTATGTGGTGCTGAGGATAAAACACGGGCCGCACACATGCCAGGCGAGCGCGCTACCACTTGAGCCACATCCCCAGCCCCCCCGCAAAAAACAACACTTTAAAATAAAAGTATTATTGTAGATTTCTCTAAGCCTACATCTAAAAACTATCTTATAAACCAGTCAATTTATAAGTGATATATTAACTTATAATTTTTTTAAAATGTTTATTTTTTAGTTGTTTTATTTTTTATTTTATTTATATATTTTTATATGGTATTGAGGATTGAACCCAGGCCCTTGCACATGCTAGGTGAGCAGTCTACTGTTGAGCCACAACCCCAGCCCTTAACTTGTAATTATTAATTGCTTAATCTACTAAGCAATTTTCTTGGTTATATAGTATTATGACTTAGCTGCTGGCTTGCAAGCATGTAGGACTGGGGTTGAAAATCCATTTGAATAGTATTGAAAAGATAAATTTGATTAATGAAAAAAGAAGCACAGTAGGATTTTTCTAAGAATTGCTATTCTTATTTAAAAATCTGAAGTATCTACAAAACAGTAAGATATAGCTGCCATATTCTAATATAAGCAAGAACTCAAGTTAGTTAACTTATTATGTAATTTATTATGTAATTACAATGACAGACACTAACCAACTGACCATCAATCTACATCCATACATATACATATGCTCTTAGAATTAAGTAAAATTAGACTTCAAGCCAACCTATTTTGGTCACAGAATTATTTCACTTAATATATGTAAAATATTTAAATTTTCACAATATATAAATATTTTAATTCTCACTTTTCTTTAAGAAAAGTATTATTCAATCTGGTAGGCAAAGAAATCAAGGGTTTTAACAAAAACTAACCAAAATATCTTGAGTTCATGCGAAACACTGCAATTATGTATGTTCTCTAGCAGGCATGGGTTTCTGTATAATTTTCGCTAGAATATCAACAACATAGAAAATTCTTTGTGTGCCATTTTGCTGCATGAAAAGGATGCTAAAATAAAAAAAAATAAATCTTTGTACTTTCTCTTATGAGTTTGAGCTAAGAGAAGTCTTTAAAACATTTAACTGGGTTTCTTACTTCACTTCTCTAAGCCTTAGTTTCTCTTTACCAAGTGAATAGAAATTTGCCTTTCAAGGTTGTTATGAGGATTAATTAAACCAAATGATCGAACATATTTAAATTCCCCAAAGTCCAGTATATCAACAGATGGTAGTTACTAATATAGTAATTAACCAGAATACTGTGCAAATAATTCATTTGTACTTTAACTAATAAAAGAAAGATACGTATACACACACCTCTACTCCTAAAGTAGTTATCAAATATAAATGTCAAGTACTGAGACTGTAAGGAAATAGAATAAATTAGTATGTGGTTAAAACAAACTCAAATGAGGCTGGAAGTGTTGCTTGCCTAGCAAATACAAAACCCTGAATTTGATCCCTAAGCACCAGAAATCAAGCACACACACATGATTAAAGAAAGCAATTATTGTGACAAAAGAATCAATATGTATTTTAAATATAAAAACTATTTAAGTTATTGTCCCTGCAAAGGGATATTAAATTGGAAAATAGATTTTAGAGAAAAGTCCAGAACCACAACAACAAAATTTTTGTATTACTTTTAGTTGGCATTCTCTATAAATTTTTTTTAAGAGAGAGAGAGAGAGAAAGAGGGAATTTTAATATTTATTTTTTAGTTTTTGGCGGACACAATATCTTTGTTTGTATATGGTGCTGAGGATCGAACCCAGGCCGCATGCATGTCAGGCGAGCGTGCTACCGCTTGAGCCACATCCCCAGCCCTATAGTGAATTTTTGATCTCAAATTTTGTTGAGCATGAACTGTCTAACAACAATAAAGCCTTATCAAAATGAAATTTAGAGTGATAAGAAATGTGACTAGTATATGATATATTTCTCAGGGCTTGTCTACCTTTCCAGCATCACCCACTAGTGCCCAAATGCCGAGATATAATGGCACAGTAGTAAAGAAGAATAGGAGCTCTGCAGATAAATTGCTTAGGTTTGAATCCTGGCACCACTGTTCAGCTATTAATTTTGGCCAACTACCTTCATCTCTCTGAACTTGCTTTCCTCTCCTCAAAATGTGGGTAATAATACCTACTTTATAAGATTATTGGGATAATACCTACCTTATAAGATTATTGGGAGTCGTGGGACTGGGGTTGTAGATCAGAGGCAGAGCGCATGAATAAGGTACTGGGTTCGATCCTCAGCACCACATAAAAATAAAATAAAGGTATGTGTCCAACTATAACTAAAAAATAAATATTAAAAAAAAAGATTGCTGGGAATCTTAAATACAATTGACACATAGTTAAGGGTTTGGTAAGTGTTGACTGACATGACTACTAGCCCAACATTAGACACACAAATTATCTGCCATTATTCCATTTTCATAGTATACTCTCATTTCTCTGTTCATTTACACATCAATTCCCCTTGTCCTAGCAGTGATATTTTTAACAAACTCTCTAGTTTGTTATTTAAAAAATAAGTCAAATATTTTATTGTATTACTACACAAAAGTTAATCTGTAGTTACAGTTATGTTTTTAAGGATCTAACCTGTGGCATTCCTATATTTTAGACTTGGCAGTTTAATAGAATTTTTAGTTTCAATAAGGACCACTGTATCTTTTGACCAAAAATTTAAACATAGTATATACTTAAACATGGATGCTAAAGTGTGTGCTAAAGTATACTGCTGTTGTCTCTTAAAAAGAGGTATTATATAGGGCTGGGGATGTGGCTCAAGCGGTTGCGCGCTCGCCTGGCATGCGTGTGGCCTGGGTTCGATCCTCAGCACCACATACAAACAAAGATGTTGTGTCCACCGAAAACTAAAAAATAAATATTAAAAAATTTTCTCTCTCTCTCTCTCTAAAAAATAAATAAATACACTAAATATGCAATACTTATATAAAAAATAGGTATTATATAGTTAACAAAATTACAAGATAAAGCAAAAACAGCAGCAGCAAAAAACTTACTATCCTAAGACAAGCACACAGTTATCAGATTTCTGGAGGTTCACAAATATATCTTGTACTACCTCTTGGCCACAAGTCATCATGTGTGGAACAGGCAAAAATATAATCAAATGGATCTATTTTTTTTTTTAAGAGAGATGAGAGAGAGAGAGAGAGAGAGAGAGAGAGAGAGAGAGAGAGAGAGAGAGAGAATTTTTAAATATTTATTTATTATTTTAGTTATCGGCAGACACAACATCTTTGTTTGTATGTGGTGCTGAGGATCGAACCCAGGCCGCACGCATGCCAGGTGAGCGCGATACCGCTTGAGCCACATCCCCAGCCCCAAATGGATCTATTTTTACTACTTATCTTACAAGAACTTGGGCAGGTTTTGTAATTTCTCTAATTATCCTATCTGTAAAATGGGCACGATAATATCTGTTTTAATTCAAGCCCTCACTATGGCCTATTAATCCCTATACATATTGACCCCTCTATTCTTTTTACCTTATTTTCCTTGTTTACTCCATCTGGCTACCTCAGAGCCTTTGCACTTGCTATCGCCTCATCCTCAGATTTTCTCAAGGTGTATGCACTTACTTCTCAAGGCCTCCCTAACCACCGTAACTAAAATAGCCTCCCTGCTCTGCTTTTATTAACCCTGCTCTGCTTTTATTCATGGTGCTAATAATTTCTGGACATTAAACTTAATAATTTCTTATTGGATGCTTATTATCACATAAAACCATAGCCCTATGAGAGCAAGGGCTTTTTCTGTTCACTACCTAGAAAAGTACATGACACACAGAAGCTCAATGATTATTTGCTTAAAAAGAGAGGGAAAAAACCTCAACATCTATCTCCTCTTTGAGCTCAGTCTTCATATGTAACATATTTTTATGAAGTTGATTCCTTTTCTTGGTATAAAGCATTAAAAAAGACTGAATACCTACAGGTAGTCCCAACCTTTTAAACAGGAGTATACTTATAAATTGATAATTTCAGAGCAGGTTTTAAAGCAGAATTTTTAAAAAATGGTGATAAAAATGGTTACAGATACCTAAGTTGTATTATTTCTACTATATTGTGAATTAAATAAGCTTTTGAGGATGAGTCTCACAATCTTATGTTTTTGACAGGAAAATGCTTTCTAGGTCATGCAACAGTTTGAGTATCATTACTAGCCTCAAATACAGATATGCCAATTGTACAATTAGTTTTTTTTTGAGGTGAGGGGTTACAGGGAATTGAACCCAGGGATGCTTAGCTGCTAAGCCACATCCCCAGCCCTTTTTATATTTTATTTGGAGACAGGGTCTCACTGAGTTGCTTAGCACCTCGCTAAATTGCTGAGGTTGGCTTTGAATTCATGATCCTCCTGCCTCAGCCTCCAGAGCCACTGGGATTATAGGCATGTGCCACCAAGCCTGGCCTCTATGAATAAGTTTTATTTTCAATTTGGTGTCATTCTAGTCATAGCAACAGCTGTCCACTATGAAGAAAGATTGTGAAGAAGATGGTAAGACTTAGACTCAAAAACCTTATTTCCAAGCAATTGCAATTTGGGAGAAGGAATGAGAGTAGGAAAAGACCAGGTCTTATCTCCAACACAGTCCAGAAAAGCTGCTCTTAAACTGGGTCTTTCAACCTCAGGAATGTTCTGTACAGTTTCACAGTCAGGAAAAAAACATACCATCATAAAGCTATATGTGAGAGGTAAAAAGACAATAAATATCTGCCTGGCCATCTTTTCTTTCTGAATTTGGTATAGTTCAATTCATTAAAATCATAAAATTCTACAGTTTGGGGATGTAGCTCAATGGCAGCACATTTGCCTAGCATGCACAAGGCATGGTTTTATTTCCAGCATCATAAGAAAAAAAGAAAAAAAAACCCTCTGCCCACAAATTTCTAGTACTGGAAGGGAACCTTAGTGATGATCTTTAATTCTTTACTTTCCCTGCCTTACCACCAACACACACATACATACATATATTCAAACAACAGAGAAAGTAAGATATAGATCACAATGGAACTACTTAAAAAGGCTTTTTAAAGAACAAACTCCTAATTTTAAAAATGATGCTACTGTGATAATTAACAAATAATTTACACTACTGGAAGCCATGGGGTGTAAAATAATCTAAGATGCACATAGTAAAATTACATTGAAGTAGATGGTAGAACCATAGGATCATATGGGAGATGGCAGCAATATTACACTGCTCTATGTGTATATATAATACATTTTGTTCCTCACTCTAAATAACAGAAAGAAAAACCAAGGGAATGTACTCAGAAAATGCATTCCAAAGGTCAAACACATTCTTTCTCTATTACTGAGTTCTTTTTAAGCTTTGAAAATTAAATTTGGGAAATATTATTTATTTAGAACACATTTTATGTGAACAATATGGATGAACTACTTTCTACATGAAAGGCTAAGTCATTTGCCCAAAGTCAAAGAACTAGTGAGCAGCAAATAAAGACCACTGCACCAGTATTTCAAATTTTAAAATAATGTACTAAGTAAACCAAAGTTCCTAAAAATATCTATTCCCTAATTTATAAATAGAACACATTATCAAAGTTTCTCAAAAGTTCTTTTTTTCTTATAGAAACAATGTTATTAATGGTACCCAGCGTTTCAGTCTAGCCTTCAAAAGTCTACTTAATCATCCAGTAAGTGAACATTAACTCCAAAGCTAGGTTTTGTGATGGGGGAACGTGAATAAAGTACAGGCAAAAAGAGTAGGAAAAAACAATGTGCACAAGCAGGATAATTAAGCAAAACACTGAAATGGCTCAAATTAGCATCCTCTTCTATAATCTTCTCCGAGGGAAACCCATTTTTCAGATCCTGTACTCAGTCTTGAGGCTCCATTCTAAACCCCTCACAAGGCTCTACATCCAACAGTCCTATAATTTCTGAGCTTTAGAATTCTTACTTTTTACCCATTGCTAGCCAAAATTCTCATTCTTGAGTGTAGATCATTCTAACTCATTATTTTGGAAATACAATTTGAATTAGAGGTCCTTCATCTCTGGCGCATAAAGAAATATGTCCTTCAATTATTCACCAAATTAAGAAGGGTTCTCTGTATACATAAATCATTTGTAATTTAAAGAACATGTGTAGTTATAAACCAAACTTTATCTTTCACTTCCTAGATCATAGGTGTATGTGCATGTATGGAGAACACTTGTTTTAGCTTTGTGTCAAATGCTAGGATATAACATTTTTTAACAGCTGAAACATTTTAATCTCTTAAAGCTAGAAAAAAAAAAATAGAACTTTTCCTGTTTATGTGGAGCATAGTTTAAAAAAAAATCAAAGTCCCGACATATTTGATAAATCATATCACTCACAAATCACTAAGTCAGCAAATGATGCTAATGAAGATTACAAGGATACGCCCAAATGTACCACATTCTCTTTTCAGTGAAACATCTTGCAAACAGAAATTAATGGCTATAAAAAATATCGGGCAAATTCAAACAAATCAGAGAAAATTCCTAATACACATATATTGTGCATCAATAGCATAATGCTCATATAGAGATTAATATGAAGTAAAAAGTATACTAGTAATTAATACCTCTTGATAAGAATACGAAATTGCTGAGTAACCAAAACCATTTCATGTAAAAAACCCCCATAAATTCACAAATATTATTACACATAAAAAGCACATCCGTAAAAAAGAATAGGAAAATAAGAAAACATTAGATCTATTCCATGATTTCACCCCTAACTAGGTACACAATTTATAGTATCTCCACACTGTTTTTAGTTTTGTACAAATTATATGAAAAACTACAAGACAGACAATTGTGTGTGTTGGGGAGAACTGAATCATTGTATAAGAATTAATAATAAAACTTACTTGTATTTAAAATTTACTTTGTGAACTTGACACTGCCCTTGATTACAAGGGCTTAAAAGACTCCAAGTATCTGTCTACCTATCTTGAATCAATTTCATCACTTAGAATAACTCATATAATATTAACAAAAAAGAAAATATTAAGTGACTACAAATACACCAGGGTATATACAAATGTGTGTTTTTTTGTTTTTTGTTTTTTTTTTTAAAGAGAGAGTGAGAGAGTGAGAGACAGAGAGAGAATTTTTAATATTTATTTTTTAGTTATCGGCGGACACAACATCTTTGTTTGTATGTGGTGCTGAGGATCGAACCCGGGCCGCACGCATGCCAGGCGAGCACGCTACCGCTTGAGCCACATCCCCAGCCCCACAAATGTGTTTATAATGAATACATGTGTACAGACACACATATACTATGAGGAAGTCTGAATGTCTTAAATTTTATTTATATTTTCCAGGTGAAGATGAATATGCAGTGTAAATAAATAATAACATAAGTCCCTTACCAATAATTTCAAGAAAGATGGGGACAAGAGACTAAAAAAATGAAACATAATTAGTAGCTATTAGGTATAAAACATATCTAAAATTAGTTTGTTCTGATTTCATAATTGGACAGCATACACTACTAACATAGCAGCAAAAGTGCAAAGACTGAAATCTAAACCCTTATAAAGCAATGGTTTGACAGTTCAAATGTCCTGTACCTGCTTGACACCATGACTCAGGAGGCAATCTCAAATGAAAATACTGCATATAGTATAATCTTGGTTATAAGTAACTGATAATATTTAGAAAATGAAAACCTCAAGTGTTCAAAAATCATTAGCATCCACCAAGAATAACAAAAACTCCTACATAGTTTTATTAAATTCATCTGAGAAACAACAATTAAAAAAAAACAAAACTTTCAATGGATTCTCTCATCTTGATTGTAAAACAACTGCAACCAAGCTGGCTGACACATTAGTATCACTTCAGGGGCGAGGTCTTAATCATAAATCATCAAAATAATGAATTCAACATTGTTAAAACTAGTGAGTAAATGCTTGGACCCATTCCAGTTTTTGTCTTTCAAAAAGTCGGCATATCTATTCAATTTCAAAATGCTTCCTTTTTTTTCTAGAATTGAAAAATAACATGTTTCCATTTAAATTTAAAGCAAACTTTAAATAATATTTTAAATATTCACTACTTCTAAATGATGACCTGTAAGATAGTTTTAGTTTTTTTTTCTTGTGGCAAAAGCCACAAACCTCTCCTCCTCTTTTCTGTTTAAAAGTTTTCTGCTTCCTGTATGAGTCTTAATTTGTCACAGTAACATTACAAGTTAACCTTAAAAAAACAGAAACTTTTTCTTTTGCTAAAGGAGCAACTAATACAAATGGAGCTTATATATAAACATTACCAAAAAACAAGATGTTAACACAATTAAATGGATTTAGTAGTTAAAATGAATTTTAACTATTTACATCTGCTTGCAGTGTTATAAATGATGAAAACCTAGTGTTCATATCCTTAATAATAAAAATTTATTCTGTAATTTAATACAAAGGCTATGTTGCATAAACAGAGGATTTAAAGCTGTAGCAGAGTGGCTGAATGAAAGGAAAATGGCAATCTTTCTGGTTCCAGTAGATGCCATTCCCTATCACACAATGTTTCCCACTCATAAATACATGACAAATACTTCCTCAATCATTTTTTACGAGCAGGGATGCACAGGGGGTAGTCAATGGCTAGCTTGAGGGAAAATAGGAACAGCAGGCGGCAGAAACTGTACAGAAAATGGCTATGTGGTAAATTCTCTTCTGGAACATCACTCAGTTACCCAGTCTTTGATCTTTCAGCTACAATTACACTAACTTCCACAAGATCTGGATCCACCCCCCCCCACCCGCCATACACATACCCCAGCCTCAAACCAGATCATTAGTTACATATAAAACCTACTAAAATTTTGTTTTATAAAATATGATCATTCATACCTCTACATTGCTACAAATTAAAATTTGTTATTTAGACAAGAGCTTACTTTCAACTGGCTATAACCATATCATCATCACAACTGGTCTCACAAAAAACATGGGGTGTCTGGCGACAGCTAAATCACAGACTGGCGTCTCCTAAGCAGTCTGTCTACCATTAGGGTCTGGGAAATGGTATTTACTATACAATTAGAGCCATGGAGTTCTACCTGTAATCATCCAAATACAGGTGTGAGAAGCCCCTTTGGGCAAGGAAACTGACTCATCCCTTTTCATGTAAACTTTGATGTCTGTATTGTTTCACTCAGCCTCAGGAAAGCTTACCATTCATACTACCATGAGAAGATTTATTAACTGAGGTCAAATAATAAATTTTAAAATTCCTTCCTAAAGGTAACAATTTTTAACACATTAATCATCAAATTTATAAGAATTGAAACAAGACAGAACCGATTATTTTAAAGTTAACTACTTGCTGGAGGACACTGACCAGTCTGAACAATGTTTTTAGGTTAAATTGTGTTTACTAGAACATTACCAATAAAAAGGTTAAATTCAGCTCCCTATCAGGAAAACAAAATGTCTTATAGTAATATCAACAGGGCATTTTTAGTTGCAGTAATTTCACAGAATTTATTCTAATGATTTATTGGAGTTAACCATCTGACATTAATTATTGTTTTGGCTTCTAGTCTATGAATGTTTATTTTTCAGTTTAAAGCCTTCTCACTCTTTGATATCATATGGAAATGAGAATTTTTAATGGAAAATTGAAACCATGTGCATCTAAGTACTTAATGAAGTACAGGGAGAAACTGACAATATATTTTAGGAGAATTCAGATATTTTGTTTTCAATAGTTTTGATCTATTTTATAACTCAACAGTATAAAATATTGAGGGTCCAGTGAGGCAAGTTAAAATGAATTCTATGTCAAATGTGGACATATGATTTTTTTGGAGTTTCTAAGACAAATCTTGGATGTTTTGATTACATGTCAAAAATGACAATACATTAATGCATAGTTTTCACCTTGGAACATTTTAAAAGTATTTGAATGGTACCTACCCCCACCCCAAGTTTATTTTAAAGCATTCAATCTGTACTTTAAAATTTATGTCCAGCTACAAAACCAAAAGGATATTTTAAAGTCACTTAAAATATCAACACAGGTAGGAATTCCTAGCTTCAAGTTTTATTGCTCCAAAAACCTTAGATTTTCATTTTGCAATGGATAAAAACAATAATGCCCAATGAACTCAAATTTGCTAAATAAATATGTATGATTTAAAATTGCCTGTTTTTTTTAAGTTCTCTCAGTGTAAGTCAATTAGGAAACTCAATTCTAAATTTAACACCAGTCAAAGCTTTCATGTCCACTTTGAACTTTTACATAAGGAAAAAATATTAAAATCAAACACAGTGTTATATGTATGTGTATCTGTGTATGCATAGATAAGTATCTGAGTATATCTGGAGAGGAAAAACTTACCATTTGTTTTTCTTTCTAATGTAGTCTTTTTCAGAGAGATTAACCAAGTAGACCATTGGTTTTGAAGTCAAAAATAAGTGTTTATTCAACACTTCAATCTAAAATTGGGGATAGAGAAAGAACACTTTGAAAAAGTTGGGTAAATATGAGCAAATCACTGAATAATTTATAAGTACACCTTCTTTAAAACAAGTAGGCATTTTCATTTTTATTATTCTTGTTTCCAAAAGATTAGTTGTTATGAAATACCAAGAATGAGAAAATGAGGAAATGAGGAAGGTGAGGGATGAGGAAAAGGAAAAATTAATAATAGGAATAAACAATTACTGACAGAAATAAGAAGTTTTACTACATATAATGATAAGTATAAAATAATGACAATTCTAATTTACTCTCTAAGAAATCAAAGGCAGTAATAGCATATTTATAACTTACCTCTTTGTCATTCCAATCATGATAGAAGCGAACAGGTTTCTTTTGATCCATAACCCAGGATTTGACTTTGCACATTATGTCCTATACATGATTGAGAAAAAAGCAAATATAAAATAAATACTAAGCATTTAGATATTAAATATTAAAAGTTTTCAAATCCTCAAGGATAAAAAATTTTTAAGTAAAGGGGAATTAAACCACATAATGATTTTCAGCACTGCATTAAAAAAACACCACTGAAACATTGAGGCATTAAATTTTAATATACAAAATGAAGATGTTAGCAAAATTAGTAACAGTCTGAAAAATTTCAAGACAACTCAATCACATCATAGACATAATATTAGAGTTAAAAATATTTCTACATTACCTAGTGATGCCACATGCAAGACAAACATGCTATTAGGAAATGGGGGCAGAGGGTATATTGGAAAGAGACTAAATTATATTTTTTTCTTAAAAAAATAAAATAAATGAAATTGAGCCTATTATTGATGATCTCCCTTCCAAAATATTAAATCAACTGACCAAAATCTTTTTCCTTCTGAATTAATTTTTGCCCACACCTTCTCCTTCCCACTTCTTCTGCAGCTCCCCCACCCCAACCTGCCAAAGCCTCCATTACACAATGGCAAGAGCCCTGCACTGGTGACCTCCAACCAGCTGCATTCACTTTCAGAACATCTCTCTCTGCTGGAAATCTAAAGGCCTTTTAGTTAGCAAGCTAGTGTGCATTCAGAAGGAGTAACTGCAGGAAGAGCCCAATGTGCTTTGTTTCTCTGGCCTTTCTTCACAGAAAGATTAATCATCTGTGAAATGGAAACGGCAAACAGCAAGTGACACAAACTGAACCCTTCAAGCCTTTCCTCATCAGTTTTGTGGTTCTGAATCTAAAAGCTGCGTGTGGCAAGGTTCTCCTTACAGGCAGGTGTTAATAAAAGGCTCTCAGGTCTGAAAGGTCAAACTTGGCTCTCCCAGAAGAAGCACATTTGAGAGTCATGTGGGGCTTTTTTGTTATTGTTGTTGTTTTTCTGTTACAGATAATTTATGGATATGTTTTAAATATGCATTTCTCAAAATGCACTGTAACAATTATTATTAATAGATTTCTCAGATTTCCATCAATGTGTTTTACTCAACCATAATCAATTATTCTCCCATAAATGTCTACTTATATAAATTATCTCAATATTTAGTATACTTTTCTTCCAAATCTTGCTGTTATCAACAGAAAAAATAAGGAAAAACCCCCATATTCTTAGATCCTGATTTGAAACCCTCCAGGAAAAGGACTTCCCACAGATTTTAACAAGGAAGGGGCAAGCTGAAAACTTTTAATGAAATCTAACATGTTCTGCTTAAGAATAATCACTTTTACTCTTCTATAACTGAATTTCACTCATAAATGTTTAAAAGTGGCTAATGTAACACCATTTCCTACAAGGAGAAGATCAAAGTGCTATATTACAAATGCATTATGATTAAAAAAGCCCTGTGCAGCCTTGCTATTAACTGTTCTTTAAACCCTAAAAGGCTTCCCATAGATCTCACTTGGCATTGCATATACAACCTTTGACAAGTAATGTAGACCATTTTTATTCATTGCCTAAAATTGTAGGCAATTATGTGCGTCACACTGGCCACCTGCAAATTCTGAATGCCTGCTCCAGTTGTCAGTGCAAAAAACTAATGTCGGAGGGGATTAATCTAGGGGGAGAGAGTCCTCTTTAATGGCTCCAGCAGGTGAAATGGCCCAGCTGGTTACTATGATGAGTGGCCAGAACAGCTTATGTAGAGACACGCAACAAGATTATACAAAAGAAGGAGAAAACAGTGGTACCATCTTTTTTTGGTTCCATCAGTTTTTTCAATTAAAGAAAGAAAATTTTAAAAATAGACAAAAGAAAGTCAATCCAAAAATAAGGGAGTTAAATTTTAATCATATAAAATGTGTAAAATACTCTTGTAACTGTAAACATTTTTACAAAACTAACGGGCTTCAAAAAGCACAGAATCACTAGTGAAGGAATTTGAGTACACCTCTTTAAATTAACTAGATCACTACTTCAAATATCTTATCACAATAGCATTTTGGCACAAGGTTTTTTTCTATTTTGTTTTTCTCCTCTCTTTATGCCAACATATTATACTACAAATTAGGAGGGCCCCAATTTTGATTGACTCATACTTAAAAGTTCTCAAATAGTATATTCCTTAAAGTCACATTCAAATATTTTTAGAAAAATTCACAAATTATAACCTAGTTTTTGAAAAGATGGAAGTAAAATATTTGGCACCAAGTGCTCTCAATTATCCCCTTAAAATATTTAACAACCAAGAAAAGACACCTTAGATTTACTAATGATGTCGGTTTTTACTTAAAACAGAAGTAGACTGCAACCACACGAGATTATTGCATATAAATGATCATATGTGGTATGATTTCAGTTTGTCCTTTTCTTATATAAAGTAAAAATTAATTCTAATGTTAGCAAAATGTTAAAAGATATTATATTCCCTACCTGAAAAACTCATAAACAGATAAAGCATTTGCACTTGTTTGGATGTAATGCTTACTTGACTGAATTATTTTTTACCCCTTGTGTTTGTATATAAAAGCAAATAACTGAATTTCATTAACTGAAAACATACATACTTTACCCATTTTTAGAATATAATAAAATATAAATTAGAACATAATAAAAACATAACTAACACTTTAATCTTTAATCCATTTAAAGGTTACTTTGGGATTTCATATTTCTTTACTATTTTACATAGAAATATAGATGTAAGAGAATTAAATTGAACTGTTTTGATAACTAACAAATTCCTCATTTTGAAAATAAGTTCTATATATTATGGAGATACTTAACAAAAAATTCCTGGTCATTTGAATTTTGGGGTTAGACTAAAGTTTTAGGAGTGTACTAATTCAAGAAGTAACAACATAATGTTTAAGTGTCAGAATAAATCCAACAGGTTTACCATTTACCAGGTCCATGACCTACTCCACTGATAAAATGCAGATGATATCTACTTTGTTGTATAGATCAAAATAGATAATACGCATAAAGTGTTTAGAGTGCTTGCCTAGCACGTGCCAGGCTCTGGGTTCAATCCTCAGCACCACATAAAAATAAATAAAATAAAATAAAGGTATCGTGTCCAACTACAACTAAAAAATAAAAAAATATATATTTTTTTCTCTTGGATGCTCCTTTACAGCACATACACAACTCTCCAATATGTACATTACTCATTAGCCCTTCTCTTCATATTTCTCAGTTACTAACAACACTGGCTTTCTTGGTAAATGTCACATCAGGCTTATAAAAATTCTACAAGAATTGGTTTTTGCTTACAAAAAATCTTTTAAGTGCAAAAAACCCCCTTAATCCAAACTTACTTTGAATACCTTGTTCTACTTCTTCTTACCCATAATCCTACACTTAATTTTAGGAATGCTCTATTTCCTAGATGTATTTTATTATTGTTATTAATAGTAACTGCAATGTGTTTAGACTCTATGTACAAATTGCCTAACTTCCATAGCTAGTAAGTGGTAAAGCTGAGATTCAAATGAACATCTAAGTGACTGGAAAGTTAATATTCTAACAGCCTAGGCCTGTCTTCCTTACAGCTTTTCTTCTTTGTTTAGTCTAGACATTCCACATTGTTTTATTCAAAGTCCTCATTTTCACTTAGGTTATCAAGGAAATTTAAATATTTTTATATGGACATAATATCTGATTATTAGTTCATATATTATAAATCGGTAGTATTTCTCTTTTCATATACAATATCAGAATCTAGTCGGTTGTTTAATAGACTTTTCTGGACTACTTACTAGACTTCTTTATTTTGAGTATACTTCAGTTTTCTCATAGCAAGAATTATTAACCTATGACCCATAAACAGATTTTAGGGGATCCCAATGCCTCGAAATTATATGGAAATTTGTATGTTTATGTGTTCTTGTGGAAAAATGGCACATACTGTCAAAATACTTTACTTTACATGGGCACTTTTACCTGCTGAGCTAGCTACATCCCATCCCCCACCCCTTCTTTTTCCTAGTACCAGGGATTGAACTCAGGGGCACTTAACCACATCCCCAGCCCTTTTTTGTATTTTATTTAGAGACAGGGTATCCCTCTGTTGCTTAGCACTTTACTAAGTTGCTGAGGCTGGCTTTGAACTTGTGATCCTACTGCTTCAGCCTCCTAAACTGCTGGGATTACAGGCATGCGCCACCACACCTGGTACCCCCATCCTTTTTAATTTTTGAGACAGGGTCTCCGTAAATTCCTCAGGGGCTTGCTAAGTTGCTGAGGCTGGACTCAAACTTTTGTGATCCTTCTGCCTCAGCCTCCTGAGATACTGGGAGTATAGGCTTGCAGTACCATATCCAGGAAAATACTTTTCAAAGAGATCCATGATCCCCAAATTCAAGAAGCATGATTATTAGTGACTCTGTTGCAATATTCATATAACTTACAATAGCTAAGTGAGCCAATGTTTTAATTCCATATATTCCCAAACCAGAAGTTGAGACACTGACCCCAAACCAGCTTCAGCTAGATCCTGCACCGACAACTGATCTATCCTGATTAATACTGTATTGATGAAAATTCTACCCATTATAATGTTTATTTAATACAATTCCAGTTAAAATAATAAAAAGGATATTGAAGAACATTATGAATTCAATATATTATTATTCTAAAAGAATTAATTGGTTTTGCTTGAGGGTAAAAATGTTTAGAGAGAAAAATACATGAATTGTCCTATTATATTTAATATAAACCATAAGACTACAGTAACCAGAATTAGTGTGATATTATCACAAGAAAAGACACAATCTAAAAGGGCATTAATTGGAGATTTGATAATAAATCATAGAAAACCGATACAATGGAACACTTTGTATTTATTAAGACAAAATGTATATTTGTGTAGGAAAATGTCCAAAATACATTGCTAAGTGAAAAAGACAGGTTCAGAATGATGGATAAGATTATGATTTTAGCACTAGATTTGAGTTTAAATCTTGAATCAACTACTTTTTTCATGGCTACATAACTATGAGAAAGTGACCTAACCTCTCTTGAGTTTATTTCTGTAAAACTGGGACAATAGCTATATAAACCCTATATAAACTGGGGTTATATACCTCAGTGGTAGAGCACTTGCCTAGCATGTGTGAGGCACTGGGTTCGATCCTTAGCACCACATAAATATAAATAAAATAAAGGTATTGTGCCAACAATACCTTTATTTTATTTTATTTATACCTACAACTAAAAGTATTTTTTTAAAAAAACTGGGACAATAACTTGAACACATGGTGATCACGAGGATTAAGGATCATTGAGAAAAATATATACAATAATTGGCACAGTTCTAGGTACAAAGTAAATATTAATATTTATGGTAGAATGTATAATGTAATTCCATCTGTGGTTTTGAAACTACATAAATAGGTAGACTATGTAATGAAACTGGACAGATATCACACTACATTATTAGTCACAGAAATCTCTAGGTTAGATTCCAGAGAGTGTTTCCCCTTCTTCCTTCATTTTAAAAAATACAACATTGTTTAAACTTTTTTTAAACCAATGAACATCATTTTGGAATGGGTGGGGTGGATAAAGGTACATTCACAGAGTGGGAGTATGAGGGACTTCAGCTAGTCTCTGCCTGCCATCTGTAATCCTAAGATTCCATGGCTAAATGGACAGACATGGCACAGTTGATCAGGGAGGTTGACTCATATTCCATAATAATGATAACTTCCAAGTCTGACATTTCTCTAGCCTAGCCAAACCTGCCACCCTAATATTTGATGATGATATCCCAATGAGATGACTTGTGCTGGTTACGTGGCTTTAACACAGACAGCAATGATGCACTCAGACCAAAATAATCGGGGAAAGTCTTCCAGCTCAAACTAGTTTCAACAGAAATCTACTAATACAGCTTCTTCCAACTCCTCCAGTTACCTCTAATTACCAAATTGAGGAAAACTCAAATTAAACTTTCTCTCATAAAACAGACCTCTATTGTATACTCTAACCGACAGAAACATATATATACTATTTGAGTTGTGATTCTCAAGAAATAGTATTATCCCATCATTATATACAACTTTAATGCACCAATAAAAAATAAAAAACAAAATAAACAAGTATTGGGTCAATGAATATCCTTATGGGGAAGAAAAAGAATCCTTACTCACCTCCTACTATATACAAAATGTAAAGTTTTTATAGAATAAAAAGTAAAGCTCTTTCAGAATAAAACACCTGCAAGGTAACATAGACGGTCTTTATGACCTTGGATTTGACAATTTTATTATTTTTTTTCCTTGACATAGTTCGGAAGTGTAACTATGCTTGTTTGTCTTTTCTTTTTATATATACATGACAGTAGAGTGTATTTTGACACATTATGTATACATGGAGTATAACTTATTCTAAATAAGATCCCATTCTTATGGTTGTACATGATGTGGAATTTCACTAGTGGTGTATTCATATATAAACATATGCCTGATTCACTTTATCTTTCTTATTGATAAATGTTTTTTAAAGGAACACAAAAGCAATAATAATAATGAAGATTATTTTTAAATTGGACTATGTTAAAATGAGAGCATTTCTGTTAAACAAAATCAAAGTAGGAAAACAAAAGTCCAAACTGGCACACAATTGGTACAGAAGAAGATAACCAATGGTCTATAGATAAGGCTTAAGAGGAGGAAATATTTAGTATAACATACAATCAGTAAAATGTAGGATATAGCTCTACAAACTATCATGGAATAAACACATCCCTATAATTACAACCCTGACCAACAAATTGAACATTACTAGCAGGGTAGTCAAATGGTTCACTTTTCTCCAGAGATAATCACTATCCTGGTTTCTTTGCATAATTAATTAATTTGATACTGAAATATTTAAAACTGGACTCATACAATATAAGTAGTATTTTGTATCTGGCTTCTTTAGCTTCAATATTGCTTGAGAAATTAATCCATGTTGTTAACCTGTAGCTCTAGTGTTTTTCTCTGCTGTATAGTATCACTATAGGAAGATTCCAATGTATCCATTCTATTGCTGATGAGCAGCCAAATTATATTTTTACACTATTTAGAATAAAGCTGCTGTAAACATTCTTACACATGTATTCTGGTAAATCCTTGCACCCATTTCCCTTGAGTATATACACAAGACTGGAATTGCTCAGTCATAGATCACATATTCATGCAAACTTAGTATATGTTGCTAGTCAGTTTTCAAAAGCAGATGTACTGATTTTACTTCTATCAGCCCTGGATGCAAATTCCATTGTTTCAGTCTTTCCAACACTTGGTATTATCAGTCTTTCAACTTATGTAAGTACATGGTATCTCACCATGGTCTGAATTTCTGTAGTGACTAACAGGGAATTTGCTTCATTTTGCTGTCTTTTTCTTATTTATTGGTAGGAATTCCTTGCATACTCTGAAGAAAAGTTCTTTGTCAATGCTGCAAATACCTCTTTTCTGTAAGGCTTACCTTTTCTCTCTCTTGTGGAAAAAGAGAAAGTGGATAGGTAAGAATATCTGGGGAAATATTCCCATGCACTGTAATATCAGTTCTTACATGAGTTTGTTCCTTTCCTCTCAGGGTATATATAAGTTGTTGATTCTAAAGCAGTCTGGTCTCAAATGAGTATAATATTAGTTATAATGCTCCAACACAATATGTACTTCTGTATTATCCTGGAACAGCTTTGTACTTCCTAACTACTATCCTCAAATAAATAACAGAGAACACTGAGGACCTACAAAGCTCAAGTCTCATTCCTTTTTATAAAGAATACTAAACACATTGTTCAATATGGCATGTGGCTCCCAATCCTTTTCCAAAGGAACATGACTCAGTTCACAGCTTCTGCTGAGAGGACAGTTCTAACAAAGACAGTCTCCTAGTCAGAACTAGTAGACACTTGACTCTATTTAGTTGTCTCCTGCAAAAGTTCTGCCAAAATGGGAATTCACTGAGACAAGGTGATGCTTGACTTCAGGAATCTGAATTAGGAAATACCGAGAGAATAAATTTGGAGACTTAAGGTGAAAGGATACATTGAAAAAAATACAGAGCAGAGTAAGCATGACGTTATAAATAACTAATTCTAAGTAAGTAAAAGTCAGGGAAAAAACCATAACACAGGTGATGAATTTTAGTGGCAGTGCTGGGGATTAAACCCAGGGCTTCATGCATGTTAAGCAATCGCTCTACCACTGAGATATATCCCTAGCCCTCATTTTCCAACATTGTCTTTCTTAAATAGATTTAAGATTAAACCTTATCTTAATGCTTTGGTTTTATGGGGTGAATTATGACCCCCCCAAAAGGATATGTTGAAATCCTAATCCCCAGTACACAGAATATGACCTTATTTGAGAATCAAATAAGATGAGGTCATAGGATGGGTTCTTGATCCAGTATGACTAACGTCTTTCCAGGAAGAGGGAAATTTCAATAGAGACACAGAGAGTAGGTAGCCATGTGAAGGCTAAGGTAGAGACTAGAGTTATGTCACTACAGGCTTAGAACACTTGGGGCCAGTAGAAGCCAAAGGCAAGAAAGGATTTCAACCCTACAGGTAAGTATCAGGGGCCCTGCCAGCACCTTCATTTCAGACTTTTAATCCTACTGAATTGCAAAATATTAATTTCTTTCATTTTGCAAGTCATACACTGTTGGCACTTGTTATGGCAGCCCTAGGAAACTAATACACTTACTTGGTGGATACCAAAATGAAATGCTTATCGCAGTCCTACTTTCCTACAGTGTTTCAGTTTTACTTGAGACAGCAAACCCACTACAAAAGATGTCATCTATGTCAGACTAGATCTACTTTACCCTTAGGAAAGATTCTGTTTTAACATTTAAAAGTAGGCTTATTTTTTTCTACAGGATATCTAATTGAAGTTTTTTCCTGCTTATTAACAAAAATATAAATGACATTTAAATCTGGATTGGAAATTTCACAGTAAGAGGTTTGAATGTTAAATTTCTAGAAGATCATTCAGAAAATAAAGGAGACTCAATTAAATGAACAGGGAGAGGGGATCAGCAACATTAAAGAATAATCAAGTAAATACCTAGTGAACAAAATGACCTACCTACCTTTCTTATAACTTTCCCTTTTATATCTATCACATATACATTCAGACCATATTATGAAGAACATAGAAAACTTTTTTAAAAAAGAAACTCCCCTATAACAAGTAGTTGATATCATAATCATATAGGTACCTTCTTTCTACAGAGAAAACTAAAGATAAATTCAAAGAAAGAAAAAATACATAACACCAGCAAATTAAATTTGTAAAACAAATGAACAACTAAAAATAAGTAGAATGATTACGACAAAAAATGTAAATGTACACTGGGTAAAGAGATGAGGAACACAGACTATTAATGCCTTCTGCCCCCATCTCTATGCCCTCAAAAGTCCTGTACATGCTAATGGCTTTATAAGGCAAATATCTTTAACTTTGCCTAAGCACTGTGCTCTGATAACATAGATATCAAGCTTCAGGGAATTAGCACTCTTCTAAAAGTAGCCCATAACCAGTAACTGATGGAAATTGGGTGATAATCATGTTAGCTTCCTTGTCCTTTCAGTAGAAAATTACAAGTCAAATTGCTTACCCACAGATATCTACACTGTTTCCAGAGGTCTTCAGCAGGACTGAGTCCTAGCTATCCACTGTGGAAACCTGCTCATTTACATACTTTGTATTGTTTTGTTTACTATCTCAGTAAATATACCTGATATATACCTCTCCCAAAGAAACCTTTTGTACTCTAATCCTTGCCTCAAAGTCTGCTTCTGAGGAAATCCAACCTAAGATATATAGACTAGATTAAATGAGTTATGTGTGTTCACTGGTTTTGTGTTTCAAACTGGCACACTCCTAAGAACAGTCATCAGAAATTTCTTCTGGGTTTTTTTGTTTTGTTTTGTTTTGTTGTGTGTGTGTGTGTGTGTGTGTGTGTGTACACACCATGGACTGAATCCAGGAGTGCTCTGCCACTGAGCGACATTGTCAGCTCCATTTTTCTTATTGAGACAGGGTCTTGCCAAGTTGTTCAGGCTGGCCTTCAAGTTGCAATCTTCCTGCCTAGGACTCCAGAGTTGCTGGGATTACAGGTGTACGCCACCAAGCCTAACAAGAATTTCTTCTTAATCTTTATTTATAAATTACATGGTCTCTACCATATTTCAAGTTAGTGAAGGTAGAAATGGTCCTTATACTTATGCCTTCTCATGTCTGCATAAGTTCACATCTCTTACAACATTACTTTTCCAAGTTCAAACAGAAACCTCAAAACACTTTCATTCAGTCCAAAGACAAAATTACAGTTTGATGAATATAGGTCACAAATAGCAAAAGTCAATGTATATGATTTTAACTCTCTCTTTGGAGGCCACTGGAAGGAAATAATTTCCCTAAATAAATTAACACAAAAACAATACACTGCTATAGGAAGAGATCAAGTAACAGAAGTACAGCAGGTAGAGTCAAAGTGCCGACCTACAGATGTTAACAGGTAAGACACTATTAACTGTTTGATTTATGACAAAGACTTCTCTGAAATAGAGAAAGGACTGTCTTTTTAAGAAGTGGACCTGGAACAACAGGCCTTCCACATGGGAACAACAGTAACAACAACAACAACAAAAAAAAAACAAATTGGATGACTATCTCAGCATCATCAACAACAACAGAATCAATTCCAGGCGAGAAGCAAAACAATGAAGATTTTAGAAGACAAAACAGGAGATTATCTTGTTGACCTTAGGTAGGAAAGATTTCTTAAGACAGAAAACACTAACCTTTAAATTAAGACCTGTTCATCAAAAAATACCATAAAAAGAAAAAAAGAAAAGCCAAAGAGCAGAAAATAATTGCAATCCCCTTACAACAAAGGCCTACTGTCCAGAATATATAAGTAATTTTCAAAAAATTAATGAGAAAAAGACATTAGTTCAATAGAATAATGAGCAAAAGAGTTAGAACAAGTACTTTACAAAAGTAGATGTCCTCAAAGGTCCAATAAACATTTTCACAGGAGTTCAACCTTAAATAGTTAGGGAGCTGCAAATCTGAATCACAAATACCAAAACTATCAAATTGCAAAACAAAAACTCTGACAATACAAAGTGTTGACAACAGGATAAATTCTCTTACGCTATGAAAATAGTGCTATCCAAAACAGTTGATGATATATACACTACTGACTGACTTCTAGATACATACCAAACACACAAATATATACATACACAAATATATACATTACAATTCATATTGAATTCAACATCAGGCAAAACTCATTCATTGTATTTTAGATGGTATATGTACCATCTGGTGATATTTAAAAAGTAAAAATAGTATTACTATAAAAATCAGAACATTGGTTAGTGATGGGGAAATGTGGGGGTACTCTTATTTCCTGATATGTAAGGAGTTTTTTTTTTTTTAACTAGTATTTGTTTACAACTGTACGTTAAATGATAAATATGCTATTAGTGTATGTTTTTGTATGTTATATTTTATAATTTAAAAAGAAAATGTTAAATAAAAAAGGCAGAACAAAACATTGGCTCTACAGCTAGCCTGATCTGGTTGAAAACTTGATCTTTGTAAATGTTAATCTTCTCTTCAAATTGAATTACACATAAATAAAATTCTATTTTTAATAAAAAACTAAAAGAAAATTTTATAAGCCATTTGTTTTTACTGTATGTATAAATATTGAATTTGCTATATAGTATGCATTCTCAATGGGAGTTAATACCTTTCCAGGAAGGGAAAAAATTGGTTCTTGGTGTCAGGGGGCATATATATGGTCCTCAAAAACTCAACCCTATTTGACAAAATCCTATTTATTAGGATTAAATACTTATTAGTATTTAACTTTTCTCACTAGGGAGGAATTAAACTAATTAAATTCAATTTTTTTCCCTAACAGTGGTAATAATAACAAAAAGGTTGAAAAACACTGAACTACAATTTGTTTTCAAGCAACTCAACCTAATAATAAGGAAAAACAAAAGGTAGAATAACAACACTTCTTGGAAAAATTAGGCTATATTTTCTATCTATCCAAAAGAGCTTGATATTGAAAGGGAAAATGATTAAGGAAAAGGTGTTGGGCTGGGGATGTGGCTCAAGCTGTAGCGCATGCATGCGGCCCGGGTTCGATCCTCAGCACCACATACAAACAAAGATGTTGTGTCCGCCGAAAACTAAAAAATAAATATTAAAAATTCTCTCCCCCCCCCACTCTCTCTTTAAAAAAAAAAAAGTGTTTCAACTTTCCTGTAAACATAAGTTCAAGAGGTGCTTTACAAATGTTGTATGTGAATTTGAGGAAAATAGTTAAAAATGAGAAGGAAATGTTGTTACAAGCAATAACACATTCTAGCTTTCTTCGATAGATAAACCAGGAAATGGTAGCCTAAGAATATCAGAAGAGTCTGATGCCCTTTCTCCCATTTAAATAAAACAAAGATTGGCAAACTTACTTTTAAGTTAGTCAACATTTCTGAAAGATCTATGGATATCAGGTAGTTTCAAGGAACAAAAGGACTTACTCTGATTACAACCATGCTGGTTGGAACAAATGAATTACTTTCAACCCCAACATCTTTCCCATAATTTTTCCCTTTTTTTAAAAGGAAGGTATGTGTATATTGATGTGTGTGTGTATAAGATTTTGTTTTGTTTTGTTTTGGTGGTGCAGGGTATCTAATACAGGGCCTTATGCATATTAGCTAAGTATGTTACCATTCAGCTACATCTCAGTCCCAGGAATGTTTACTCAAACTTGTAATACCCCTCGCCATTCTAAACCTTGTACAATTTCTTCAGACAAATCTCTCCATTTTCCATTCTATACAAAGAGGAAATAGATAATTTTAAAAGTTAAAAGAAGTAAAGCAACTTGGGCTTGCTCAATACCAAGGAAAACAATAGCACAACACAGGTTTCCTTATCCCAAATCCAAGTGTTAATTTTTAACCTCTAGTTATTGACCATTAGTGTGCCCAAATTTAGAATTAATTCTGTAATTGATTTCTTCCTTAATACTGAAGTTTTGCAAATTTATTAAAAATAAATGAGGAAGGGGAAAGATGGGAAAATCACAGTTTCTAAAAATAAGAAAATTAAAACAAATGTATATATTAAACTTAACATAGAAAAATTAGAAAGAAATATCATCCCATGACAAAGATGCATTTAAAAGTAACAATGATTTTTAAAAGATATTAATAAGTAAGAAAATGGACACCTAAGGCATGGCCTTTTTTAAAAAAAAATAAATTCCAAGAAATTCATATCCTCAGTCATTTATTTAAATTTGGTGTTTTTCATCATAAAATCATACTTCATCAAACACTAAAATTCAAAGGTCTGCATTGTAACCACATAAACACTCCATATTACTAACTATGGCTTGCCAAGAACACATTATATAGACTATCATCATGACCCTTGATTGCTCAAAAAAATGAAGTTTCTCAAAAAAATTTTTATCAGTAATAACTCTTGCATTCTAAAACCCTGTAACAATTAGATGTTTTATGTGCTTTATTTTTATTATTTTTTAAATTAAGAAAAAATTTAAGTTTCTAAAGAAGCTGTAAATTTTTACTTACATATTCAGGTTTTAGTTTTTTATCTCCTCCTCTCACAGCCACCTTTTCTAGTTTATCTATAATGGGCCCAATCATTTCCTCATCTTTAAGCTGAAGCTCTTCATGTATTATTTCTATATCTCGAATGGGATCTACACTTCCTTCAACATGCGTGATATCATCATCTTCAAAAGCACCTAAAATGAATTAAAGGGAAGCAATTTAATAAACAAATACAAAAGGTCATTATGATTAAAGAGAGCAGAGTGGAAGATTTTTAGATGTGAGCAAATAGGTTTAGTGAATAAATTATTCTGAATTGTATCCAAGTAGGACAAAATATTTTTTTCCCATTTAGTAATAGCACTGACAGCAAAACAGTTCAAGAGCCTCAACATTTCAAAAACTGACTGAAATAAATAAGTAAAAGTATAGTCCTTACAGAAAAAAATTATGTTCCAGAACTACTGGCATTTCCAAGTTTGGTACATTAAAGGTACTGAATTCCAGGCATGAAAGACTGAAGTTCTAAACCACACTATTAGGGTTTCCAAGGGAAACCAGATTTGGGGGGGTGGGGGCGGCTGAAATCATCTGGCAGACCTCTTCCCTGCTTCAATCTACTTTATCACTGTGGTTCTGACGGTGATTAGATAATGAACCACTCAGACACACAATTTACACAGCAGCTAATTTCATCGTCCTGATTTGAGGGTATGGTTTTTAGGGGGCTATCAAAGAAGCAGATGAAGGTGCATTTGTCATATATGAGTGACAACCATTCACACTATCTGAACAAAATGGTGCTGGCCCTTATTAGAAACACATGCTATTATCACATATTTAAAGTGCAGTTGAAGCCATAATTTCAAATTGCCAACTGGAAACACAAGGGTAAAACAACCAGATATTACTGAAGCATGTGTACTGACTTTATGCCCTTTTGAAGACATAATGTGGCAACATAATTCAACTGGGATTTACTCAAATTACCAGATAAAGAACAGTATCACCAAAAAATGAACAAATACGAAGAAATATTATAAACAGAAAGCAATGATATATCCACAAAACAATAAACACATTCATAAACAAATTAATTTTATTAAAATTACCAATTTGATTATACTCCCCAAACAATATATTTTCTTTTTTTTTTTTTATTGGTTGTTCAAAACATTACAAAGCTCATGGCATATCATCTTCCATACATTTGATAACAATATATTTTCTAACATAAAGTATCTTTACTTTCAAGAGAGGTATCATAGAAATTATAAGAGTTTCCTTGAGTTTGGTAAGACAAACAGTAAATATAGTTCATTCTTAGATACCAAAGACTTGGATGTTCTAAAGACAAATTACAAAGAGTTTTAAAATAGCCAGGCATGGTGGCACATGCCTGTAATCCCAGCAACTTGGGAGGCTGAGGCAGGAGGATCACAAGATCAAGACCAGCCTCAGCAATTTAGCAAGGCCTATGGCAACGTAGTGAGGCCCGAAGCAATTTAGCAAGACCCTGTCTCAAAATAAAAAATAAAAAGGGCTGGAATGTAGCTCAGTAGTAAAATGAGAAGAGAGAGAGGGTTTTAGAATATAACTTCCTAGAATTAAAAATAATGAAGTTGTTTGTATCCTAATGTGGATTATTCAGTAATAATAAGTATATTATTGCAATTAGAATATAAGTATTTAAAATAATATTTGAGTACTTTTGGTATATAAGTATCGCCTTATATAATGTCAAATTCATATAAACAAAATTAGTAAGAAATAATGAGGTGTATTATATTTTACTAATAAGCACAATGGACCCCCCCACCAAGCATATTATTTATTTATTTATTGTGATGATTTGAGGCATCTTACACAAATGTTACAACCAAACAAACAAATAAAAATTAGCTTCCTGGCAATCTAAGCAAAATTAGTAACTGGTCAGTTATAGAAATAATAGCCGTCAATGACATTCAGAATGAAAAATAGGGCCCAATGATTGACTATAGTGATGTTTTCAACAATATTTTTACAGTGCATTAGCAGACTTAAAATGGCAATTTCTTCATTACAATCCTCAATTTTAACCAAGTAGGTAACAGAGAAGGAGTTAGTGACTGTGATTCTTTTGGAAGCATATATATTATGTTTAGTCAAACTTCTTTGTCATAGTTGTGTCTCACTTTTAACTTTTTATAATGAACACACTTTTTTTTTTACAAAAACAAATCATTCTTTTGTTTTTATTTAAAAACTATTTACTTTTTAAAAAATACTGATTTTATTTATTTATATGTGGTTCTGAGAATTGAACCCAGTTCCTCACACATGCTAGGCAAGTGCTCTGCCACTGAGCCACAACCCCAGCCCCCAAGTCATTCATTTTAAAACACAAGTAGCAAGTTTAAATCTTTATTTTTCAAATGATTGTTAGAAAATTACCCATCAACTAGACTTAAATTATATTCCATCACAAAGAGTTCTTATCCAGGAATCCTATCATGTTTCCTCTCACAACAAAGTATGTCCTTTTTTCAAACCATCTTGATTTCACTCCCATTTCCTATGCTTTTCCCTTCTCCTCTGCTACCTGGCAGATGACCTTGTCTTTCTCACTTCATAAGGAAAAATCATGTCATTTGTAGAGAACCAAATCTCCTTTCTGATTCCCAGCAGTAAAAAGGAAAACACTATTTATTATCCCTGGTCAATCTCTCTACCATTTCTGTTCTGGATCCTATTCCTTCTCACAAAAGCTACTCTGTAAATGAAATGTTTCTTGTATTTCCTGAGACCTCAATCTATTACGTTTCTTTCTCCTCTATTTGCATCATCTCCATTTTCATTAAAACTTTTCCAAGAACATTCAAGTAGCTTAAGATTCTGCATAAAATCGATTATGTCAGTCGCCCTGGACATTAAGTCCCACTCCAGCAACTGTTTACTTTTTTCCAGTTCAGAGCCATACTATCTGAAAAGCTGTCTATGCATACTCTCTCCACTTCTTTATTTTCTATTTATAACTCAACCCACTGTAGTCTGGCATTTGCCTCTACATCGCTACCAGAAATCAATCTCAGAAAGGACCCCACTGATTTAGCCTCATAATGCTAAATCAAACAGCTATTCTTTAGGAAGGGACTGTTCGGTAGCATCTAACTTCAGAGCTTTGAAAGTCTCTTTCATTGCTCCTTTTAAACCATATTCTCCTGATTTTCTGTTATTTTCTCTAGCCATTTCTTTTGGGGTCATTCTTTTTTCTATTTTTGTGATACTAGGGTTGAGCCCAGGGATTCAGGAATGCTTAGCAAGCACTCTACCACTGAGTTACAATCCCAGTCCCTAGGTCATTTCTTTTCTTGCTGTACTTCCACATAAATGTTGATGTCTCTTAACTCTCTTCTCTTACCCCTTTTACATTCTAAGAAAATTTCCATAGAATTCTTCTGTGTTTCCAGTATATTTTGAGGCAACAATAAAATGAAACCAAAAGACTTTTTAGTTATATAAATGATTTCTAATATAAGATCTATTCACGAAGTGAAAAAATGCAAAGTATCAATGTTTATACTAAAGTTGTGAGTTAAATGATAAATTGGCTATTTTCAGTGATTACAAATGGACTGAAAATTGATTGGTTTAATCAATTCACTTTTATTCCATAAAGTCCTTCACAGTTTTATTTATATAATCAGAAATAAAAATATATTTTGAAATCCAGGTCTTCAGAAAACGAATTGCTGTGTATCAGTTCATACATTTAGGTTGTATTCAGTTTTCAAAGAAAACATCCTTGGCTGGACAACTAAAGTACATTGTAAAACACCTGGTATATCTTTTCTTGCTGTATAAGTATAAGCTTTACAGCAATATTTTATAAACCATCTGTCACAGAAACTTTAATATGCCAAATAGCATGTTTAGAGTTTTTGTGGTGAATAAGAGGATATGGAGTCAAGATGGATCTATATACTTGTGTTTTTTCTATACTCTATACCAGTATAAAATGCAGAGATAAAGAATTATTTGGTATATTAACTTCTAGGCTCTCAACCCATATACAAACCACTTAATTAATATTGACTAAGCAATGCCTTGCTAAATGTAAGTTTCCTCAATAAAGAAAGCTTCCTTGTACATCCATCAGTGTGCTAAGTCTGTAAGAACTAAAAACAAAGATCAAAACAATAGGATTTCTGGTCTTAATAACATATAATCTAGATGGGAAAACAAACTAACCTATTAAAAAGGGAGAGCAACACTCACTAGCAAGGACCTTAAATATAATTAATAATAGGTAATCAGCAAAGCCTTTAAAAATGAAAAATGTTAGTATAGGTAAATAAGTTAAAAGACATGACAAGTAACAGGGAAAAGCACTGGATAAGAATTAAAAGTATGAAATAAACAAAACTCATTGGTCATAGTGAGAAATTGTATTGGAGAGAAGTAAAAGATTCATTACATCAGGTATGGGTGCAGGATAGGGAGTCCAGATATCAGTGTTAAGTCTGGATCTCATCTGCTAGTCACTAGGGAGCCAACAACGGTTCTTATATTAGTAATAAACAGAAAGCAACATTTTTAAAAGACCAGAAATAGGGAACCAGGTAAAAGGGAATTGCTGTACTTCAAATATTGAGAAGAATTGTACTAGGATATTGAGAGGAGACAAAAAGACAGGATAAAAAGTGAGAGAACAAAAGAAAACAATGTTATCTAGAGAAAATCAATAAGTAGGAGGTGAGGGGAGAGAGAAAGGGGGAAGAGGAGGGAGAAAAATCACCATAAGATTTCATTATTGTAAAGTCAATGCATGTAAAATTAAAAGCCCAAATGAGGTATGAAAACAAAAGGTGTTATGTAACCAAAGTATAGACTCTAAAAAAAAAAAAAAAAAAAAACAAACAGAGAGAGAGAAAAATATTACACAAATGTGAAGATCTTAATAATTCAAAATTTCAGGATATCCTGTATGCTACATTATTTCATATTACTTTCCAGTTCGTCCTGTAAATAGTAAATGTTGGGAAAAAAATAGTAAATGTTGGTAATATCTATGCTGTAATCAAGAGTTCCACCAAAATCAGTAAAAGGCTTGGGGCTACATTTCTAAACCAGAAGACATATTATTAAATACAATGTTAAAAATCAAGACGAATATTCTTCTCAAACAAAACAAAACAAAATTTCAATCTTCAAATTTCTAGACCATTCTTCAATGCAAAGTCCCATCTTATGTCTAAACTCTGGTTTCCCAACTTCTTTATAATTGTGTGTGTGTGTGTGTGTGTGTGTGTGTGTGTGTAAAGTGATGTCACTATGGTTGCCTAGGCTGGTCTCAAACTCTTGGATTCAACTGATCCTCCCACCTCAGACTCCCAAATAGCTAGGACTGTAGGTGTGTGCCACCACACTTAGAAGCTCATTAATATTTAAAGAGAAGGGATTTTTTATTTTATTTTATTTTTTTGTAGTGCTAGGATCACACCTGAAGCCTCAGGCATACTAGGCAAGCTCTCTAAGAGAGCCATACTTGCATTGGCGATTTATTTAACATCTATAGTGTCATTCATAAACACTGGAATATGCAAGTTATTATTTATTTTTTATAAATGAATGACAAAATTATTACACAGGAGAGGAAAGGAGAATGTAAGTTATTTATTGCGCATTCTAAGTGCTCTGACTTAGAAGTGCAGTTTAAGCCCCAATTTTCAGATGTACTTCAAAACTGGAGTCTTAAGATAAAGTCCCTGACATCTTGACAAAAAAAAAAAAAAAAAAAACACCAAAAATCTTGTTAATTATTTTCTCCAAAATTTAAGAGTTCATTTAAACTAAAAACAATATTTTAAAAGCAGTGAATAAAAAAAAAATTGGGTAAGAAGGATGAGATAAAGTAGGCGAAAAAAATAAGCAGTCATAAAGACATGGAAAAAATGTTAAAATTGGAACTTACATCAGTGTAGCATCAAGCAAAAAAGCTTTTTGGTTATGACTGACATCATTTAACCAACAAGAAGCAATACATTACAATATTATACAATATAATTCTTTTAAATGTATAGAACACCAGAAACTCTGCCTAACAGTTACTGGTATTATACTTATATTGTAGATAATTAGACATCCGTACCATTAAGGAATCCTTACAGTCACTTAAAAGTTATGAATTATAACCTAGAGTCAACACCTGTACTTAATTATATTCAATTGCTCAAAGATTTTACATTTTTAGTTGCTGTAACATATCAACTCTTTCCAAAGAAGTAGGCAGAAAAGAAGTACCTTAATGAGAACTAGCATTCATTTCTCAACAAGATTTTCACTTCTTATTCTATATTACATGATAGACACTTTAAATGTGTAAAAGGCAAATTTAATCAATGATATTTTGAATTATTACTAATTGAGATTCTGCTCTACTTCCAATATTGACCCAGTTGCTTTTGCTATATTTACTCTTCTCGATAACGATCTCACTAACTTCCTAACAATTATTTGGTTTTCTGCCAGTAGAAAAAAATCCCTGTATAATCTGGCCCATGCCACCTTCCATTTTCACTACCACCCACTGTCCACAAATCCTTACCTCAAGCCAAATTCTCAGTAAGCCCTGAACATTCATTCCTCCCGTCTGTCATTGTATTATTTATTGTCTATTCCTATTTTGATGCCTTAAAGATATGCATTTTCTCTTATAAATTACATCCATCCTTAAAATGCATAGCTTAACATCACTCCATCTACAAAGCAATTCTGGAGAAGTTCAGATCCCTGCCATCCCTGACTTGCAGAAGAGCTGTAGAAACTTCTTTGGAATAAATTACAGTAAAAATGATGCTTATTAAATATATTGCCCTAAATATGACTTCTAGGTTAAACATATTACCCTAAAAAATGGTTTCTGAGAATTTTCCAAGGAGTAGTGTAAGGGAGAAAAAAGGCAAAGAGGGATATTAACAAAAACTAGAAAAATTCTTAAAAATTCTTAACCAAACTAAAAAGGTTTGGGGACATAGCTCAGTGATAAAGCACCCCGGGTTGAATTCCCCAGTACCAGTACTGTTAGCAATCAATGAAGGGGTCAAATACAGTTGCCATCATTCAAGAAACAGACTAAACAGCAAATCAGAGCTTTAACTTTTCTAATGTTGATACCCATAATACCACATTGTTGATATGAGTTGGAGTTTCTGTTTTTTAACTTCCATGCTGTTACTCATCCTTCTAATGGAAATGTTCTTCCTCCCCTTTTCTGCCTTTCAAAAACTTGCATATACAGTCTTGTTCACAGCCTTAATTAAATGTCACCAAAATGACATCTCCATGACAATACATTCTCTGAGCATACCCTATATTTGAATTGCTACAATAATCTATTTATTTGATTTGTAGCAAGTACATCTAGTGTTAGAACAAGTGACTCTACTCCTAGTTACCTAAACCCTAGAATTATGTTGTGCCCCCCCCCCAACCCAAGACCATCCTAAATGTCTGTCTGGTTCCCATCAATCAATGCCTTGATCAGAGTTGATACACAACTGGGAATAAAGTAATGAATAAAGGAATCAATAAGTGCATAAATACTTCAAGCATTTACTAGCACTCAGAATTTAAAAAAAAATTGTTAGAGAGGAACTATAGAGTCTAGATGAAGCTAAACATGTAGCACAACAAAGGATAAATTTCACAGCACATGGTAAGATATACAACAAGCATTTCAAAGAAACCAGTGCTAAGCATATCAACCACATAAATTAACAAAGAAAGAAAGCACAAAACTTATTATAGACTGCAGACATAAGCAGTTTCCTGTACTTTATCTCTTCACATCTGAACTCAACTATTGGTGATGGATATTCTTTTAGGTTACAAAATGCCTATGAAGATTTCCAAAGAAGTGTTCTTGTGACCCTGCTTTTGCTCACTTGTTTGCCCACACTCCCTTTAAATGATTCTGTTATTTATGTATAAGATACATAAAGCTTGCAGAGGGACTGATCACAGAGTACTGGATTGTTGAGTACTGAAAAATTACATGAGTTGGGCATAGTGACACACACCTGTAATCCCAGCAATTTGGGAGACTGAGGTGAGAAAATCCCAAGTTCAAGGTCAGTCTCAGCAACTTAGCAAGGCCCTCAGCAACTTAGTGAGAACTTGTCTCAAATTTAAAAAAACTAAAAAGGTTTGGGGACATAGCTCAGTGATAAAACACCCCGGGTTGAATTCCCCAGTATCAAACAACAACAACAACAACAACAACAACAAAAAAAAAAACAAAACAAAAAAAAACCAAACAGGAAAACGGCCAAATCTTAAAAATACAAAACTGAATTAGCACTGAAGAGCAGCAGCCATGCTACCCAATGGCTGTAGGCCTGAAGAAGGCAGAGAACATGAGCAAACAGAGGCATAGCTGTTGCCATGGATGACTTATTAAGCATATCAAGTTTGTGTGGGAATGATCCTAAAAGTGTTCAGCTTTGCCCAATAAGAGCAGTACCTCATGTAGCTGCTCTGGGTCTCCAAGGACACCCTCTAGTTCCCAAGAAAAGAGTGGGGACACACATTCATGCAGAGAGGGTAAGTAAAGCTAAGAAATGTCCTGGCCACCATGAAGAAAGTGGTTGCCAACAAGGGCCAAGCCCCTTCTCCCCTCTGTACATTAAAAAAAAAAAAAAAAAAAGCTGAATAGGATCAGTGTCTGCTTTCAAAGATGTTTACAATCTAATAAGGTAGAACAATCAGCACATAATAAATAAAAGAAAGTAAACCCAAGCGGAAGGTGAGACAGGGAGTCAGTATTCAGTACAAGTTGATGGGGAAAAAAAAGCCTCGAGGTTTCAAAGTAGAACATTAGTGTTATACAGAAGCCATTTGAAATTTAGATTCAGATTCACATACAGGTTTTGATGGAAGTACAAATTATTCTTTAATCCCATATTTAAATGTACTGATGCTGTGAGAAGAAATAAATATTGTCTCTGCTTGAGTTTGAAACTGGTGTTTAAATGCTTGAAAACGTAAACAGTGACAGGTATTAATCAGTCAAGTAAATGGCTGGCTATTAATTTTTAAAATAACCATTTTATAGCCTTTGTTCATAATATCACTGGATTCTGACTTTTACTGAGTTTTCTAGGATACAGAAGGCAAAATAGAAGGAATGTAAAAGAGAGGACTCACCAAGAATATATGGTGCCAGAGAGGGTTTGACTACATCCACTTTACACAATGGGGATCATATCGTTGGATCCAAACATACAGTACTATGAAAAATAGATATCCTAAAACCAGACAACATGCTTCACAAAATAATTACATCCCTAAATACAATAACCTACTGTTCTAAAATGGGACTAGAAACACGAAAGAAAGCATAAGGCCTGGAGAGATTAAGGACAGGCAAGCAAATACATTCTTTGGTTGTGGATTGTACAACAAGGTGGGTCACTGTACCCCGCTAATCTTTCCAAGAAACCCATTCTAATTGTCCCAACAAAAGGAGGGATTTTTAGAATGCCTACTGTAATCTTAAAGTCCTTGACAGGTCACAAGATCGTCATCACCACTGATAGTTAAGCCAGAGCAAACAATCACCACCAGGTGGTGCCAAATCAAAGCCAGAACCAGAATGGATTTGGATGGGCTTGAACCTTGTGATATCCATCACACCCCTGTAGCTATCAGTGCAGGTTTACCCCTGTCATTTCAGTCATCTGGTGAAAAAGTAACTTCACATTTTATGTAACGGAAACTTCTGGACCCACAAAACACTGTAGCAGAGAAGGAGTGGTTACTGTGTTATATTCTTTTAGGAAGAGGGGGGGCAGTAGAACTGGATTTGTGTAAGAATACTAGTTACAAATGAATGAATTTTTAAAAATTTGCTTTATGCCATTTCATTAATATAAACTCAGATACAGTCTTAGCAATAATCAGGAAATCATAAAGAAGAATTCAGTGTACAAAGAGTTAAGGCATAATTGATACTTTAAACAGTAAATATGAATATCATTAATGTATTAAGGCTTTCACATGGCTCTACTAATTACCATGATCTTCAATTAAAGTGAAATGATATGGGGTTGGGGTTGTGGCTCAGTAGTAGAGTGCTTGCCTAGCATGCTGGAGGCACTGAGTTCAATCCTCAGCACCACATAAAGGTAAAATAAAGATGCCCTGTCCACTTAAAACTAAAAAGTAAATATTAAAAAAATTAAGTGAAATGATATAATATCACTAATCCCCCTGAAAAAAGTTATGATTCTACTAGCTCTTTTGTCTTCACAACTATTTTGTCTTTAGAGCATAAAACATGGATTACAGTAATAAAGACAACCTCCTAACCCCCAATGTAAAATTAAAACCAAAAAATTTTTTATTGATTAAAAAAAATAAATAACAGTGGAATGCATTACAATTCTTATTATACATATATACCATAATTTTTCATATCTCTGTTTGTATATAAAGTATGTTGACACCCAATTCGTGTCTTCATACATGTGAAACCAAAATTTTTGATGTTTCTCTAAGCTCCTTTAAGAATCCCCTCAAATTTTCCAGTGAAAGACTTCATGGAAACTTATTGCCTTGCATTTCCATTCTATCACCTCTACCACAAGATTTTTAGCACTGCTTATATGTTATACCTGTCAAGATCTGATGACTGTATGTTATGTATTCATCTGAACAGAACCACTACACTTAGTTACAGGCTATCATCAACCAATTCATTCTCTTGCTAAAATCAAGTCATCCAATTACTCCTTGACTAATCAAGGCTGTTTTGCCTTTTTCTTTTTTCAAAAGGTACTCAACAGCATAAACAGTTCACTTACAAGAAATGGAAAGGGGCTAATCAGCAGAATTATTGTTTTGCTGCTACAATTTGCAGTATTTAAATTTAGTTGCTGATTGGACTGAAAGTTTTATGATATAGCATATGAAACTAGTTTAATACAACTGTGATGCTGTGTAGCTTGTATTGTCTTGGCATGGCTATGTTGTTCTACTTTGTAATATTCTTTATTCTTTAAAATAAGGATATTTAAAGGTAAGTTTCAGTCTATTTTCCCCTGTTTTATCAACAAAGTTACCTAAACTATTAATTTCAGAGCATTATTTTTAAAGTTAACAACTGTGTGCATACCTACACATGTTTGTTACATGTGTATAAAAACCAAAATCACTTGGATTGTTTTAATCCAGATCTGTTTTTGGCTTCTAAGCAACAAAAACTGAGCAGATATTATTTAATTGTGATTTAAGAAAACAAAGTTTATCTAAAACACATCTTAAGTAAGTTACCTGTCATAGAATAGTGAACATTACATTTTTAAAATGGGGAGTGTCTGAATAATAAGAATAATCTGAGGCTGGGGTTGTGGCTCAGTGGTAGAATACTTGCCTAGCACATGTGAGGCCCTGAGTTCCATCCTCAATGCTGCATATAAATACATAAAATAAAGGTCCATTGCCAACTAAAAAATATTTTAAGAAATATTAAAAAAGAATAATCTATACAAAAACTATAAAATTAAATTATTTTCCATTAGTATTGCTACTCGTATCTATACAGAATTACTGCAAGAATACATAACAAAGTGACTAAAACTGAAACACTAAAAGAAAATCTTTTTAGATTGTTGTTTATATTTATTATAAAAATTATTTAAAGAAAATTCATCAAACCATGATTGAAATAATCAGAAAATTTTGAAAAAAAATCGGGATACAGTCTTTTAACTGAGATTTCCTGCATTAAAAACAGAGACACCATGAGAATAAGAAAGACAGTAGGGTGAAGTAGATATAACTTTCCTATGCTCATATATGAATACACAACCAGTGTAACTCCACAACATGTTCAACCACAAGAAAGGGATCAGAATTTTAATGAGTTCTACCCTGTATAAATATAATGTGTCAAAATACACCCAGCTGTCAAATATATCTAAAAACAATAAATAATTTTTTAAAAATACAGAAATACCTTAACCAAAATGACAAATTTGACTTTGTAGAAAGAAGTAAATCAATTTTTAATAAAATTATAAAATGTAACACTAAAATGTCATGGCATTTTAAAAACTTTAATCATGAACAAATTCTTCATGTTGTAAAACAATCCTATGCACTAAACATCAACCAGAACATACATCAAAGAAGGAAAACAGAACAGATGCAAATAGAATTAAAACAATTTCTGAGTCTCTTATATATGAATATAAACAAATAACATTACATGTAAGTAATTCTTCATAGGCTTATATTTTGCATACTAAGATGTATCTAGAAATGAATTCTATACAGAATTATAAAACTATACTTTCACTATATGTCTGATAGTCTCATTCAACACATACATAAACATTTCAGAAAAGTCTTAATTTCACAAATGCATTGATAAGGCATGTCAGTACATTTTAAATGATCTTTCCATCATCTTAAAAAATGCTAACATTTTAACAAATTTTTATAAAAGACTCAATCTGTATGTATGCTGAAATTCAAAGCAGCAAGTAAATTAAGAACCAAAATAAATTACAGAGCACTAATATTCTTTTTCTTTTTTAGCACTTATATTCTTTAACGAATATTTCTCAGAGTAGGCACACCTGCCAACATATTAAAAATAAGTAAAAATCAACTAAAGTGATAAATCAAATGCCATAGTAGACTTGACTTCTTGAGACAGCATTTTCAGCCGTCTTTTGTGGCTTTGTTTGGCGCCATAGTCCTTTAAGTTTTGTCTTCATAAAGCCCTAACTAGTTGTAATCATTTGCAGCCTAATTGTGGACATTTATCTGCTTTTCTTATGCATAGAACATAGCTATTAAAGCTGAATGGTGATGGTGTGAAGTATAGGTTAAATTGGGTGAAATTAAAGCAAATTACTCCGGGATGTGGAAATCTGAAAATAGAAACCACCAATGATTTGCAACCCTCTTGATGATCAGCTTCACAGAACCCTAAACGACAAGAAAACTTACATATTTTAAAGTTAACTAGGTTTTTAAAAATAATATGTATAAATGTATTTTTAACTACATGTACTGCTTAGAAATGGTGGAAAGATTATTTGTTTAACTCAGCTGCAATGTTAAAAAGATCTCAGGTTTCTATTTTAAATAGTGCAGTTCATTTTTAAAATACTATTTCCTTTCCTCCATACAAATTTTTACTTATAAGAATGCATTCAATTATATTAAAATAATTAATACAATATTATGTCTTATTTTGGTAAGTTTTAATTCTGAATAAAAATATTAACACTAGGGATAATAAAGACTGAACATAACACTGAAGTTATCATAACAAAAGCAAATTAACAATGTAAACATAAGTATTATATCTATAGTTATTTATGCATGTCATATATAAATCTACAAGTAATTAGCATAAACATGTATATACAGAGACCTAGCAATACATGTAAAACATCAAAATTTAGGAACTAAATTTCTAGACAAGCTTACTTTAAAGGAGAAAGAAAAACATTTCATCAATGAAATGAATATCTTGCCTTCTTTTATTGACAGCTACATAAAAAGTCCATTTTAGGTATCTGAAGGGAGACAAAATTATATGACATGGCCCATACCTTCAAAGAGCTTACAGTCTAGTTGGAGACTAAAGTAACTAACCCACAGCTCATGAAATGGTATCCACATAAAGAGGACTCCTGATCTCAGAGATAAGACAGAAAGAGGAAAAGGAGGATGAAGGTAGGAGTTTCACAGAAAATATGACCCTTAAGGTACAAAACTTTGCCAGAGGTAGGCAAAGACAAGGGTGAAATCATAAGGTTCATGTAAGACACAAAGTATAAACCTGTCTGAGGAAAATTTAGGAAAATAAAAAAAGTGTGCCAGAAAACATATTAATATTTACAAAAATGAAAAATCTTGAATAACCAGGTAGAAAGTGGAATTCTCAGGAAGGCATGAATATTTTACAAGAGGCAGTAATATAATCAAATGCAATTACTCTCAAGCAGTGATACATCTAATTTCTCAACAGCCATATCAAAATTGAGAGTGATATGGCAAAAATGTGGTCCTCTGGAATATTACCAATATCACCAGATACTAGGATTTTCCCTTTGCCTCATACCAGGCTATGAAGGTACTGCTTCCTACTTAATAAATTTGTGCTTATGTGTTCATTATCTTTATGTTTTACAGTTAGCATAATACAAAACTCAGTATTTACTATAATATTCAGCTACTGGTAGATTTTCATTTGTGTGTATTTTAAAACCATAGCAATGATATATACTCATAAAGAATAAAGAATATTAAGTTAAAATTTAACAAAATGCATATAATTATTTCCTACTTTGTAGAAAGTAGACTTTCCCCTCCCCCTGTGGTATAGAACCCAAATCCTTGGACAAAATTACTATGGGATATAGAAATGATTGAGAACTGTGGCTCTTGAACGAAGAAACTGGAGGAAGAAGAGAATAGTGATTCACACTGATCAGAAACAAAACTCCAATAATAATTTATTATTAAGGTCATTTAAGTGATGGTGGAAATATAATGAAGAAAAAAAGAAGAGATGCACTTCCAGAAAAGAGGAACAGAACTTGATGATGGATTACATGAATAATATAAAAAACATCTGTATTATCTTTCAATAAAAGTATGAGTCACTGCTTAGAAAGCTAAAAAAAGGGTGATTCCCCTCTTATTTGGAGTACAGAGCTATTATACTTAACCAAATAAATAAAGACTCTTAAACAGAAAAAAAAAAAAAACTTTAAAAATACTGTATTTAACAAAATTTTGGATCTATACTCTGACATCTTTTTCCCATAAAAACAAGCATAGAATTGGCACTAACCAAATCAAAGAACTAAGATACAACTGAAATGAATTTGAATACAATTCTGCTTTATATCAGTTTGTTGTCATGAACAATAAACTTTGCCACATATTTAATGAAGAGGAAACATTTTATTCTAGTAATGAAATTTTATCAGAATTATATTGCTTCAACTCATAATAATGTGATATTTTAAACTAGTATTATGAGGTATAACCATGACAAGAAAGATATTTTCCAGTCAAAAAACAAAGTATAGGGCTGGGATTGTGGCTCAGTGGTGGAGTGCTTGCCTGGCATGAATGAGGCACTGGGTCGGATCCTCAGCACCACATAAAAATAAAATAAAGATATTGTGCCCACCTAAAACTAATAAATAAAAAAATATTTTGAAAAAACAAAGTAAATTCATTGCTAAATTTTTTTTAAACTTTAGTGGGCTCTTTTTCTCTCTCCAAATTAACAGACCTACAAATCAAAATGTTCACGTTTAGCACTCATATGTAACACATTTGTTGTTAACTCCCCAACATTATAGCCTCTTCGAGTACCCCAATTTCTTCTCAGAAATTTCAATGGTTTCAGGTTAGATTATTCTATTTGCCCACAATGACAAGCCAAGGATTGGACATGTGACCTAAGCTGGCCCAATTTTTTAAAACTGGAAGGCTGAGACAAAGTCACTCTTTCTATCCTAGCAGATATGAACTGAAAACCATGTCAATAGTGAGATGCTAAAAGCCATTTTAGAATCATAAAAGTAACCAGCAATAGGATGAAGCTGATCAAGGCAGAAACTAGAGAAATAAAACAGTAAGTTCTTAGAGACAATTTTGAGACTGGAAATTACCATTGCCTAAAATCACGTATCTTGTCTTAGGAATGCAAGCCAATAGATGACCTTTACTTTTCAGCTATTTTGAACTAGAGCGCTATGGTAACTGGAAGTATTACAACTCATACCTTATGTTTCCTACCACAGGTAAAACATTGTAATAATGAGTATCTACTATCCTATATTTTAAAATAGGATACGGCAAAAACAAGGGTAGAATGTATTAAGGTAAATTCAGGATACTAAGCAAATCTGTTAGAGGAAAATACATCAAATTGGTAGAAAGGGTGATGGAAAGAGTATTTGTTCAAGCCAACAGTCCTTGCTTCAGAAATTATGAGCCTGCCATTAACTTGCCCAAGGTTACATAGCTCACAACACTGTTTCTGACCTCAAATTTCTGCACTTCCAAATGCAGATAATATGTATTAGGGGAAAAAACAATACAGTGTAGTAAAATCTGTGACGCAAAGTAGGGAAAGAACAAACGTCGGTCCTTTTTCCCCCTTTCCTGGAGAGTCCATGTCAATATTTTATCTATTTATTTATTTAAAATTTTGAGAAAGGGTCTGCCTACGTTGCTTCGGGCCTTGATAAATTGCTGAGGCTGGACTCAAAATTGCAATCCTTCTGTCTCGGCCTCCTAAGTCACTAGGATTATAGGCGTGCACCACCATACCCAGCCATGCCAAGAAAATTCTTGCTTTCATGTGATCAAATTCCATCTCAAATTTTATATGTCTTAAACATAAAATGATTTGTTTATAATTTTAACCCTTTATTGTATATAAGAGTACAATCTAACAAAGAAATTAAATTAGCTTATCTAAATAATTTTAGTAACAGAGAAAAAGAAACACAATTTATAAGATAATGATATTGCCTTCTTCTTTTCATTGTCTGCAAATGACTTATCATTCACAGCTTAAATATCACCTCCTAATACTTATGATGAGACAATACCTAATATGTTTTTTAATCTACCTGATAAACATTCTATTTTTGACTTAAGTTAGGGAATTTCAACTTACCTACTAAAACTAAGCTAATTATTTATAAGTGGAACACAAATTTACCTCCTATAGGTAAAGACACAACAAAGCCTCTGAGAAACAGTTTCCTACACAGACTGAGAACATACAACAGTACGAGCAATGAGACACAGAGAACTGGGAAGCTCTTCTAGGAACCCAACTATGGGAGTGGTAACACTGGTTCACATACCTGGGAAACATGATCTGAACATGAATGAGGAACACTCAACAATGACTAAAGATTGGCAGCAATGTGAATTCCTTGGAAATACCACAGATCTAGTTAGCATTTATTTCAATGGGGTTCTGATCCCCAAGAAGAAAGTCATTTCTATTGCTACTACTACAAAATACAAAAGTACCATCTTTCATTTTGCCAAGTATTGGCATCCATATAATTTTAAATAGTCACAAAATTCTGTTATGATAATGTAGACTACTACAGAATTTCTGTTGGTGATAATCACCAGTATTATCTATAAAATAATAAGGCACAAACATACAGTAACATACAGTACAATGTATTTCTTGTACTATTGCCATATTCAGTCACTACTACAAATTTATGGCCCAAAATTACTGCTAAGATTCTATTAACTTAAATCTTCTTTAATGGGAAAATATGTTATGAGTTCTCCTTCCTTTTCCTATAACTCTGTTTAGTTAAGAATTTACTTAAAATCTTATAAGGGCTTGGGGATAGAGCTTAGCAACAGAGTTGCTGCCTAGTAGATACCAGGTTCTGGTTTTGATCCCAACACTGTTAAAAAAAAAAAAAAAAAAAGGAAAGGAAGAATAAGAAAACTGAAGGAGGGAGGGAAGGAAGGAAGGAGTCTCTTAAAATACAATTCAACATTCCAGAAAGAAAAAAAGACCTCCTTATAAT
Organism: Callospermophilus lateralis; assembly: GCF_048772815.1. Lineage (NCBI taxonomy): Eukaryota > Metazoa > Chordata > Mammalia > Rodentia > Sciuridae > Callospermophilus > Callospermophilus lateralis. The sequence continues at coordinate 57,010,477 of NC_135313.1, read as the reverse complement.
ACAAGTTCAGCATCCCTAATCTGAAATTTTGAACTGTGAAATCTTTTGAGTGACTTTCAGATTTTGGATTTTTGAAATTAATAATTCTTAACCAGTAAAGTACATGCAAATATTAAAAAATCCAAAATATGAAACATTTATTGTACCAAGGCATTTCCAACAAGGGATAGTCAACTTGTAGTATCATAATAACTGTAATACAAGATAAAGATTAATGCATGTTAAAGAAAATCAATGATCTAAACAAATTTTTTTAAAAAATATTTTTTAGTTATAGATGGGCATAATACCTTTATTTATGTGGTGCTGAAGTTCAAACCCAGTGGCCCACATGTGCTAGAAGAGCGCTCTACCACTGAGCCATAACCCCAGCCCTAAACAAATCTTGAATAAAATGAAAACAGGAAAAAAAACCTAGAAAACAATACAATATTTAGTTGGTCTCCAGTAAACAAAACAAAACAAAAACTTCCTCCATTAGAGATCAGTAAATATAATCTAGTTACAATTTAGTCACTAACATATTAGATTGAATCTTTTATATCTTTTCATTTTATTTTTAGTATTGGGGATTTAACCTCAGGGATACTTTACCATTGAGTCATATCCCTAAACCCTTTTTATTTTTTATTTTGAGTCAGGGTCTCACTTAGTTGGTTAGGACCTCATTAAGTTTGTGAGTCTGGCCTCAAACTTCTGATCCTTCTATGTCGCTGGGATTACAGATATGTGCCACTATGCCTGGCTATATCTTCTTTAATTTAACCTCGAAGGGTATATGAGAGACAGCACTCCAGCACAAGTAAATTGAGAATCTTTAGAAATTCAGTCTTTATAATTATCACCATCATTCAATGAAAATTTCTTATATAAAAATTTAAATATGACTATTATTACTAATACTATACATAAAATACTGTATGATTATGGTTATATTTTGGTAATAAGTTGAATTTAAATTTCAAATGCCTTCCCTTTTTTTCCACATTTTTATTGGTGCATTATAGTTTATGTATTGATGGAATTAATTATTCATACATGTGCACAATTTAACAATATAATTTGGCCAATATCACTTCCCAGCAATTTCTCTTTCCCTCTGCACCTCCTACCCCTTGTTACTTTTCCTCTACTCATATTCCTTTGATTTTCAGGAGCTCTACCCCTAAACTTTCTTTTTCTTTTTCCTCTCTAGCTTTGGCATATGAAAAAAAAACACATGAACCTTAACTTTCTGAGTTTGACTTATTTCCCTTATCCATCCATTTCCTGCAAATGACATTTCATTTTTCTTTATGGCCGAATAAAACTCCATTGTGTATATATACCACATTTTCTTCATTTATTCATCTGTTGATGAATACCTAGGCTAGTTTCATAGTTTGCCTATTGAAAATTGTGGTGCTATAAACATGGGTATGCACGTATCTCTGTAAAAGGTGACTTTAATTCTTCAGGATAAATACTGAGGAGTGGTACAGCTGGGTCATAATCTGGTTCCATACCAAGTTTTTTGGGGAACCTCCTTACTTATTTCCATAGTGGTTATAACTAATTTATAGTCCCAACAACAGTATAAAAGTGTTCCTTTTTCTCCACAGCCTCTTCAGCATTTATTATTATTTGTATTATTGATGACTGCCATTCTGATGTGAAATAAAATCTTAGTGTAGTTTTGATCTGCATTTCTCTAACTGCTAATAATGTTGAACATTTTTTCATGTATTTATTGGCCATTTGTATTTCTTCTTTTGAGAAGTGTCTGTTTAATTCATTTGCCCATTTATTAACTAGGTAAGATTTTTTCCCATTCTCTAGGTTCTCTCTTCACATTCCTAATAATTTCCTTTGCTGTGCAGAAGCTTTTTAATTTGATACTATCCCATGCATTAACTCTTGGCATTATTTTCTGAGCTTTAGGGTTCCTACTGAGAAAGTTGCTGCCTGTGCCTAAATGCTGCAGTGCTGACCCTATGTTTTCCTCTGGGAGTTCCATAGTTTCTGGCCTAATTCCGAGGTCTCTGTTTCATTTTGAGTTGACTTTTATGTAGGGCCAACGTGAAGAGAGATAAGGAGTCTAGTTTCATTCTTCTACATATGGATAACCAGTTGTCCCAGTACCATTTATTCAAAAGGTGTCTTTTCTCCAATGTTTGTTTTTGACACCTTAGTCAAGGACCAGATAGATGACTGTAGATGTCAATCCCACACGGGTTTGTCTCCATGTCTTCTATCCTGTACCATTGGTTTATGTGTCTATATTTATGTTAGTACCATGCAGTTTTTGTTCCTATAACTCTGTAGTATAATTTGAAGTTAGGTATAATGATGCCATCAGCATTGCTTTTTTGGTTTAAAATTGCTTTGGCTATTCTGGGTCTTTTATTCTTCAAAATGAATTTTAGGACTTTTTTTTCAGTTCTGTGAAGAATTTCATTGTCAAGTACCTTTCTTATCTTAAGATTCAAAACCCATTGCCTAGAACTAAAGAATAAATCTGTTAAGAATAAACTGTATTCCAGTTTTGACTTACTAAGAAGTCCAAAATTCCACATAAGTAATGACATGGTAAGATTCTACTAGAAAACTACCACTCCCCACCCCGATATGAAAAACATTATAAAACATGGACAAGTTATTTTTTTTTCAAAGTTCAATGGGAAACCAAAGTTTATTTATCATATATACACAGGTCATATCTGACAACTGAGAAAATGATGTGCTAATTACATAAAATATCATAGATTAAAAATACACAGTATTTGTATTTAATACAATAATAGTGTCCCAGGATTCAAACATGGAAGTTTGATTCTAGCTTTTGAATTATGTAGTAACTCTGCTACAAAGAACTATAGTGAGGTAAACTTTGGCAGCATATTTCTCAACAATCAAATGTTACTGAATATCATCTCATGTTTCTGCATCAGTAGAGGAAGGTGCAGCTCCTTCAGTACATGCGCCAGGAGTTTCTGAGTCTTCTACTTCAGAAATCTCACCAGTTTCCTCTTCTGAATCAAATTCCTGACTGTCCGGTGATTCAAAGTTATCCAGAGGTTCATTACTCAGTCTCTCTATTAACTCTGCCATAAACTGTACATGCTCTGCTACTTCTGCCAATGCTTCATTCTCCTTTTTCAGTTGGGCAATTTCATTGTCCTTTTGTTCGATTTCTTTATGAAGTTTCTCCGTTTTTCTGCCACTTCTTTCCAATATTGAGAGGATGGGTTTTCTTTAATCATAAGATCAAATGCTTCTTGGGTGACTCCTCCCAGACTTTTATTTTCACTTGGTTCTGGGTCAATAATACCTCCAGAGCTGGAAGTCTTGGATGTTAACTGGTCATTCCAATGTTTCCTTTTAGATAAGCCTTTAGGCAACTCATTTTCTCTTCCAACAAGAGATCCAGCTGCAGAAGGCTGAATCATCTTCAGAGTTCTTCTTGGAACAGGACTATTCTTCACATTCTCTTGGACTCCTTCTGGTTTCTGCTTCATACTGGGATTCATTATACAGCTGGAAATGTGCAAGGGTCCGAAGGAAACGCTGTTTTCGCGGCCAGCGCAGGCAGGCATGGTGGGGGTGCCTCTCACAAGGCTCGTGGGCTGAGGTGCCAGCCTCCGCTGGCAGCAGCGAGCCAAACATGGACAAGTTATAAAAAGCAGTTACCCTCAAGGTCCTGGAGAACAAAGGGAATCAGGGAAGTTAAGAGCACATGCTCAGAGAGGAAGAGTTACAAGAAATCTGCAAAACTAAACAGGGGCCAAGTATTGGCAGCTCAACAGCTCAAGAAGCAGATAAACTATGGTCTTTCTAGCCTGGGGAACCAGAAAATAAAAGCCAGGGAAACTATGGTATGAAACAATCCAAAGGGAAGAGAAAGGGAGGAAAAAAACAAAAACAAAACATAGAGGAAATTCCCAAAGTCAGTTTTCTCACCTCTCTGACTGATATCAGAACCACACGTAGTCAGAGCAGACCTCAAAGCAGACCAGCAATAGGAAAAATATCTGAGTGAAACAGCCACTTAAGAAATGGAGTTAGGGTGAATGGATAATTATGAATGTAATGCATTCCACTATGGTCATGTATGTAAGAAATAAATTTTTTAAAAAAGAAAAGAAATAGAGTTAGTATTTCAAATCCAATTGCCTACTAATAAAAAGGAAACGACACATATCAGAGAAAAACAGTGGAATCCAGAATCATCATAACTTAACATTAATAATGGTCAAGATGCAATCCAAATTTACCTAAGGAAGAGCAAGCACGTTGTTAAAAGATAACATGTGAGACTAAACTTGAAAGGACCCAGATGTTGAAAGTAGTTGAAAAACAAAATATTTAAGTGCCAATTAAAACTATGTCCTATATATAAATTATGCACATAATTAATAAAAATATAGGCATTTCTAGCAGAGAAATAGAAATAAGGAAAGAAAAAGAGAAGGGAGGAGGAATAACAAAAGATCTTTAAGGGGGGGAACATAACAGCCAAATTGAGATGACTATCAAGAGAGGATGTTAACTAGAAGACAAATCATTAGAAACTACATAGTCTGAAAACAAAGAGAGCTAAGATTGAACAAAAATGAATAGAGCCTCAAGGACCTATTACATGAAATGGTCCAAAATGCACATAATTGGAGTACTGGAAGAAGAGGGGAAAGGGATGGGGCAGGAAAAAAAATGATAAATTAATGAGAAAAAATTTCCCAGTTTACTAAAAGACAGAAGTTTGATGACCACCAAGGAAAATAAACTCAAGACCATGCTAAGACACATCTAATGGCTGACACAGAAAAGCAATGGCATGTCATCACAAATATCAAAGATAAAGAGAAAATCTTGAAAGCAGCAAGAGAAAAATGTCTCAATTAGTAGTTGATTTCTCATCAGAAAGTAAAAAAGACCAAAAGAGAGTGTAACGACATTTTTAAGTACAGAAAGAAAGATAACAAAACTGTCACAAAGAATTTTATAGTCAGCAAAAATACTGTTAAGAATGAATCTAAAATAAACACATTTTCAGATGAAAGAAAAGTGAGAGAAATCATCACAAAGAGCCTTGCATTATAATTAATGCTTAAAGAAAGGTCTTCAAATTTAAGGACAGTGTTAATAGAAACTCAGATCCAAAGGAAGGATGAACAGCATAAGAAATGGCAACTATCTCAGTAAAGGAAAAGGACTACTTGTGGGTTTTTCATTTTTCTCCTTACTTCTTAATAATACAAATATGTGTTTAAAGCAGAAGTTGTTTATGGGATGTACCAAATATCACTAAAATGTACATTTTAAATGGTTAATTTTATGTAATGTGAATTTTATCTCAATTTTGAAATAATGTAGGGCTTATAATATACATATGACATACCACAACTACAGCATAAAGGGACAGAAAGGGAAAACGGGCTTGCAAGTTTTTTGTATTTTACATGAAGTGATATAATAAACACTGTATGTAAACTGTTAAAAAGTTAAGGACATCTGTACACAAACTGTGAAAAGTTTAGGATGTATATTGTAATCACTAGAACAACCACTAAAAAATGGTGGAGTAGTTAAATAAAATTAGTACTAAAATTTTAAGAAATATTCATATAATCAATACCTACAGAGAAAGAAAGGAGACAAAACATGAAAGCAACAAATAGAACACAAAGAAAAACACAAATGCAAACCTATGAGTAAGACCATTAGACAATGGACTAGGGTTGGGGAGGCGGGGTTGTAGCTCTGTGTACAGCCCAAATCTAGCATGCAGACAACCCTGGGCTCAATTCCTAGGATTGTTAAAAAAAAAAAAGACAATGGCTTAAGCACTTTAAGGGTACTATCAGAATGAATAATAAAAAGGACACAACCATAAACTGTATATAGAAACAGACTTTAAATACAGACATGGATAGACTGAAAAGTAAATGAATGGAAAACAATAAACATAAGATAGCTATAGCAGTTAAATCAGTATCAGATAAAAAAGTTTTCAAAATAAAAAGTAATGCCAAAAGTAGATATTTTATGAGAAAAAGCAGAGTTGTCAGTCCTCCTCTGTAATTTCACTTTCTATGGTTTTAGTTCATGCATAGTCTGAAATTATTAAATGGAAAATGCCAGAAATAAACAATTCTTTTTTAAAAAACTATTTTAGATGAGGATGGAACACACAGTATCTACGTATTCATTGGTTTTTAATATTACTAAAAAATATTTTTATGTGGTGCTGAGGATCAAACCCAGCGCCTCACACATGTGAGGCAAGCACTTTTCCACTGAGCTACAGCCCGGCCCAGGAATTCATAAGTTTTAAACTGTACATGCTTTGGCTGGGACTGTAGCTCATTGGTAGAGTGCCTGCCTAGCATGCATGAGGCACTGGGTTTGATCCTCAGCACCACATAAAAATAAATAAAATAAAGGCATTCTGTCCATCTACAAGTACAAAAAAAAAATTAAAAATTAAAAATAAATTGTGCATCCTTCTGGGTAGTGTGAAGAAATTTTGTGCTGTCCCACATGGGACATAAATCTCTGTCCAGCATATCCAAGCTGGATATGCTCCCCATTACTCACTTAGCAGTTCAATTGTCACACTATTGCAATGCTTGTAATTGAAGTAATCTTATTTACTTAATAATGGCCCTAAAATGCAAAGTACAGTTATGCTGGCAATTTCCATATACCAAAGAAAAACCCTTAAGTGTTTCCTTTAAGTGTAAAGATGAAATTCTTGACTTAGGAAAAAACATAGATAAAGGGTTTGGTATATGTGCAGTTTCAGGCATCCATGGAGTTTGAGGAACACTATCCTCCAAAGATAAAGAGAGATTACTGTAAATTCATCAGGAAGACATAACAGATGCACAAGGCAAAATACACACACAATATATATGTGCCTAACAATAGTTTCAAAATACAGGAAGCCAAAATTGAAGGAATTAGATGAAATGGACAATTTTACAGAGTTGGACATTTTTAACACTACTAAATTGATAAAAACAGTTTAGAAAAAAAATGTAAAGACATGAAAGATATGAATCATCTTGACTGAAATATTTAAAGAGCATTACATCCAATAAAAGAAAACATTCTTTCCAAGAGCACAGTTCATCTGTCTCACACTGAACCAAATACCAAGTTTCAATAAGTTTTAAAATACTTAAGTCACACAGAAGATGGTCCCCGACTACAAAGGAATTAGATTAGAAATCAGGAAGAATACTAGGAAACCACCAAATAATTGGAAATACACATACTTCTTAAGAATCAACGGATCAGAAGTTAGCCAATCCCAAAAACAACCAAATGCCAAATGTTTTCTCTGATATGAGGCTGACTCATAGTGGGGTAAGGACGGGGAGCATGGGAGGAATAGATGAATTCTAGAGGGAAGAGGGGTGGAAGGTAAAGGGAGGGGGCAGGGGATTAGCAAGGATGGTGGAATGTGATGGACATCATTACCCAAAGTACATATATAAAGATATGAATTGGGGGCTGGGGATGTGGCTCAAGCGGTAGCGCGCTCGCCTGGCATGCGTGCGGCCCGAGTTCGATCCTCAGCACCACATACAAACAAAGATGTTGTGTCCGCCAATAACTAAAAAATAAATATTAAAAAAAATTCTCTCTCTCCCACCCTCTCTCTTTAAAAAAAAAAAAAGATATGAATTGGGTGTCAACATACTTTATATACAAACAGAGATATGAAAAATTGTGGTATATATGTGTAATAAGAATTGTAATGCAAAAAAAGTACATTTATAAAGACATGAATTGGAGTGAACATACTTTATATAAAGATATGAAAAATTGTGCTCTATATGTGTAATAAGAATTGTAATGCATTCCGGTGTCATGTAATTAAAAAAAAATAAAATCAACTAAAAAAGAAAAAAAAAGAATCAATGGATCAAATAAGTTGCAAGGAAAATATCTTAAATTAAATAATAGTGAAATATAACATCAAAATATATGAGGCGCAGCTAAAGCAGTGCTCAGAGAAAAGTTTGCAACTTTAATTATACAGGCAAGAAACTAAAAAAATCAATAATCTGAGTGTTCTTTGTAAGGAATTAGAAGAAGAAAATTGAAACTATACAGGTCAACAGCTGGTATGGTAGCATGAAGCTGTAATACTAACTACTCAGAAGGCCAAGGCAGGAGGATTACTTGCACCCAGTTCAAGGCCAGCCTGGACAACAGAAGGAGACCCTGTCTCAAAAAAATGAAAAGCAAATAAACAAAAACAAAAAGGACCAAAAACCAATAAAATAAGTGTTTGTGTGTATGTGAATGGGGGGGGGGGAGAAACTGAGAGAAAGAGAGAAAGGGAAAGAGGAATGGAGTGAGGGGGCAAAAAAGTAGAAAACAATAAAGATACGTGAAGAGTAGGATGAAATGGAAAATGAACAAAGAAAAATCAGCTAAACCAATGTTTCTTTAAAAAGAACAATAAAATTAATAATCATCCAGATCAAGATTTTTAAAAATTACATTTCACTCCAATATCAAGAAAGGAAGAGGGTGCATGATTATAAATCCTAAGTCATAAAACATCACAATAATGTTTATGCCAATAAATTTGAAAACCTCAATCAAAATACTAGAAACAAATTAACAAAACTGAACCAAGAAGAAATAGAAAATATGAATAGTCCTATATCGATTCAAGAAATGGAATTTGAAACAAAAACTTTCTCTCCAGGCCCAGATGGTTTCACTGATAAATTCTATCAATTAGGGCAGAAATAGTACCAATATTTCACAAACTCTTTCAGAAAAATGGAGGAGAAAATAAGTATTTATAATTGATTTTATAAGACCAATATTGGTCTAGTGTCAAACCAAATATCACAAGAAAAGAAAATCATAGAACTGATAATCCCTCCTTAAAATAGATGCAAAATCCTTTAAATCAAATTCCAAATTATGCATAATTATGTATAACACTCACCATGACAGTGAGTTCATCTTGAGAATATAATTTATTACCCCAAATTCAGTCTATGTAATTCGCCATACTAATACAATGAAAAAAGGAAAACCACATGACTACTTTTTTAATATATATTTTTTAGTTGTAGGTGGACACAGTGCCTTTATTTTATTTTTCTGTGGTGCTGAGGATCGAACCCAATGCCTCATGTGTGTTGGGAAGCACTCTACTACTGAGCCACAACCCCAGCCCCCATATGACTATTTTAATAGATGAAAGAAATGCATGACAAAATTTTACTCTCATTCAGGATAAAACTGCTCAGCAAACTAGGAAAAAATACTTCAATCTGATTGGAGAGAATCTATAAACAACATGTGATATCATTTATAATAGAAAAATGTGAAATACTTTGAGATAAATTTTAAAAATATGTACATTACTGTACTCTGTTACCTACAGCTAACAGAGGAAAAGACCCAAATAAATTAAGAAATTTGCATGTGTGTGTGTGTGTGTGTGTTGTGTGTGTATGTGTATGTGTGCGCGTGCGAGAGCGCACTCTAGAGATTGAACCCAGGGTCTTTTCCATGCCAGGCAAGTACACTACCAGCTGAGCTATATCCCCAATCCAAAATTTACCATATTTACTGATTGGTAGTCCCCATTACTAATTTTAACACAAACTCAAAAATCAGTGAAATTCTAGCAAATAGGGAGGGAAACAGGGTTGATGAAAGGAAGAAGGGAGGAAAGAAAAAAGATGACAAGCTGATTTTAAAATTTATACAGAAACTTCATGATCCTAGAAAAGCTAAAACAATCTTGAAAAAACAAGGACAGAGACAGAAGACCTATAGCATACTGATTTCAACACTTAGTATTAAAGCTATAATAATCAAGAAAACGTAAAATAGACAAGGCAGAAGAATAGACAAATAGATCGATGGAACAGAGCTGAGTGTAGAAACGGACCTGACTTCCCAAAATGGTCAACTGATCTTTAACAAGGTGCCAAGATAATTCAATCATAGAAACGATATTCTTTCCAACAAATAATTCTGGAATAACCAGAAGTACACACACCTCATGCCATATGTAAAATTAACTAGAAATGATAGACCTAAATGTAATAGCTAAAATCACTGAACTATAATAAAAAGGATAAACGATCTGCCAAAAAAAAATAATAAACTGAACATTCTAATAAAAACTTTCTCGTTTTTTGAAAGACACAATAAAGAAAACACAAGATAAGCCACAACCTAGGTGAAAATTTCGCAAACATACATTTGATAAAGGATTTTTACCCAGAGCATATAAACAACTTGTTCCAGATCAAAACAAGACAAAACAATCCACGGGAAAATGGGTATAAGATTTAAACAGATATTTCACTCAAGATATATAGATGGCAAACAAGCACAAGAAAAGATGCTTATTGCTAATTACTTTGTAAACAGAAATTGAAGATACAATGAAATATTCTTGAAAATGAAATTTACATGACTGACAATATAAAACGTGTTAGAATGTGGAGGAACTGGAACTCAAATATTGCTAGCAAGAAATCAAAATGTTATATCTAATTTGGAAAATAGCGTTAACAGTATCTCATAAAATTGAAACTAAGCACACTTATGCTTCAACAATCCCACATCTAGGCTTTTACCAGAATGAAATAGAAATACGTCCACGCAAACACACACAAATGCTCACAACACTACCAGGAAACAATTCAAATATCCATCAACTCAAGAATAGATGACCAAATAGTGATATATCCATACCATTAAAGGCTACACATCATAAGTAGAAACATCATAAGTAGAAACAAAGTATTAATGCATACAATATGGACAAACCTCAAAAACATTATGTCAGGTAAGGAAAGTCAAACACAAAAAACTATATGCTATATGATACTATGTAAAATTCTGAAAATGATAAAATTATCATGGTAGAAAGTGTATCAGTGGTTGCTAGAGGATAATAATTGGGGGAGAATCAACAGCAAAAGGATATGAGAAAGCATTTTAGGACAATGGAAAAATTGCATATTTTGATTGTGAAAATGGATATCTGACTGTACACATCATATTGAACACTAAGAGGGTTGAAGTTGTGGCTCAGTGGTAGAGCGCTTGCCTTGCACATGTGAGGAACTGGGTTCAATCCTCAGTACCACATAAAATAAATAAATATGTGAACACTAAGAAATGTGTGCTTCTGTTATAAGTTCAGTATGCCTTAATTATTTTTGAAGAAAACACAATAATTAGAAACTTCATATATAAATTATCTTTGATAAAATTTCATACTTGATTACTGAATCTCTCGACATTATAGGCTCTTATGAAATAAACTAAGATTGAGTTTCATCTAATTTGAAATCTTAACATGTAAAACTGCAGTTTACAATGTCTAACCACAAACTGAATTTCAAGATATCCTTTCAAGTTTCTAGAAATAAAATGAGAGTTGATTTTTCAAATTTAAGTTTAAAAAGAGTACAAAAATCAATTTAAAATATTATTGTCACAAACATGCATAATGAAAAATAAATTGTGGGAAATAATTAGTTATAAAAATTAATTGTATTCCTAAAGATTTAGAGACTTTCCTAAACTCATTCTTAAAGATTTGGGACTTTTCTAAGCTCCTCCTCAGGTGATCCTATGGTTTTGTATAAAGGCTCTTGACAAAGTACTTAGGCTATTAAAAGCTAAACATTTCATCGTGGTAAGGCCTAGGACTTAGATAAAGAGCTTCGTATCACAAACGTGTATGGGTGACAGTTTAAAACAAAGAAAACAAAGCATAGTTTCTGCACACCTTTATTTTTTCAAAAGGAACCACTTGATTTATATGTCAAACTCATCAATGGAATTTTTTTTCTAAAGATTTCCTCAATAAAGCAGTTCATTTCTATGCTATTTAGTTCACTGTATTTTTTACAAGCACCAGGCTGAGCAAACCATGATTGAGAGAAGCCATCTTATGCACATTGCTGTTGTCCCACATCATTCAGAACAAACCTTTTTAGATCGTTAACTACCACAGGAGTGCTGATTACACAGGCACCAGCAATTTCCTAACCAATGACCACCTGAACAATGATGTGTTCAGCTTCTCAGACCCTGCAGCCTTTCAAAGGTGAATCATTTCACAGTTTGGAACTAGATCTCCATAGCAACTTCCCTTTGAGGGTTTTAGAATCACCATCCAGTAATTCTATGATCATCAAGCTCAACCATTCCCAATGGTTCTTTTCACAGCAGATGGAAAAGGAAGCCTTGAAATTTTACAGTCTATTTCAAGCAATTCATCTGGCAGCCTATTAGAATTCAAAATATTTCGACCTTCAATCACAAAGCATGTTATCTGAAGCTGTGGTGATCTCAAGTCAAGACAAGCAGACGTTTTAGTCTAATCATCCATGATGAGAAGAGACTGACAAAAACTCTTAATTCAACCACCATCAAAATGCTTATTTTAACTGCATGAAAGTCTTTCAACAGGCAATGAAAACACACCATGTACCATTTTATCACAACCTTCTGTTCAAGGAAAATATGAATTCCGAATATTGACATGGATCTCTGCACTTCTTAGACTGCTTGGAGCAAATATGTTTCTTAAAAGTTAGCATAAATCCAATTTAAGACCACTATTATTCTCTGCTGCAAAAGCCAGAAACCATAAGTAAATGGCAGTGGACTTTTGATAAAGTCTGTCAGTTTAATAAAATCAAGTGCAGATTCCTTAATTTTTTTTCATGTACACTCTAACATAGTCTATCAGAAAATTAATATCAACTCCACAGGAAATGAACAGCAATTAAAAGGAAAAGACATAAACTTAAAAAAATTTTTTTACAAAAAGTTGTTTGACTTTCCTCAAATTCTCTAATGACTTCAAAATATACTAACTCTCCAATCTTTAAAATAATAGATTCAATCACATAAAAAAGCTGTACACTTCAAATTATTATTAAATTGCAGGTAGGTTATTATTTATCCAAACCCTTTTGTCCTTGAAAGTTCAACTATATGTAATAATTTCATTAAATAATTTTCAGTATTTATTATAAGTATTAGCTAAATATAAGTATTTATTTCAGCACTGAGATAGGATTTAGTGGCATATTGGAAGTCTATGCAAAACTTTTAAAATCTATTTTCTAATAAGGTCAAAACACAGTTCCTTATGAAGAACTAAACCAACTCTAAGAATGAACTAAATGAATAAACACTGTTTTAATTTCTGAATCCACCTCTTTCCACATAGATGCACTAAATAAATAAATACCAATCCAAAACCTAATCTTTTAGAACAGTAAGATAAAAATTTAACCATTTCATGAGCAAACAGAAAAAAAAAGACTTTCTCTCCTTCAAAAATTGTGCCAATTTAAAATGTCTGTATATGGACAGACCTATGGACGAAGTACATTTCAAATCAAGTATATGTATAAATTCTGCTCAATATCTTTAATCTAAGCTTCATGTATGGTTTAAATATTCAATCACAAAATGAGAAGACATCAAAATTAATGTTCTAGAACTAGTCCCCGCCCCCCGCCAAAATCTTATACACTCTAAAATCCTGACTTCTGAAAACTAAGCACTAGTTTTAAAAGAAAAAAATAAGCAATTTAACAATTCTTTCCAATAAGAACAACATTAAACTTTGCTTCTAAGTCTACTTAGTTTTAAAAATTCAACTTCTACCAGAAAGAGATAACCATAGCAAGAAAAATGGCATAACATTATGCCTTACTTTAGACTGGTTTGCTTTATGATCTGAACTATATACCTTACATTAAAACTGTCTTAGATATAAAAAGAAAAGTAAATGTGAGTAGAAATTTAAACCATGAATAATGCTTAAAAGCATAATGAGCAGAAAATTACATACACATGTGTGTATATATTTTTTTATTTTTAACCATTTAGTCATATCCACTGGTAAAATATAACAAAGAGAATGAGGGAAAAAGCTTACTAATAAAATTCTCTAATTCCCAAAATGCAATTTTATGGTTATAGTTTGACAACAATATGAGAAATTACTATTAGTACCATGCATCAAAGTTTAAATAAATAGAACTTCTCAAACTAGTTAGGCATGAGCATTCTTTGTTAATATCTGAGTTCAGTTCAGTTACCATTCAACACTTCGTGTCCATATGTTGGATATTTTAATATATATCTTATTTGGCCTAAAGGCTCATTTATGGGAACTCAATGTTAACCTAAGAATATTCAAAAGCTCTTCACTAGCAACAATTATTGAATCTATAAATATTTTTGCTCATTTATCTGTAAAACGGAGGCTCGTGAGAGATAAACAAAAAGGTTTATAGACATTTCTACTGGTGGTAACAATATTATTATAAACTTCCTAGAATTACATGGCTCTAAGGATACAAGACAGATTCACTTATTGACTAACTCTGAGTTATAATGAATTTCAACATCTATCTTAATTCTCCATTTGGCTGTAAACTTTTTTTTTTTTTAATATTTATTTTTTGGTCTTCAGCGGACACAACATCTTTGTTTGTATGTGGTGCTGAGGATGGAACCAGGGCCGCACGCATGCCAGGCGAGCGCGCTACGGCTTGAGCCACATCCCCAGCCCTGACTATAAACTTTTTAAGGACCAATATATTATGAATTTTACTAATCCAGACTTTAGGGCTTCCTATCTAACATTGTAGTCACTTAATAAATGTTTGCTATCAATTATTAGATAGTAGTGATGATTAACGTTTCATGCTCTTGAAACATTTTGGACTAGTAACTAAACTTACTTTTCACTTCTCAGTCACATAACAAGAATCAGAAACAAACAGATTAATGAGAAAACATAATAAAATGGAAAATACTTTTATATCTTTGTAAAAAAAATTTCTTATCTTCCCCTTTTCTCCCATATTTACAAGAAACCTAATCCTAGCAATAAGCTTACACACAACTATTGAGTTTAACAGCCTAGGGTAACCTTAAGTTTATTTTATAACATATAATCAAGCAACATACTATAATTTAAGCACACTGAAAACAGCAGTTACTAGCTAATTAACATTAGCAGAAACATTTTGCTCAATGAAGGTTAAAAAAACCCAAAGATTCCATAATAAAATATAGTTTGTTATAAAATATTGTATTTAAGATACACAAAAAACAATTTTACACGTGATGTTACATTCAGACAATTAAAAACAAATGTATCCATTTTTATTCTTATCAATAGCTTCATCTGCATTTTGACTGCCAAATGCTAAGAACATATAAATAACACCAGACTACTCAGCTTTAAGTACAGCATCAGAATCCAGTCATATAATCAAAACACAAATTTGTTGTGTGTATGTGTTAGTGCTCTGTTTCTTCAATCAATATACTCAAAGTGTAGTTACCATAGTATTTGACCTCTGACTGGGGCAGATCTAAAGCAAAGCACCTCTAGAAAATGTGTTATTCCTCAGCTAAAACAGCAGGATGTAGTACTAGGGCTAAAACCTTTCCCTAAAGACAGTCGTGCTGCTTCAGTGATATCCTGTCCCCATTGCCTTATAGACACACAACTTGAGAATCCTTTCTGTATAGACCAACTGACTAGCCCTAGCAGAATATTAAAGTTTGAAAGTGCACGCTACATTGGAATTTTGGCATATGTTATTTGATCCAGACAATCTGAGAAAAGATATAAATCAAAAGTTGTAGGTTGGGGATATAGCATAGTGAAAAGTGCTTACGAAGCATGCCTAAGAGCCTGAGTTTAATCCCCAACACCACAAAAAAATTTGCAGATATAAATATATGTATGCATATATATAGTAATATATATATATATAGTAAATACCATATAAATGTAGTAAATACTTGTATTATTTTTACACATATATAAAGTATTCAAGAAGAGTTCTTTATGATAAATGCCAAAGCTTTAAAAAATAAACATAGCCAGCCCTCCATATAGGCAGACTCCACATCATGGGATTCCACCAAACTCAGATACAAAATATTCTGGGGGAAAAACTGTTCTGTACATATACAGACTTTTTTCCTTATCACTATTCCCTAAACAATACAATATGACAACTATTTACACAGTATATTATAAGTAGGCAGGCCTGGTGGCACATACCTGTAATCTCAGCAACTCCAGAGGCTGGGAAGTTCAAGGCAAGCCTCAGAAATTTAGTGACACTCAACCTAGCAAGACCCTGTCTCAAATTAAAAATTAAAAATCTCAAAATGGTGGCAAATGCCTATAATCTGAGCAGCTCGGGAGTCTGAGACACAAGAATCACTGAGACCAGCCTCAGTCATTTATCAAGGCTATAAGCAAACAGGTAAGACCCTGTCTCAAAATAAAAGATAAAAAGGGCTAGGAATGTAACTCCATGGTCAAGCACTTCTGGATTCAATTCCAGAACTATACATAGGAGGATGTGCATGGGTTATATGCAAAAGCTATATATTTTTTTTTATAAGGGACTTCAGCATCTATAGATTTTGATATCTTCAGGGGATCCTGAAACCAATCCCCCAAGAATTCCAAGGAACAACTGTACTAACAGCAAGTTTTCATTAAGGGGCTGGCTTCTTAACAAATAACAAAAGCCCTTAAAATGTATATGTTTGACTCAAGAATTTCTACTTTTAGGAATATATCCCAAGGGGAAAATAAAGTAAATAAACAATGGTATAAATGAGATATATACACAGAAGTTTGTAACATCATTAAACAAATATTGGGGAGCACCCATGTGCCAGGGTCAGGAATTTACATTGCAGTAGGGCAAACCAGAAAATACACAAAACAATGATTTGCTTATACTTAATCTGAGAAACATGAAAAAGGAGTATCTGGCAATCTGGAGGTCACTGGTGATCTAGATAAGAGCATTTTAAAATGTTTTTAGGGAGACAAAGCTTTATCTGAGGTGGTTAAAAACAAAAAAGGATGAAACATGAAGAAATTGAGACTTCTTTCAGTTTTGCTGTGAAAGGGAACAAAGAAATAAAGTAGTACCTGGAGGTGAATCATGGGGGTCAAAAAAGTTCTCTGGTCTGAGTTTTGTTTTGTTTTTAAAGATGGGTGATGTTACAGTGTGTTTGTGTGCTCAGAGAAACAAACTGAAAGAGAAGAAATGTGATAGCAGGAACTCAGTCCTATGACAGAGAAGAAAGCAGATGTAAGGTATCAGTGGAGGGGTTGGCCTTGGCAGGGATAATGCACCTGTTATCATAAAAGGAAAGAAAGAGCATATGATATAAGGCCCTGGTTGGTTGTTGTCTCTGTTCACAAATGCATGATTTGTTCAATGAGTATAGTGTTTAAAACTGTAAATCCACTAAAACATTTACATTACTATTCTCCTTCCCTATCTTATGATTCTCCTTAGGATTATTACCATCTTATATACAAATATTTTGATTTTTGTGTGTGGGGGGGGGGGATACTAGGAATTGAACTCAGGGGCACTCAGCCACTGAACCACATCCCCAGCCCTATTTTGTATTTGATTTAGAGACAGGGTCTCACTGAGTTGCTAAGCACCTCACCGTTGCTGAGGCTGGCTTCGAATGTGATCCTCATGCCTCAAGCCTCCAGAATTGCTAGGATTACAGGCATGCGCCATCAAGCCTGGTCCAAATATTTTGATTTTTAAATAACTTGTTTATTGTCTATCTCCCTCTTTTAGAATATCAGCACTTTGAGGGCACAGATTCTGGTAACTTTTATTCATTATCATATCACACCAAGTGAATGAACTATTGAAAAGGGAGATATAATTCCTTTTGAACTGCTTCTGTTTCCCAATAAAATATTCAATTCAACGTTTGTGCACTGATATGAAGAGCTCCATAGGACTCCCCCCTACACCTCCTGTTGAGGAACAAACCCACAGCCTTATGCATGCAAGGCAAGCACTCTGCCACTGAGCCATATCCCCAGCCCTTGTCCAGGAGATTTTAAATGCCAAAAGTAAGATATCTCACTGTATAGAGTAGGCTATTTTTCATTCAGGAAAAGGGAAGAAGAATGTATTTCTTTTTGTCTGTATTTGTATAAAGAAAGTATAAAAGAAGAAACAAAAAACTGCTAAGAATAAATACTATAGGCATGAGGTGATAAGGCAGATAGGAACAAGGAGCAAAGCTTCTTTGTACATACCTTTATATATAATTTTGACTTCTTTTTAAATTTTGGTACCTGGGATTAAACCCAGAGTTGCTTAAACACTGAGCCACATCCCAGCCCATTTTTAATTTATTATTTTAAGACAGGGTTTTGCTAAGCTACTTAGGGCCTGGCTAAACTGCTGAGCTGGCTGGCTTTGAACTTGCAGTCCTTCCACTTAAACCTCCCAAATTGCTGGATTATAGGTGTGCACTACCACATCCAGCTAATTTTGACTTCTGAGTAACATATAATTAAGTATTCAAAACAATTACCTTTGGATATAAATTTGCATAGTATTTATCAGTATTTAGTGCTTAACATATATTTTATTTAATTTTCATGACTGTAAGTAAAATATGACAATTATTTCAATTTCACATATGAGGAACCTGGACTCAAGGAGCAACTAATAAGCAAAAAAGCTAAAATTAAAAAACAGATTGGCTTTCAAATATTGGGTAACTTCTACATTGAAAGTGGAATTCTACAAGGCAATATGCACTGTTTCAAAAGACTTACGTTAAAGTTACAAACACCATATTAAGGTTTTGATCTAATACCCAGTAGTACTTACCAAAGAGTAATGTGAAAATTTTCCTTTTGTTGTATACTCAGCAGTGTTCCAAAGGAAAAAGTATACCTAGCTCTAAACGGATATAATAGGTTCTATTTCACATATGCATTTTGAAAACTTCCTACCTTAGAAAATGATTATTGTTCAAAGGAGATATTAAAAAATAATTCCTGATCAAAGGATACAAAATATCCGACTGGAAGAATAAATTCAAGGGCTCTATAAAGGTGACAATGTATTTGTGTACTTGAAAATTACTTAGTAAGTAGATTTTTAAAGTTTTCTCACCACAAAAAAAGTAGGTAAGGTAATACATATGTTAAATAGCTGGATTTAGTCATTCCACAATTTATACAAACATCAACCATCATGTTGTACACCATACACGTACACAATTTATACTTTAAAAATATAATAAGAAAATAACTCCTAATCAGATGTCATTTAGAAAATTGACAAGACTAAACAGCTTCAGTGTATGTTTACAATAATGCTTTCTCCTTTATTCCTAAAGCCTGAAATATAATGTGTCCTCTACCCACATTAACAAAGTCAGTTTTTTCCCCCTACAATGAAAATATATATTTAGTTAGCTTTTCATTGCTGTGACAAAATACCTGAGAAAAAGCACTTAAAGGAGAAAAGATTTATTTTGGCTCAGTTTCTTTCTTTCTTTTTTTTTTTTAAGTAAGGCAGATCATCAAGGTAGGGAGCAAATGGTAGAATAGAGCTGCTCACCTCATCACAGTCAGGGAGAGGGAAAAGAAAAAAAAAGGTAGAACACAAAATACATTCCCAGGACACCACCCCAAGGACCTTCAACTAGGTCCCACCCCCCACAGTTTCATCTCCTTCCAGTAGTCTATTCAGCTTGAAGTTCAATAATGGATTAATACATTGATAAGGTTAGAGCCCTCATAATCCAAAAGCTTTTCCAAAAGCTCCATCTCTGAACATAATTGCAGTGGGAAAGAAGTCTTCAACACTTGAGCCTTTAGGGACTATTCCAGATAGAAGCTACAGTGTATTTCTTCTTTTCTTTTGTGATATTGGGGATTGAACTCAGGGCCTAGGACATACTAGGCAAGCTCTCTGCTACAAAGCTACATTCCCAGACAACCCCGATATATTTCTTCAAGGGAAATTCATTTTGTGAATTCTTCCTCATGCATGTAGATAGAGTACCTAAATTCTAGATGCTTGAAATTTGGGAACCCTCTTGAGTACAGCATATGTGTCCAAACAAACGACACAATTTGAGAGTAGTTTTGCAATTCTTAATTTAATCATTCACATTTGACTTTATTGAAATGTTGAACTAAAACCTATCATTTTGCTAGCTATTCTCTATTTGTTCCTTCTATTCTATTCTTTCTTCCTCTTCTTCTAACATCTCTTGTGCTAAGAATTTTTATGATTCAATTTTCTCTCTTCTACGTGTGTATTATTTAGGCCTCTGTTTCAAAATTTTAGTATTTGTTCAAAGGTTAAAAATATAAATTGTCGGCTGGGTGCAGTGGCACACGTCTGTAATCCCAGCGGCTCAGGAGGTGGAGGCAGGTGGATTACAAATTCAAAGCCAGCCTCAGCAATTTAGCAAGGCACTAAGCAACTCAGTGAGACCCTGTCTCTAATAAAACACAAAACAGGGCTAGTGAAGTGGCTCAGTGGTTGAGTGCCCCTGAGTTCAATCCCTGATACCCCAAATTGTCAATTAACCTGAATTGTTTTTTTTTTGGGGGGGGATACTGGGGATTGAACCTAGGAGCGCTTAACCACTGAGTCACATCCCCAGCCATTTTTAATATTTAATTAATTAATTTATTTAGGTACCAGGGATTTAACTCAGGGGCACTCGACCACTGAGCCACATCCCCAGCCGTATTTTGTATTTTATTTAGAGACAGGTTCCCACAGAGTTGCTTAGCACCTTATTGTTGCTGAGGCTGGCTTTGAATTCTGATCCTCCTATTTCAGCCTCCTGAGCCACTGGGATTACAGGCATGTGCTACAGCATCCAGCTCCTTTTACTCTTGTAAATGCAGAAAACACAAAATACACTGATGCTATTTTTGTCTTAAGCAGTCAGTTATCTTACATAGAGCAGGAACGGACCAACTAGAGCCAACAGATTAAATACACTGACCAACCATATGTTTTCTGAAAATAAAGTTTTATTGGAACATACTATTCAATGTATATTCACAATAATATATTCACATTATATTAGCAGGGCTGAGTAATTTCAACAAAATGTGTGCCCCTCAAATCCTAAAATATTTATTGTCTATTCCTTTCTACAAAGTTTGCTGACTCCTATTTCAGAGCAATTAAAAATATTATTTTTACTTCATTTATTTCATTTCTAGAGATCTTTCTGTAGACTGAAATTTGTATAGGTTAATTTCTCTAAATGAGGAACTTGCTTTAACCTTTTTTTTTTTTTTTTTTAAAGAGAGAGAGAGAATTTTAATATTTATTTTTTAGTTATCGGCGGACACAACATCTTTGTTTGTAGGTGGTGCTGAGGACCGAACCCGGGCCGCACGCATGCCAGGCGAGCGCGCTACCACTTGAGCCACATCCCCAGTCCCAACATTTCTTATGAAGTAGGTCAGCTAGCAAAGAATTCCTACTTTTTGTCTTCCTAAGTAAGATTATTTCTCCTTCATTTAAAATTTTTTTTTTTCATTAGGTATAGATTTGTGGGCTAACAATTTTTTTCTTTGTCACTCCACTGTCTCCTAGCTTTCATAGTATCTAACAAAAAGTCAACCAAATTTCTTTCTTTTATTTTTTCTCTTTTGTGAAAGGATCTTGCTATGTTGGCCAGGCTGGCCTCAAATTCCTGGGCTTAAGTGATCTTCCTGCCCTGATCTCCTTAGCAGCAGGGACTACACACATATGCCACTGCACATGGCTAAATTCTTACCTTGCTTTCTGTATGTAATGTTCCTTTTTTCCTCTGAATGTTGTTAAGACTTTCCCTTTGACTTTTCTTTAAAGCAGTTTGAGTATGTTATGTCTCTGGGTGTAAATATATGTGTGTGCTATTTATTCAGTTTATAATTCTCTAAGCATCTTGGACCTATGGTTTTATGTCTCACTAATTTTGGGAAATTCTTCATCATCATTTCTTAAAATATGATCATGAGCTGCAAAATGACATTTTGGTCAGCAACAGACTACATATATGACCATGTTCTCCTAAGATTGTAACGGAGGTAGAAAATTTCTATCACCCAGTATTTTTACTGAACCTTTTCATGTTTAGATACACAAATAATTACCAGTGAGTTACCACTGCCTACAGGTTTACAGCCCGAGAACAACTAGCTATACTATATAATCTAGGTGAGTAGTAGGTTATACCATCTAAATTTTTTAAAATGTTTTATTTCACACAATTATGAAATCACTAATGAGGTACTTCTCAGAACACATGTCTATCATTAAGCAATGCATGATTATATTTCCTTAACCCCATTCTTTTTTTAGTTGTTAATTATGTAAATGTTAGAACTATGTTTCCCACTGCTCTTGAATATTTTCAAGGTTTTTCCCCCCAAGTTTTCTTGTATTTCTGTTTTACTTTCAGTCATTCTAGTGATCCATCTTAAAATTCACTGATTCTTCCCTTACTGTGTAGATTTTAACGAGTCTGCTAAAAGCATTTCTTACCTGTGTTTTTAATTTCCAGTTTTTCCACCATTTGATTCTTTTTTTCCTTTCATCTCTGCTACAAATTCCCCATCTGACCATACATGTTTCCCACCTTTTCTATTAGATCTTTGTATTAATTATTCATAGTTATTAAAATTCCTTGTCAGAGATTGTCAGAAGCACCTATGCCATATATGAGGCTAGTTTTTTTTATTTGTTTGTTTTTTTGTTTTTGTACCAAAAATTAAACCCAGGGGCACTTTATCACTGAACTACTTCCCTAGTCCTTTTTTCTTTTTATTTTGAGATAGGGTCTTGCTGTATTGCCTGAGGGGGGCATTGAACTTGCAATCCCCCTGCCTCAGCCTTGAGTCACTGGGATTACATGCATCAGCCACTGCATTTAGCTTGAGGCAAGTTCTAATCATTGCTTTTTCTCTGAGTGTGTTCTTCCTTGCCTCTTTCATGCCTCATAAGTTCTGTGGGAAGCTGAACATCTTATGTGGAAAAGCAGAGACTCAATTAAACAGTTTTTATTTCTAAAAAGGTAAAAGTCTTTCTTTCTCCTGAGACTTTAGTGAGTTTACCAGAACTTGGGCTCTGGGCCAGGGACAGTGGTGCATGCCTGTAATAATTTCAGTGGCTCTGGAGGCTGAGGCAGGAGGATTATGAATACTTAGAGGGATCCTGTCTCAAAATAAAACACAGAAAAGGGTTGGGAATGTGGCTCAGTAGCTAAGTTCCCCTGGGTTCAATTCCTGGTACCAAAAAGTTTTAAAAATAATTGGGCTCTGTTTGAGGTTGGCACCATTGTTAATTCCTAGAGAGATATTTTACAAAAGATAGGGCTTGGTTTATCAGAATAAAATCTATCCAATTATGAATTTAAGTCTTTTCCTTTGCACTGTGCCTCTTTGTCTATTCTTTATTTCCTCTCTTCTCCTTAACCCAGCAGGACTCTTTTTTTATTTATAATTTGAAACATGTTAGTTGGTGATAGGAGGAACCATCCTGTTGTTCTGACCAAGCTTCAGTCTTGGCCATGTGTTTCTGGATCTTGAGGTTGTAGCCTTTTCAGTTCTCTCCCTCCTTGCTCTTAAGTTACAGTAGTAGGTCCAGCATATTTCTGAGAAAACAGGTGTGTTACACCTCACCCACCCACCAACTTTTCCCCCCAGCTGACATGAATTTCATCAAGGTCCTAAGCCTTGTTGTGCTGATTGCCTCTTTCTTCCCCATCCTCTCAATCCACTGTTCACAGATAAAGGCTTTTGTTCTATAATGGAGATACAGGAGAAGGATACTGACACTACTGTTCTCCCCAGGTTATGTGCCACAAGGCATATTTTTGGGGACTCTTTTCCATCTGTCATCTCCTAGGATTCTTACCCCACCCACTGTGTCATGGAAAAAGAGGACACAAAAGGGCACAGGCAAGGTCTCCCAATTTCTGCAGCTTTCACATATTTCACAAATTCCTGTCAGCTTGTACTTGAACTTCACTAATCTGTCATGATTTTAGTTGAAGTCTTCTTTCTAGTGTCCAGCTGTGTCTACCCCAGGAGGACACCTATGTCCTTAGATTTTGATGTCAGTCAGACTCTTTCATTATAAGGAGTGATACTCCTTCCAGCTCTCTACATCTCAGGGCAGAAGCTGGAAGTCTTCATAACTTTTTAAACCCTCTTTTAGAATAAAAATATTTCTGAATGACTAGTCTATATTTCAAAGATTTTTAAATCCCAATGTGTAAATTACCAAGTACCCAATTCTTATTCAAACCCCTATACCCTCCCTTAAATACACTCCTTATTTATTTGTATAAATGTTTAATTAAATAGCTAAGTACAAATTTTCTAAGGGAAGAAGGAAGATTGTACCCTTTAGTGAAAATTAAATATGATTGTAAGATTTGTTCCTGTGGCTTGTTGATTACAAAGAATAAAATATACATGAGTACCACAACTTCTCTATGTCATTATCACAATTCGGTGTTCCACAATGTGCTTTTGTTAATTTTTACCTTGTATAAAACACGTGAACACACACACTCATTCATATTCATTCATTTCTCTCTTTCTCTCTCTCTCTCTCTCCCCCAATTTCCCCCTTCCCTCCCTCTCTGTTTAGGAGGGACTTAAATATGATTTTCTGTTTTAGTTATATATCCTATCTGAATCCTTTTGTGCTTTAGCCTCCATCTGGATTTCCCTCCTGTTGTGATACCAGTATTTGTAAGAATACTTCCTCTGATTAAAACACTAAAACTTATGTGTCTGTAATATAAAATCCTATCATAAATAACCATTTAAAGACATGTAATAGTTAAATTTCATACACTTCCTGCTATTCACTATCTATTACTATACTCAAAAAATATTGCCACTGTAATTTTTTATTCAGATATCACCAGCACAAATTTTCTAGTTGCATGCATGAAAAAAAATTAATATGCTGTCTTCATATAGTAACTCATCCAAAATAGAAAACTATCCTTGTACCAACTGAAGTCTCAGGGACAGATGCACTGATTAGAGATTTCAACAACAAAACTCATGCTGTCTGAAAGGCCTTCTAAGGCAGATGTTCCATCGTATGACTCATTTAACCATTTACTTATGTACTAATGTCCACTATATTATACCTCTCACATTAAAGTGACCAAGTAGAGGAAAAGAAACTCCAAATTTTGTTCCCATAAATATAAAGCTCCCACTTTAGATTCAGTTAATTCCTAAAAAGCACAAAAAAGGCTTATTTGTAAGTGGTTTTTTGCTTCTTAATAACTGAATTCATGTAGTTTCTGTATACAAACTAGTGTTGAGGTTCGGCAAGCCAATTATATATAGCAGACTTATCAGTAGCGACACTAGAAAATGTCCGTATACTATACTTAACCTTTTACCTATTATTAAAATAAAAACTAAAAAATGACTTTGGAGTGGGGGCAATGTTGGGGATCTACCCCAGGACCTCACACATATTAAAAAAAGCACTCTACCACAGAGCTACAGCACCAGCCCCAAATGGTAACATCCTTAAAGCTTTTTACAAAATATAAACTGAAAAACTTGCTTTAAGCAATTTTATGCCCTTAGTTCAGGAACCTATTCAATGAAATAATTAGCTAAAGAAAATACTTGTAAATTTAAATACTGTTAATATACTAATGCTGTTAACTTACTTAAATAAATTATAACCAGAATTATTTAACAAGGCAGCAAAAGGAAAAAATTTCAGACTACTTAGAATCCATTGGTAAAGTTCTCTAAGTATCTAGATTGCTGTGTAATGGTAATGTAAGTATAAAAGAAGTTATCTAACAGTCTAAATATTTATTCTAATATCAATCTTAAGTCCTGATCAAACAGTTATACTTTGTTCCTTTTTTTAACAGAAGCAAATGAACAAAAATAACTGCAAAATGCTTTTAATAGGGAATTTTAAAAATTAGAATACTACTAAAGCGATCACAAATGTATCATATTAGGACCATTAAACTTCATTTGAAAATCAAATTATGTAATTGAAGGATTCTCTACACACAGGGCTTTCCACACTTTATCTCTTAATGTATGTATTGAAGACAAATTTTAAAATTAGGGAAAATCTTTAGTAATATAACTACTTTCTTATTTGCTATCAAAATAAGGAAGAAAATTTTATAAAACTGTCATGTTAAACAGTAGTCAACAGTAAACAAATTCAGTTCAAGGGAAGAAGAACTGCATCACCATTTAGTGGTTGCAATTTAGATTATTCTAGCGTGTAATACTTTAATTGTATAAAACAAAGCTGATGTCACAAATACAAAAGAACTTCTTGGAAAGCAAGTACCACAAGTAATTTCTATGTTGCCACTGATGGCTGACAAGTGATGAGCACTTTGTTCAAATGTATACACTATGCACATAAGACAACAGGTGCTTAATAAAAAGAAAATACTGAAGAGAAATTTTAAAATTTTTTTTACAATAAATACTTTTATAATATGCCTTGTCAGAATATATTCTATAATTTTGCACAGTGAAGATTTCTTAGAGAAGTACAGTATTCTCAACCTAAAAAAAAAGCTGAATCAGATAATGTAGGATTAATAATGGGTTAAAAATGTTTATATGAGACATTGTATTGGTATTATTGACAATGTAGTCTATGAATTTAACAATTGTTACAATATTTTAAAACGCTTTAAACAATCTTTTTTGTAATGTGGTTTCTTTAAATTTTTTTTTAGTTGTTAATAGAACTTTATTTTTATCTACTTATATGTTGTGCTGAGAATCAAACCCAGTGCCTCAAACATGCTAGGCAAGCGCTTTACCACTGAGCTACATACCCAGCCCCAAGCAATCTGTTCTTTAAATGGATATTTGGGTACTATTTTATATATATATATATCCCAGTTTATTTAAACACTCTAGCCAAATATTCATATGTAAGCAAGGGACTTGAAACATAGTTTCCAGTCAAAACTTTTTCAAATGAGTATGTGGCTAAAAGCTCTGCACATCTGTACCCAATGTTTGCAAAACAAAAATGGTGAAGCTGAGTAATACATTAATTACATTTACCTGGAATAGAGGAAATTGAAGAAGTTCAAGTTGAAGACAAACAAACAAAACCAGGAAGATTTGTAAAGGTTAATAAACACTGTACATTTTTCAAATACTTTATCTGAGCATGAAACAAGGTAGTGTTCCAGTTATTGTTTTCTTCACAATTTAAAAAAAAATTCCATTTTCACTTAGAAATTTCGAGGTGGAATAGTATTAATTTTACTAAAGAAACACATATTTTTATATGCTGGGTGAAAAATTAGAAGCACACATAAAACACATTTGCTGCATAACAAAATAATGGTTGTCAAAAGCATCTCAGGCTGAAGTAGTCACTTTGTTGCAGAACACTGTTTATTCTTGAAAGAACATCTGACATTCAAACTATGGTGATTTAATTTGTAGTATCTGGCCGATATATTCTATCTTTCTGTAGGGTGTAAAGTGGTTGAATCTGTATCCTTTTTTATAAAAGTAATTTTGTCTAGAAGTTATAAAGAGGGATTGTTCAGTGAAACTCGTTAGCAGTTAAAAAACTGCACAGCACCCCTTTTGATCATGAGTGTTACAGTCAACTAACTAAAAACATACAATATAAATAGACAGATAAAGGTTGAAAAAGTCAGACAGCAAGGATTCAACTCCAAGTTCTTTTACTAATTTGTGCAAGGTACTTAATATGTCTAATTGATTCTATAGTGTGTAAAATGGAAATAGTAGTGAATACTTCATGTAAATCTTGTGAAATATTCAATGATGTAACAAATATAATAATAAAACTTTAGTAAACAGCCTATAATATATTAATCCTCAATAATTCTAGTAATAGAACATTGTTATTATTCATGTCATGTGCGGGAAAGATGATGATGGGAAAATGTTGGTTAAAACAGTTCCTTTCACCAACTGTCAAGGGATATATCATCATCAGTTCAGTAAAGGTTAGCTACTATTTTTCAGTTAGACAGTATGGGGCAGTTATCAAAAATGACATGAAAATATAAATACAAATGTAGCCATATTTTCATAGAAACCAGATAAAAATGTACTATCTGAAAGGGACATCAACTTTCTCTTCTAGATTTCTTAATAAAGTGTTACCCAATAAATCATTTAGAGTATGTGTGTGTGTGTGTGTAATATAGTGATATTCATAATATAAATAAAACTTCTGAGTAAATACTCAGTATAAACCTTCTATTTACAAGTAAAATAGGCAAGTCTCCTAATCCTTCTCAAATCAAATGAAGTAAACTTTTTCAATTCTCAACCATGAATTAAAATGTTAGCAAAGAAAGAGAAGGAATATAACAATGAGGGAGTCAAATTCTAGCCTGCTCTTAAATTACAAATTCAACCCAAAGATTAATTTACAGCACCCTACCACTTACAGAAAACCAGACAGACCATCACCCTAATGAACTCTAGAGCATTTTCCCCCAACAACTGTCTAGTCATCATCTCTACTTGTCTTCTTATAATGGTTCCCTTCCCCCTTCAACAGCTTTCACTTTATTCCCTATAGGGTAGACAATTGCTATTTATTTTCATTGAGATATACACACAAATTATTCCCAATTTGAATTGTATAATTTTATATTTACAGTTGTTTAAATATAGTAATTCTAAGAAAAGCAAATTCAAGAAATCCTTTCAGAAATCAACATGGCATTTTGTGGCAAGAGCTATTAAGAGAAATATTACTCAGCCATAAAGAAAAATGAAATTATGGCATTTGCTGGTAAATGGATAGAACTGGAGCCTTATTATGCTAAGGGAAATAAGCCAATCCCAAAAAACCAAAGGCTGAATGTTCTCTCTGATATGTGCATGCTAACAGGCAATAAGTGGGGTGGGGATAATAGAACTTCATTGGATTAGACAAAGAAGAACGAAGGGAAGGGAGCGGGATGGAATAGGAAAAAGAGTAGAATGAATCAGACATAATTTCCTGTTCAAATATGAATACATGACCAGTGTAATTCCACATCATGTACAACCACAAGAATGGGAAGTTATATTCCATGTATGTATGATATGTTAAAATACACTGTACTGTCATGTATATTTTATTTTTTAAAATCTTTTTTAATATTTATTTATTAGAAGTAGTTGGACACAATACCTTAATTTTGTTTATTTATTTTTATGTGGTGCTGAGGATCGAACCCAGGACCTTGCACGTGCTAGGCAAGTGCTCTACTGCTGAGCCACAATTCCAGCCCTGTCATGTATATTTTATTTTATTTTTTTATTTTTTAAGATAGAGAATTTTAATATTTTTTAGTTATCGGCGGACACAGCATCTTTGTTTGTATGTGGTGCTGAGGATCGAACCCGGGCCGCGCGCATGCCAGGCGAGCACGCTACCGCTTGAGCCACATCCCCAGCCCTGTCATGAATATTTTAAAAGAACAGGGGCTGGGATGTGGCTCATGCGGTAGCGCGCTCGTCTGGCATGCGCGCGGCCCGGGTTCGATCCTCAGCACCACATACAAACAAAGATGTTGTGTCCGCCAAAAACTAAAAAATAAATAATAAAATTCTCTCTCTCTCTCTCTCTCTCTCTCTCTCTCTCTCTCTCTCTAAAAAAAAAAAAAAACAAAAGCCATTAAAAGAAGTATATTATTTCACCACTAATTTCTCTTTGATAACTGTTTTATAAGAAAATAATCCAACAAAGGTGAAGCAATATGCAGATTAAAAAATTACTCACTGAAGAGTTATCTGACAGCAAAATAGCTGAAAACATCAGCTATCCAATATTTAGAGAATTACAAATTCTTGACCAAGGACACAATGAAATATTATCCCATCATTTAAAATCATTAACATTCAAGAGATTTTAAAATAAGAAAAATGTTTTATTGTATACTATTAATAAAAATAACTACAAAATAAAGGATAGCTACCAAAGATCCAAATTTTGCTAAAAAATGTTAATTCTGACACTCAGTAGCTATGTAATCTTGCACACCTTCCTTACCCACAAATACTAGGAATTGAACCCAAGGCTTCAGACAGTGCTCTATGCCCAGCCCTGGATGCATTTTTAAAATTCCTTGATATTCAGTTTCCTCATCTCTAAAATGGAGTAATAATATTTAATTCACAGGAGAGAATATTTGATTCTTTCCTATAAGAATCAAATAGGGGAGTTGGGGCTATAGCTCAGTGGCAGAGAACTTGCCTAGCATGTATGAGGCACTGGGTTCGATCCTTTGCACTACATAAAAATGAAACAAAATAAATGTATAGTAAATTTCTTTACTGGTTGCATTTTCCTCAGCTCTTTAAAAGTAAAACATCATCCCCTTGGTGTAACATAACCCCTAATACAGTTTCAATTGTAAAAATCAGACTCAGGGGCTGGGCTACACATGTAGCTCAGTGGTACAGAGCATGCACAAGGCCCTAGGTTCAATCCCTAAGACCACTGACTCCCCAACCAAAAAAATCACATTCAAAATAATTTCAATTGAGGGGCTAGGGTTGTGGCTCAGTGGTAGAGCACTTGCCTAGCATGTGTGAGGCACTGGGTTCAATCCTCAGCACCACATAAATAAATAAATAGATAGATAAATTTATTATTTAATAAATTATTATTAAAAATAAATAATAATTTTAATTGAGAGCTCTTTCCCAAACAAAACTGTTGTCCACAATACACAAATCAGAATTTAGCCTATACATACAAAAATAGAAAAAATCGAGTTGGGAAAATAGGTGGAATACATGCCAGCCCTGAATTTTTACATCTAATACTTTATTAATATTTGAATACTACATTCAAAGAAAAGAGAGAACACTATTCCCAAAAAGTTTAAAAGTCATGGGAAATCAGTAGTTTTTTGTTCTATTCCTCTGGAAAGCATGTAAGACCTCTGCAACTGGTCAAAACAGAAGGAGGCCTTTCATCTAAAGGACTAAAGAAGAGGAATAAGACCATCTTCCCCTGGCCCAACCTCCTACCTGTATGAAGTGCAAAATATCTAAAGTTCGGGTGGAACAATGAAGTCTTCTTCGAGTGCTAAGGCAAGAGCTGAGTCAGTCAAGCCTATGGGAGCCAGTATTTTAGTTAGCTTTTTTTGGGGGGGTGGGGTTGCAGGAGGCTACTGGGAATTGAACTCAGGGGCACTTGACCACTGAATCACATCCCCAACCCTATTTTGTATTTTATTTAGAGACAGAGTCTTGCAGAATTGCTTAGCACCTCACTTTTGCTGAGGCTGGCTTTAAACTCTAGATCCTACCTACTACCTCAGCCTCCAGAGCCACTGGAATTACAGATTTAGTGAACTTTTTCCAGCTGTGACCAAAATACCCAACAAGAACTACTTAGGAGAAGAAAGTTCATTTAAAACTCAGTTACAGAGGTTCATCGATGGACAGCTGACTTCATTGTTCTGGGCCTATGGGGAAGAAGAACATCAAGGATAAAGAGCCCAGTGGAAGAAAGCTACTAGCTAATGGCAGTCTGGAAGCAGGGATTGGGCAGGCAAGGGCCATAGGGAGGATCCACCCTTCCAGGGCAACCCCCAGTTACTCACCTCCTCCCAAACACAATGAACCTGCCTACAGATACCACATAGTCAGTCCATTCAAACTAAGATGTACTGATTAGGTTACAGCTTTCATAATCCAATTGTCTCTCTGAATATTCTTCTATCAACAGAGGATCCTTTGGGGTACATTTCATAACCAAACTGTAACAGCCAGGTAGCAAAAGGACAGCAAAGACAGAGTTGGGGCGGGAGAAGATGGACCAGACAACATCATGGCCCTGAGCAAGCAAATTCCAGGCTCATGGCCAATTTGGGGAATTCTAAAATGACACCTTAAAGTCACCAAGGTAGAAAGAAAATTTCTGATTCTAAAGGACAAATGCTGCTGTATAGCCTATGGCCCTTAGAACCCTATACCCCTGCTTTTCCTTCTACTGCTAGAGCCAGCAAGTACACTACAAAGCCCTAAGACTGGTCACCGATGTGGGAAAACTGTACATGGCTATCAAATGTAAAATTTGCAAAAGGACAAGTTACAGGGAAATTGAAGAGTCATATAATAAAATCAAGTGCTCATCTGACTTCATTCATGGAAGTTAAGTGTAACGAATGAACTGGTTTTCAAAAGCAAGTCAGTCTCAATGCTTTGACAATGTTCTGATAACTAAAATAAAACAGTTAAACCTTGATGCCTGAAGATCAAGAGACTCTCCAGGACCTTAAAAGTTGCCTCCACATTCCTGAGTAATCTCAACTTATTAGTGAAACAAGAGTTAAAACCCATACAGTTGGCTATTCTGGGCAGAGAAGACAGGAAAAAGAACCTCTAAAATATGTCAAAAAATACATATATTCAAGAAAAAGAACTCCTCAATCACCTAAAATAGGTACAAGACACACATGATATGTTCAAGCAATTAAACTGTAAATAGCTTTATACAACGTTACAATGAAAAGTAGAAGAAACTGTTTCCTACTGCTATAATATTTTCCACAGTAAAGAGAAGTTGGTTATTAGAATGCATTGTATATGTAGATGAGAACCACTGTATAATTACTTAACCCATTGAATTTGTACTAAAGGAACAAAGAAAACATATGGTTTTTGGTCAAATTGTTTACTGCAATCCAATACTAGATTAATTTAATAAATACTGCTGAAAAAGAAAATTACAGGACTCAAGGGAAAAAACTATTATTTTAGAATACAATCAAAGAAAGCCTTATATTGGCAATTTGTGTCTAGGCAAAAATGTGTGACTCATTTAAAACTTTTAAATGATGGTCTTATGGAGAAGGGGGGAGGGGAATCTTGAAAATAGTAATTTATGTTTACGGTAATTACAGATGATTTACTAAACATATAAACACCTAACTTAACCTAAGGGGGTGGGGCAATTACATGAAGGCCTTTTTACCTTCTCATTTAGCAATTCAATAAAGCAGTAGTGCGTTTAGGACTATAATTCCATATAAACTAGAAAGGTAACTTAAAAAACTATTTTTTCCATCAGTCCCATCTTCATCTCTTTTTAGCCAAACACCCATAACAAAACTAAAGAAACTCTCTGGAATCTTATTGTTAAATTAAAGCTTTAACAACTTAGACATATGAAATTAAAACAGATACAGAGGGATAGTAATATAAGCCAGAATGAAGACACATCTGTCATTAATAACAAAGGAGAAAGGATAAGAGCTTTTATTTTTTCCAGCCCCAAATTCTAACCATCTGCACAGAAATCATCTACATGGATTGATCTTAGTTCTACCTACATAATAATTTGCCTGACCAGCGTAAGAGGGGTAAAAGTCAAAAGAAAAGTGTAGTCAGTCAAGGGTTTAAAATCATATTTGGGAGAAGAGACAGAGAGGAAGAGGAGTATTTTCTAAGAATTGTATAACTACACAGACATATCAAAATAAAAGAAATAGTATCAAAATCAAACAATATAACTAGCATTTATTCCCCAAACTGAAATGCTCTACTTCCCAGAGTGGTGTCTCTGTCTCTCTCTCTCTTTAAGAAAAGCAAACATTGAAAAGTTTAAAAAGAAGCTAAATTATTGGCTGAAATAAAAACTTAGCCATAATATTACACACATCATTATAAATGAAAACATTTTTAAAAAAGAAAGAAGAAAGAAAATTAAAACTGTGTTTTAAGTAATAGCATCTACTTGGTCATATCTAATCAAAAGGGAGAGTGTAAAACTATCTATTCATAAAGTATAAGGAAAAGAGGCATGAACCCATAAATGAATTACAATTTTATATGTGCTATGGAATGACCCTTATTTTCTCTAAATCACAAGCTTTGTATCTAAATCGCCTATAATCCAATCAATTATATATAAGGGAATGCCTTTCTTTTCAAGTAGATGACTACTGATCATATTTCAAATAGTGAGCTGGCCTGTCTAGTTTCCCTTTGCTCTCATAAATAGGAATTTTGTTTAGATAATTCTGCACTATGCATATTAAATATATTGGCATAATGTTAATTAAATTGCTAAGAATCTATTTAAAAGGCTGTGTTTCTTTCCGTTAATATCATTCTTACTTTTCAAAAGACCACATGAAATAAAGTATTGATTTCTCAATGATGTTCTTTCATCTTTGCATCTTTCAAAGCCCACCTTGGGTTGGATGGCCACCTCCAGGCTTTACTGGAAGAACAAACAAGGTCCCCTTCACACTTTCATAGTGAAATGAGTAAGCTGGATAATATCCCCTCACCAAGAATATACAAAATAGGAAAGAGCTACACATAAAGAAATTAGTTTATTATTAAGACAAAAAGGTATAAGGGCAGCCCTACTTTCCTGTCAGCCCAACATATGCACATGCATACACACACACATGCACAGGTTGACTGCACTAAAGTTTTTTAGAATTATCCCTTTATGGTAGAACACAGTATCCAAACATAATGCTATGGGAACAATCAAGAAAGTAGTTTCTCTAACAACAGAACTTACTCATTTAGTTATCTGAAAGTAAACACTTTAACTAAATCATCCTGTTTGACTCATCTTGATTAGTCCAGCTTAAAAACATTTTACAGAAACAGAAAAAGATTACCGATAACTCTGACATTACAACATTCTAAGCCAAAGTAAGGGGTACTCTACCACTGAGCTACATCCCCAGTCCTTTTATTTTTAATTTTGAGATAGGGTCGTGCTAAGTTGTGGAGGATGGTCTCAAGCTTGTGACCTTCCTATCTCAGCCTTTAGAGTCACTGGGATTATGGCTTGCACTACTGTGTCTTGCTTTCCACCCCTGCCATCCCACCCCCACCGTGTGTGTGTGTGTGTGTGTGTGTGTGTGTGTGTGTGTAGGGGGTGGTGCTGGGAATACAGGGCCTCGCATATGCCAGGCAAATGCTCTACCACTGAGCTACATCCCTAGTCCCTCTCATTGTTTTAATGCACAATTCTTAATAATTTTAAGTCGTTTTTGTATATCTAAAATTGGGATTAAGCAATCTTCTTGTCTTACCCTCCAGAGTAGGTAGGACTATAGGGGAAAATGCCACCACACACCCTGCAATGCATTCACCTATTAAAACCCTAAAGAAAAACAAGTCACCCATCACTCTCTACAACTCAATTCTATAGCCAGGCTATCCCATACTGAAACCACGAGCCACATGCTATTAAGTAGTATTAAGTTATTAATAAGTACTTGAAATGTAGCCAGTCTAAACCAAGATGTGCTCAAAGTATAAAACACACATCAGATTTCAAAGACATAATACCAAAAAAGTAAATTATTTCAATTTTTCATATTGATCACACTTTGAAAATATTGTGATTAGGTTAATTTAATATATTATTAAGATTGATTTCAACTGTTTCTTCTTACTTTTTAAATAAAACTATCAGAAATTTTAACATATGTAGCTCACATTTATACCTTATATTTCCATTGGTCAGTGCTGATTAAAAATAAATACATAAAAGCTAATAGTATAGGTCCACAGCAGTGGTCCTCAAGTGTGAACAGTTTTGCTCCCCAGGGAACATTTGGCAATGTCTGGAGACATTTTTGGTTTTTGATGGGAGGTGCTATTGGCATGTAATAGAAAGACATCAGGGATGGTGCCAAATGTCCTGCAGTATACATAAGCCCCTCCCACATCAAAGAATGAGCTTCCCTAAAATGCCAATATTGCTGAGATTGAGAATAATCACACTTATTGTGAGCACCCAAACTAGCAGAAATTTCTTTTCAAAATATTTTTAAATCAATAGCTATTTGAAGAAATATATGAAAACTTAATATTACTATATATCCCTATGTGTAAATGATGTCAATCATAGTCCTCTCACTTGCGTATATAAGAATTCTCACTGGGAGAGAAACCCTAGTGTTATTTTCCAGTGATTATACAAACACACTTATCAGTCCTTTGTCAAGAAAACAGACCCTAAGCTCAGTAATTTCTAGTCTTTATATTTAAGGTAATTCTCCTCTAAATAACCCTTAGGCCTCATCTCAAAAAGTTTGTAAAATAATATTTTTACTATAGAGGGTAAGAAAAGAGGATTTCTTGATCCCAGATTCATTCTTGATACGCCTAATTTCCTTTTCGATAACTTACTTGACCAATGGCAAATTTACAATTGTGTTACATACTGGATAACATGGGTATTTTATAGTACCTATTACTGGTATTTGATTTCAAATGCAATATGACCAAATCATGAAGACACAATCACATGGATCCATTGGTATGTTTGTGGCCTGGTCTCCAGACAAGAATGATACAGACTTCTAGGGGCTTCCCCAGTACACCCTTATCTTCTATAGCAAAAGAATCCAAATTTCAGATTAGTAAGACGTGATATTTTGAAAAATCTCTTCCAGATTTTCTTGCAGTTAGTACTGTCCACATTCTTATTCCTGGCCATTGAAAAATAAGCAGAGGCCATTGTGTGGGTTTCTTAAAAAATGGTCCTTCTTATCAAGATTCTTCATTCCACATTTGGTTCTTTTCTTCCTACTTCTCACCTTGCAAGCAGATCCAAACCTAGTATTAGAAGATCTATTGTGACCATGAGGACGAAAGCTAGTCTAAGGAAGACACTGCAGCAAAGTCACAATGTAGTCTCTTTAAGTGTCTGTACTAGCCCTAGATTTATTTGTACTTCCAAACCTCCCACTGATTATTGGTTTTTTTTTAAAAAAAAAAAAAAAGAAAGAAAGAAAGAAAAGACACAACTCATAATTTCTCTCCTTGTCTTGACTACTGTGATGCTCAGCAGTAAGATTTATTCCTGATTTCAATATTTCATTTGGCACAGTCTAATATTTAGGCTCCTGACTATTAATCTACCTCTTTAATTTTTACTTTTTCTTGGCTCTCATCATTTTCTTGGTTGTTTTAATGTCTGTCTTTTGGAGAGTTAAAATTCCTTTTAGAAATCAGCAAGGCAAAATAATACAAGAAGTTGAAATTTCACACAAAAATAAGTCCATAGGCAGAAATTTTAACTATAAAAAGCAACTGGTGAATACAAAGTACAGGCAGTATTTCCTCTTCCCAAAATCACCTCCACCATCATACACACATACATACATACTATCTTAGCTGAAAAAAATCAAGCTGCATTTGAAATTTTGTCCTCTAAAATTATAAGTAATTATACACTTTGTATATAGTTAACAGTTCCATATAAGAGAACCTCCCATATGTGTCTCTAAATTGGGAACAAAACTATCCCTTACCTCAGAAAGCAGAACTCTTGTTACTAGCCCATAAAGTCATATTTCTAAGTACTACTGAGAATCTTTAACAAGTATTATCTATAAATAGCTGTCACTAGATAGACTAATCCTGCCAAAGGTCCAGTCCTTCAGAGAATACACAAATGTCTTAGCTTCTTCTTGAAATATAATTTTAAAACTTCTAAGGTCAAGCTCTACAAAGCAAAGAAATCAGTGAATTCAATAAGCTCATCATGTTCAAAGCTTTAAAAATCTAACAATAGGAAGTTATATTGCTTCTAAAAATTGATAAAAACAGTGATAATTTAAAAAGAAGAACTTAAATTATAACTATTTACAAATGATATGATTCTATACCTAGAAGAACCAAAACATTCCACCAGAAATCTCCTAGAACTAATAAATGAATTCAGCAAAGTAGCTGGATATAAAATCGACACCCTTGGGGCTGGGGTTGTGGCTCAGTGGTAGAGCACTTGCCTAGCATGTG
The DNA here is from genome assembly GCF_048772815.1 of Callospermophilus lateralis. Lineage (NCBI taxonomy): Eukaryota > Metazoa > Chordata > Mammalia > Rodentia > Sciuridae > Callospermophilus > Callospermophilus lateralis. The sequence continues at coordinate 56,972,808 of NC_135313.1, read as the reverse complement.
TGAGGCACTGGGTTCAATCCTCAGCACCACATAAACATAAATAAATAAAATAAAGCAGTAGAGCGCTCGCCTAGCACGGGCAGGACCCGGGTTCAATCCTCAGCACCACATAAAAATAAAAAAAGATATTGTGCCATCTACAACTAAAATATTTTTTAAAAATAAATAAACACCCATAAATCAAAGGCATTTCTGTACATCAGTGACAAATCCTGTACATCAGTGACAAATCCTCTAAAAGAGAAACTAGGAAAACCACCCCATTTACAATAGCATCAGAAAATAAAATAAAATAAAATACTTAGGAATAAACTTAATGAAAGAAGTGAAAGAACTCTACAATGAAAACTACAACACGCTAAAGAATGAAATTAAAGAAGACCTTAAAAGATGGAAAGATATACTTTGTTCTTGGAGAGGCAGAATTAATATTGTCAAAATGACCATACCACCAAAAGCACTATACAGATTTAATGCAATCCCAATCAAAATCCCAATGATATTCCTCATAGAAATAGAAAAAGCAATCATGAAATTCATCTGGAAAAATAAGAGACCCAGAATAGCCAAAGCAGTCCTTAGCAAGAAGAGTGAAGCTGGTGGCATTACTATTCCAGACCTTAAACTATACTACAGAGCAATAGTAACAAAAACAGCATGGTATTGGCACCAAAATAGACCTGTAGAACAATGCTACAGGATAGAGGACACAGAGACTAACCCACATAATTACAGTTATCTTTAATATTAGACAAAGGCACCAAAAACATACATTGGAGAAAAGATAGCCTCTTCAAATGGTGCTGGGAAAACTAGAAAACCACATATAACAAAATGAAATTAAACCTCTATTTCTCACTCTGCACAAAACTCAACTCAAAGTGGATCAAAGACCTAGGAATTAGACCTGAGATCGTGCACTTATTGGAAGAAAAAGTAGGCCCAATCTCCATCATGTCGCATTTGGCCCCAACTTCCTTAATAAGACTCCTGTAGTGCAAGAATTAAAACCAAGGATCCATAAATGGGATGGATCCAAACTAAAAAGCTTCTTCTCAGCAAAACAATCAATCAGTGAGGTGAACAGAGAGCCTAGAGAATGGGAGCAAATCTTTACCACAAGCACATCAGATAGAGTACTAATCTCTAGGATATATAAAGCACTCAAAAACCTTAACACCAAAACACAAATAACCCAATCAATAAATGGGCCAAGGAACTGAACAGACACTTCTCAGAAGAGAATATACAATCAACCAACAAACCTATGAAAAAATGTTGAAGAATTAGAGAAGTTAGAGAAATGCAAATCAAAACTACTCTAAGATTTCATCTCACTCCAGTCAGATGGCAGCCATCAAGAATACAAACAACTATAAGTGTTGGTGAGGATGTGGGGGGAAAAGACACAATCATATATTGCTGGTGGGACTGCAAATGGGTGCAGCCAATCTGGAAAGCAGTATGGAGATTCCTTGGAAAACTTGGAATGGAACCACCATTTGACCCAGTTATCCCTCTCCTCGGACTATACCCAAAGGACTTAAAAACAGTATGCTACAGGGACACAGCCATATAGCACAAGTCACCATAGCTAAATTATGGAACCAACCTCTAGATGCCCTTCAATAGATGAATTGATAGGAAAACTTTCGTATATATATATACATGATGAAACATTACTCAGCATTAAAAGAGAATAAAATCATGGCATTTGCAGGTAAATGGATGAAGTTGGAGAATATAATGCTAAGCGAAGCAAGCCAATCCCCCAAAACCAAAGGCCGAATGTTGTCTTTGATATGAGGATGCTGACTCATAATAGCTATGGGTGTAGGAAGCATGGGAGGAATGGAGGAACATTAGATGGAGAAAAGGGGAGGGAGAGAAAGGGAGGGGGAAAGGGGATAGGAATGCTAGTGGAATAAGTTAGACATCATTACCCTAAGTACATGTATAAAGACATGAGTAGTGTGAAAATATTTTGTGCAATCAGTGACTTGAAAAATTGTGCTCTATATGTGTAATATGAAATGAATTACATCCTGCCATCATGTATAACAAATTAGAATAATTTAATTAAAAAATTGATGAAAACAAGTCCTACTGGCTCACTAAACCCTAGAGGAAAAAATATATCATTTTTAAAATAAGACATCTATTTTTTTTAAAACTTACTGTATGTACGAATTTAAAAACAATCTGCTTCCCATAACATGGTAGCTGTTTCCTTATTTTGGATTTTTTTTTTTTTTTTTTTTTTTTTGGTGGTGCTGGGGATTGAACGCAGAGCCTTGTGAATGCAAGGCAAACACTCTACCAACTGAGCTATATCCCCAGCCCTATTGCCTATTTTGCATTAAATCTTTGATAAACACTTATCTGAGAAGAATTCAATTTGTTAAAGATAAAAGAAAAGTTAATCATTAAGTCATATGCCTTTTTCATAAAGTCTTTCAAACTAACTTTTTCCCTCTAGTATTACTGTTTTTTGAAATCCAGCTCTTATTATATCCTCCATGAAATACTTTAAAAACCTGCCATTTTTTTCTGCCCCCAAATTTCTTCCCACTCAAATCTACTGTATATGACAATATGGAGTTGCTTCTAGCAACTTCAACTTTCTGAATATTAACCTCAAAAAAGGATAAAAATCCAAGTTTCTGACTTAACAAAATTCCAAATTATCACTACCAATATACAAAATACTCTTGGATATTATGTTGAAACTAAGAAGGAAGCACAAAAGAATACAGAACATACATTTATGTGACGTTTAAGAACAAACAAAACTAACTGAACATGATAGAAGTCAGAATAGTGATTACCCTGGAAAGGGTGGCAGAAATGTTCTGTATCTTGATCTACCTGGTGCACAAACATGTGTATAAATGCATCCTGATGTATACTTTAGGTCTGTGCATTTTTTCCCCATTCTAATATATTATATATCTCAATAAAAATATAGGAAAATACACTAGAAGAAACCAGTAATACTTTTTTAAAAGAAATTCAGTTAATAATATTTGACTTTGACCTTAGGGAGAATAAGAACTCCCAAGTACAAAAGGAGTAGAAGAAATCAACGGAAAAAACTGATCAATATTTTCAACAAAGATAATACTTAGAATCAATATATGCCCATGTGTCTGTATTGCACAAAGAAAATCTAGAAAAAGGATCAGCAAACTAAGAACTTATGGCCTATTTTTGAATGATCCTATAGCAAAGAAGGATTTTTACATTTTTAAAACATTGTAAACACCTATGTATACACAAAAACACACACACAAAACATTTCATGGAGCAAAATATTTACTATCTAGCCCATTAAAGAAAATGTGCCTAATGCTATTCCAGAAGAAAACAAAGGAAACTGATGGTGTTTCATCACTTATGAAAGTAAAACAGAGGAGTAAGCATGCAAGCAGGAACAATATTTCTCAATCTGTACCCCAATACTACATCAGATACATTTTTCTGAACCTAGTTTTATCTATTCCAATGTGTGATGTACCTAAAATTATTCAAAAAACAATAAATAATTAATAAAAAATTAATATTCACACAGAGATGGAGAGTGAGGTTGGGATGAATCTGATAGAATTCTAAATGTATATTTTATATCCTTTCACCTTGTAGTACACAAAAGGTCTATATATAAATATTCATTAGCTGTATCATCTGTAATTGAGAAAACTGAGGTTCAGAGACGCGGTATTATTTTTTTCATAGTTACATACCTAGCAATTGAGAACTGATTTTTTTTATTCTCAGGTTTGATTATAAACCCATACATATTCCACTTTAAGGACCAGGTTGAAAATATAAAAAATAATTGTATTGTACTAATATGATTAGATTTTTCCCCCATTATTCTTTTTAATAACATTTAAATCGGTTTTTTTTTTTTTTTGGGGGGGGGGGTGGCGCTGGAGATTGAACCCAAGCCTTCACTGGGCTATACCCCAGTTCCTGAACAGTTACTAACTTTTAAGAGATTACTTTAAAAAATATATCCTGACCAGGAATGATGGCACACACCTGTAATCCCAGTAGCTCAGGAAGCTGACACAGGAGGATTATGAGTTCAAAGCCAGTCTCAGCAACTTAGTAAGGCCTTAAGCAACTTAGAAAACCCTGTCTCAAAATAAAAAATAGAAAAGGGCTGGGCATGTTGCTCAGTGGTTAAGTACTTTTGGTTTCAATCCCTGGTACCAAAAAAAGAAAGAAGGAAGGGGGGAAGGAGGGAGGGAGTGAGGGGAAAGGAAAGGAAAGGAAAGGAAAGGAAAGGAAAGGAAAGGAAAGGAAAGGAAAGGAAAGGAAAGGAAAGGAAAGGAAAGGAAAGGAAAGAAAAGGAAAAGAAAGAGTGTGTGTGTGTGTGTGTGTGTATGTATATATGTATATATATATATGTATATGTATATGTATGTATATATATCCTGAACGTCACAATACACTTGAATTTCTGCTTCAAAGTGAATAAAGGTTTAGACAATTTTTTTTTTATTTTAAAATTTTACTCGGCTTATGTAAAATATAACCTGAAGGAAAAATGTGGATAATTAACCTCAAAAAATTTTTAAAGTGAATCTGGTATTTAGCTTTTTAAAACAATTTCATGACAATAAAATCTTCCATAATAATAATGCATCGTAAGTATAATGTGCATTTATTTTGTTTTTAAAAGCAATTTAATCCATTAAATAATCTTTGGAATATTAATTTTCAGTGTTTTTATAAACACGGGAAAAATATTTCTTTACAATACTGGGAATCAAACCCAGGACCTTGTACATCTATGCAAAGGCTCTACCATTAACCTACATCCCCATCCCTAATATGAGTTCTTAAAGACCCAGTATCTTCTTAGGTAAATAGAGACAAAACAAATCAAAAAGAATACATTCTAAATGCAAGAAATCCATCAAAATCCTTTACTGACTTTCTTTTTTTAAAATATATTTTCAATATCTTTATTTTTATTTATTTATATGTGGTGCTGAGGATTGAACCTAGGGCTTCACACATGGGAGGCGAGCACTCTACCTCTGAGCCATGACCCCAGCACCTTTACTGACTTTCTACTTGACAGAATTATCAAATCTCAAGTGTTTCATTCAGAAATAAAAATAACTGAAAAAAAAAAATTCTACCCAGATAGTACTTATAGGATCATGCAAACATTGTAATGTAACCAAATAATCCCAATTTAGTTCCATGGAGCTGACATAGGCATCAAGAGTCAAAGTAGAGAGTAGAATGGTGATTACAGAGGCTGGAAGTTGGAGGAATGGAGAGATGATCATCAATCTCATTGAAATTGAAGAAATATGGGTGTGTGTGTGGTGGGGGTATGTGTTATGTTTTAGTTCTATTGCACAGCATGGTAAATACAGTTAATAATATTAAGCGTTTCAAAATTGCTACAAGAGTAAGTTTCAAATGTCCTTCCCAGAAAAATTGTTAAGTACTTGAGGTGATGGAATGTGTGATTTACTTTGATTTCATGATTCTACATTACATTCACAAATCATATCACTTTGTATCATATAAATTTAAACAGTTATAAACTATCAAGTTATAGTAAGAGAAATAAATAAATGTAAGCAAGCTATTTTAACCCTTAAAAAATTAGCTACTTTTCGTCCTGCATTGTCAGTTTTACCTTAAACATTATTTCTTCCAGAGGCTGGACAACAGAGTTGCAGTTAATGCTATGCTGTAACAGAAAGAATGTGGCAGGAAAGACTGAAGTCATATCAAGTTGGTTTAATCACAGGAACTACCATCTTTTAGCTATGCAACTTGGACAAATGATTTTCCCTCTCAAAGCTTTGGTTCTGTCACCTAAAAATAAGGATAATAGTAAGGCCTATATACCTCACTATGTTTCTACCATCAAGACATAACAATCTGAAAAACTATTAAGTAAGCAGAATGGTATAAAGTCATTATTATTATCAGTTGCACCTAGTTATTTAGTCAAATCGGCTTTTGAATAAGTCTAGGGTATTTATATCTTAACATAAGATGCTGCCTCTCAAACTGGGGACTTCATACTGCTGGAAGAAAAAAAGAAAGTAAGTATGAAATTTCAAAAACTTTTGCTTAAAGCTACGTATAGGAAATTACACCATTTACCAAAAGCCCTGATGTTCCTCATTCCTTGTGGTGAAGGTCGTAGGTAGAAAGTTTGACAAGCACAAAAATCTTACCCTTTTTATTACATTTTATATTTTCCAGGCATTTTACATGTTTTAGATATAGGGAACTCTATTAGTTCAAGACTTACTCTGATTTAAGACAGAATTTTAAAAAGGTAAACTTTGGAGGGTGAAAAAAAAAAATCAACAAAAGTTGAACACAACTAATCCAAAAAATTTAAAATCCAAAATCCTGTAAAATCTTAAATTTTTGAGCACTGATATAACACCACAAGTAAAAAACTCGCATCTGACTTCATGTGACAGGTCACAGACACGCTAAAAATACTGTATAAAATTACCATCATGGTTGGGGTTGTGGCTCAGCAGTAGAGCACTCACCTAGCACGTGTGAGGCCCTGGGTTCAATCCTCAGCACCACATAAAAATAAATAAATAAAATAAAGGTATTGTGTCCAACTACAACTAAAAAATAAGTATTTTTTTTTTTAAATTACTATCGGGATATGCATACAGAGTATATACGACACATCAATGAATTCTATGCTTAAGTTTGGGTCCCATCAACAAATATTTCATTAGGTATATGTAAACATTCCAAAATCTGAAAAAATACAAAATCCAAAGTACTTCTTGTCTCAAGCATTTCAAACAAGGGATATCCAACCTGTATTTAAAGGAAAAAAAAAAAAAAGTGAAAAAAAATTTTCGATGTTTAAAGACAAAGGGCTGGGGGTCTAACAAAATTTTGTTCAGTAGGAAAGCATTTGCCTACATGCACCAGACCCTTGGCTCCATCTCCAGCACACTGGAAAAAAAACAGTTACCTCCTTCTAGGACCCAGAAACATGTCTGGATGGGCCCAGAGATATTAATATGCTAATAACACCATTAGATTTCATCCGTAAATATTTTTTTCAAAACTAAACAAAAAATGCACTTTTATTATTTCATCTATGTACCATTCTCAAAAAGAAAAAAAAATACAGTAACAGAAGAGAAAAGCAGTTACCAGGTTTAAGGGTAGGAACAGCATGGGAGTGGAATGGCATAAGGGAATTTTGGGGGATGATGAAAGTAATTGTTATGATAGTTTCACCAATCTGTATATATGTTAAAAGTCATAGAACTGTGCACCAAAAATGTACAACTAATGGATAATTTATAAAAATAAAATGCACATTCCTGAACTTAAAAAATGATATTTGTTTGTTTGCGGTGCTGAGGATCAAATTCACATTCTTATGCATGCTAAACAACATGCTTTTGAACTATTGAACTACACCTCAAGCCATCCATCATATGATCGATATTTATTTATTTATTGTTTGTTTGTTTGTTTTAGGGGGGGTTACCAGAGATTGAAGCCACAACCCCAGCCCTATTTTGTATTTCATTTAGAGACAGGGACTCACTGAGTTGCTTAGCAACTTATCATTGCTGAGGCTAGCTTTGAACTCTCCACCCTCCTGTCTCAGTCTCAAAGCGTTGGGATTACAGGTGTGTGCCACTGCACCCAGTGGACAAAATCTTTTTTCTCCTTTTTTGTTTACTTTAAAAATTTTTATTTATTTATTCTAATTTGTTATATATAACAGCAGAATGCATTTCAATTCATAGTACACATAGAGAGCACAATTTTTCATGTCTCTGGTTGTACTCAAAGTAGAGTCACACCATTCTTGTCCTCATACATGTATTTGGGGTAATGGGGTAATGATGTCCATCTCATTCCACTGTCTTTCCAACCCCCTGCCCCCCTCCCTTCTTTTTTCAGACTGCCTTCTTCCACTCAGCATAATTACCTTAAAATTCACATTACTATGTGTAGAAAAACTTAAATATTGCAGCTTCATGCTATACGTAATTAGTTCACATTTGCTACAAATCAATGAATGTTTCATTTTTTAAACCTCTCCTATTTGACTCTATTTTCAGTTCTATTCCATACAAAAATTCAATTCCTTTTATATTCAAGTCATTGGTTCTCTTGTCGCCATCTTTTCTCACAATTGCCTCACCAATCCTACTTCTATATATCTCAAGTACAAAAATTTTAAATAATGTCCCAAATAGAACCCACCATCTCTTCTCAATACTTGCTGCTCCTTCTATACTTAACATCTCTAAAAGGGGATCATGATTCTTTCAAGTAATACAGTCCAAAAACCCTGGAGTCATTTTGACTCCACCTTGTCTTTAAATCCTCACATTAGTCACCAGAACCAGTGGAAAAACATAAAAGGCCTATGTTCAGGTTTTAGGTTCACTTCTCAACATAACTGAATTTCTCTTCCTCTACCAAACTCATTCTTTGCCAGAAGGTCTCTGCATACATTTAACCAATAGGTAGCCATTTGAATCAGTGCTTCTCAAATTATCTGTGGTGAGTTTTTGTAAAATACTATAAAATGACTTTTTGTAGGCAAATGAAAATTTTAAAGACATACAAAAAAAATTGGCACAACTTTTTAATTATTTGATTCAAACTTTTAAAAAATTAATCAAAATGCCACAAATCTTTCTAAATGCTCATTCCCAATTACTATAATTACCTAGTTATGAACCAGTAACAAACAAAATCACTGAACCAGACCATAGCTGGAACCTACCTCTAACTTTTGCTTTCCTTGTTTGCATTAATTTGGTCATTATAATAGATTATTATAAAATGCAGTCTTGACCTGAGCCTTAACCTAAACCCATCTATTTTGCCCAAGAATTCTATGTCCTTGGTTCAATTTTGCAGTCAAAAGAACTCAAGTCAACCCAAGGTTCTACATGTTTTCTCTTTTTATATTATATCCCACTCTCCATAATGACTGGCTGATATACAGTTTCTCCTTAATCTTTTAATTACTCATAAGGGTGCCTTTCTCTCCTCTGAAATAATTAGAATCCCATTCTCTATCAGTTCTGCCTTCTCGACACATGGAAAAGTTTACAAGTGCAGAAAAGTTCCACCACAGCTTAAGAAAATTTCAGGGCTACAGGTGTAACTCAGTGATAGAGCACTTGCTGAGCATGCATAAGATCCTGAACTCAATACTCAAAGAAAAAAGAAAATTTCAAAATGTCTTTACACTTTACAGAGTTAATTCCTCAAAGACACTTTTCAACAACTTTAATCCAGAACAGGGAATAAAATTCAACTAAAATATCATATCAGAATAGCATACACTCACTATGGAATTAAGTCTTCACAAGTGCAGATGATACTAAGTGACATTAAAATTACATATTAATCCATGACTCATCCTGCACAGCCAAGCAATCTTCTACTAATCAGTCATTTCTAATTTTTTAAAAGTAATAATGGAAATAAAACACCAAGCTTAAATGAAATCAATGAATGAATAAACAACCATACTTACGTGTTAGATGAAAGATCCCATCACAGGCACTAATATGAGATAAAAAGGCATTTCCCAGGCCCTGCCCATTGTGAGCTCCTTTCACAAGGCCAGCAATATCTACTACATTTAGAAAGGCAGGAATTTTGCTGAAATACAAAAGATGGTTTCATCATAAAACAGTTCTAAGAGCCTGTTTATCAAGCAAATTAATTACCAATATATTTCATAAATTCTTTCCTTGATAGAACAAGGTTTAGAAGGTACTCAATAATGATGATAAATGAATACCCTTCCCACAAAAAAAAAAAATAAGAAATAACCTTTTAATACATGAGCCTTTCTTACCTAGGAAAATGAGGAATAAAATGAAAGCGGAATAGATTTTCTTATTGTATCATTTGAGATTAATTATTGGTAATTTTACTGAAAGTTCTGTTGGCACATGCGCACACACAAACACACACACACACACACACACACACACACACACACAAAAGCAGTGGAGAATGCTTCAAGAGTATACATAAACAAGGCAAGTTAATCATAAAAAATGAGCCAACTTACTTGGTGTCAGGTACTAAACTAAAAACTTTACATGTATAATTCCATTTTGAAGTTCAAAACAACTCTATAAGTTAGGTGCTATGCTACTATTAAACCCACTTTGCAGATAAGGAAATTGTGTCTTAACGGGAGTTAGGAAATTTATTGTATCATTCAACTAGTAGTGACAAACAGGCTGAGTTTGAATTTAATCACCACATAGGCTATACAGTCAAAAAATAAATGTAATGATGAAAACTAGTTATCAGAATTATAATGAACTAGTTAATAACAGCAAGAGAATTAGATGTATATACAAAATAACTTTTGCTTTGCCAATTAAAGGCACAGTTAACACAAGGTAGAAACCAACTAAAAAATCAGTTTGCCATTTAAAAATGGAGATTCAAGCATATGAGCAAATAAAAGTTACTTCAATGTCCTGTGACAAAGATATATGATATAATGTCAATTTCATTCCTTGATAAACTACAACATAAAATTTCCACAAAAGACAAAACTATTATCTACATGAAAAAGAAATCATTTCAAAATAATTATCCTATAAAAATTATTACAAATAGTAATCACTTGATAATTGTTACCAGCAAATCCACTGAAAATATAAAAATGTGGTTATCTTTTAAAGTTGGATAGTGTGTTTCCCTCTCCAACATCTACTGCCCCTTCTCTTGGTAACTACAATGTAGTCCAGAGCTTTGAAGAAGCTTGCTATATCCCTAATTCTAGAAGCATAAAGTGCAGACCTATTATAAACCATTTAATCTCATTCCTAGACAAAACCAGTTATTCTAGGACCTTTGTCTTGCCCTATTTGCCTTACAAGATTTGTGGAGAGGTTTGTCATGAGGAGTTAAAAGAGGTTCTTCAATAGAAGTTCATCAGTCTCCTGAGAATTTCTAGAAGCAATTCTTTCTTTCACTCTTAACACAAGTGAGAGAGTATACAGTCCCAAGAGTTGAGAGACATCTTCTGAACACAGAGAAGGCAACCTTATGATCAAGCTGATGAAGAGAATAGAAAGGGAAAAGAATTGAAGCCCTTGATGATACCACTGAGCTTTATGTCATACTACCTGTTACTAATTCAATAAATAATATGTTAAGAGCAACCAAACTCATCCTAAATGACAATATTTCTAAGTATGGTTGTTTATTCATTCATTTATTCAATAGGATAAATATGAAGTACAGTAGCATGCATATGGCTGGAAAAGCATTGGATTTTAAGTAAAAAGTTCTAAATTCTATTCCTAGTTGACATTAACTATTAAGCTTGCCTTGAGGCAAATTATTTGATCTTTCTGGGTTTCAAGTTTCTCTTTATGAGGAAGCTAGACAAGAAGATTTCTAGCTCTGAGATTCTATTTCCTAATAAAAAATTTGTTTCTTAAGACAATGCAGTGGCACACGCCTGTAATTCCAGCACTCCAGAATCTGAAACAGAAGACTGCAAGTTCAAGGCCAGCCTCTGTAACTGAGCAAGAGCCTTTATAAAAACAAAATGGGCTAGGGACATATTTCAGTGCTAAAGTGTCCCTGGGTTCAATCCCCAGTGAAAGAAGTCGGGGGAAGGGCGGAGGGTAGGAAGGAAGGAAGGAAAGTTTGTTTCTTTATTCTGACTCTTGACTTAGATACAGGATAAAAGTTTAACTTCTAACACAATATCTCAAATTCAAGGATTTCTAATATGTTATACCAATGATCTAATGACTGAGAAAAACAATATTTTAGATTTTATGAAATTCTAAGACTAAAATAATATTTAAAATCTTTTAATTATTTTACTGTAATTAGCAAAACACTAAAACATTTATAAATTTTGCTTCAAGAGAAAAAGTCTAAATGATACTTCTAAGTAGAATTTTTCTTTTATTTAAAACAAAAAACAAACACACAAAAGATGAGGGTCTGCTAATAACAGAGACGTTTGGGGTAGGAAGAAGAAATACTATGAATAATTGGTTCTCTTTTTCTTTTTGCCTAAGCACAAAGAGGCCAAAATTATCTTTTTATTTCCCTGAGGACATTTAATCAATGTTTCTTAGTAAAGGAAAATTTTAAGAAATTAATACCATTGCTGCCTAAAATTTCAACAAATTTGAAGTTCAAGAGCTTTATTGTTGTTGTATTCTCCTCAAGTTACTGAAAACTTTTAGCAATGTTATATGACCAGTCTACTGGGCTAGGGACACAAAGAGGGAGTCAAGAGGGAAATGAAGGCAGCCTGATGTCAACTGAAGCTTGTCCAGGGAAGGTACAAGAACAGCCCGCCAGTAGCCAACACCCAAGGTAAGATGGGTGCCCAATCAGAAAGCAGCCTTGTGAGATCAAGAGAATGATCACATGTGAAAGGATTAGACAAAGGTATAAATATATTGAGGAAAACAAGAGCTAGGATTCTCATTGTTAGAGATGACAGGGATAAATATGAATAAGAAGAAAGCTAGAAAGAACCCTATAGTGTAGGACTGGATTAGAGGTGAGCTGTGGTCTTTAATACAAATACAGAAATATGTGGGATGGGTATACTGTATATATAAATACATGTAAGTGAATACACATTTATTTACTAGCTCTGTCCACTGAGAAGAAATAGGAAGAGTAGTGTCAACAAGCACAACTACATCCAGACTCTTTGTTTCCAAATAAGATTCTCTGCTAAAGGAATCAGGGCTCTTTGCAGAAATGGTTAACTCCAAGACTAAGGCAGAGAAAATATGAGTGTGGAACATCTTTTCTGTTGTGGTTGTTTGTTAGTTTGTTTGTTTGTTAGTTTTATAGAACTGCAGATTGATCCCAAGGCCTTGCGTATGATGGGTAAGTGCTCTACCATTAAGATTCAACCAATGAAGATGGAAAGTATTTGGGGAATGGCAGGAAATGTGCCTGTACTGAATGCGTAAAGATTCTTTTTCTTGTCATTATTGCCTAAAAAATATTAATTATTTACATAGCATTTACATTATATTAGGCATTGTAAGTAATCTAGAGATATCTAAAATATTTGGGAGGGTGTGAATGTACAAATATATGCCAATGAATTCTGCTACTGTGAATACTTATAGTGCACCAATAACATTTTAAAACTTTTTTTCCCTTTACACAGTGCTAGGAATCAAACCCAGGGCCTCATCGCACACTGCTTGGCAACTACTCTACTGTTGAGATATATCCTCAACACCACAAATAAATTTTTTTTTTTTTTTTTTAAAGAAGTTTGGGGCTGAGGATGTGGCTCAAGTGGTATCTCGCTTGCCTAGCATGCATGAGGCACTGGGTTCAATTCTCAGTACCTCATAAAAAAAATTTAAAAACAAAGATATTGTGTCCACCTAAAACTAAAAAATAAATTAAAAAAAAAAAAAAAGAAGTCATGACAGTGTAAGTGTAGTGGACAGAAGGGATTTCTAAAATTTTTATTTTGAGACTTAAGTTAAAAAATATTTAAAGAAATCTTAATCCATTTTTTTTAAAAAAGTATATAAGAGAATATGCATAAGTTATATACAAAAAATACACCATTTCAGTAAGAAATTTTGGTATCTGCAGGGGTCCTGGAACAATCCCTCCTCACATCCCATCCCCATGTTGAGAGACCACTATACATAGAAGTCACCTAAAAATTCTACTACCCAGAGATACCCAACAATGAGTTTGTGATCTTCATTACATACGTTTTCCTGTGCACATAAACATACACTATAATTTTAAGTGACACGAAATCATATAACACAAACTGATTACTTCCACTACTTCATACTGCCAAGGAAATAATAACTGCAATGTTAACAACTGGGTGTTCCTTCTTACCTCTAGATTACTTTTATAATCACCCAAAACAATGCTACATTAAAAATTTTAAAAGAAAAATCCTTCTACTTGACTTTGAATATATTACATCTATTTATTTATTCAGTATGTACAGGGCCATGAAATAAATAATGACATAAAGTATTTCTTACCTTGCTGGTTTGTGATACTGGCAAAGAAAGTCAAACCTTTCGTCTGGCACAGGTACTCTGCTCTCATTAGGATCGATAGTGCAGAATGGGAAGTTTTCTGCTGAAGCCTGACTATTGGTTAATACATTAAAGAAGGTAGATTTCCTAAAATGAAAAAAAAAAAAAATTCAAAGGTTAACACCAAGAAAAATTTATCTCGTGCTAATTTCAGAGCTCAGGTAAGATATTGGTTAATACATTAAAGAAGGTAGATTTCCCAAAATGAAAAAAAAAAAGCAATTTCAAAGATTAACACCAAGAAAAATTTATCTTGTGCTAATTTCAGAGCTCAGGTAAGATCTATGAGGACTATAAAACCAACATGGGGCAGGGATTGGAGGAGGAAGAAAAAAATACAATCTTACTAAAAGAAATGAATGAAATTTACAATGATGCAGCTCATGATTTATAATTAGATTATATTCCTATCTCAGTCTATCTGAAACTTGAAAAGAATGTTCCCAAAGAATCTTTGTTATAAAAGATAAAAGAGTCTCATGTCATACCACAAAATCTATTTTTTTCATAATGTACCATACCAGCATCATTTCTTCTATATCTAACATAACCTTTTCTGGCATGAAATGTTGAAAGGTATGTACTTAGTTAGGGCATCACTTCCCAAGTATTCTGAATTGAAAGGGAATCTAATTGTCTCATAGGAACTACAAGGCCTGAGCTCATATTCCCTACTAATTGTTAGGACATTAGGATTGCTGGTAAATCTGGAATTGTGAATTGTAAAAGTCAAAATGTAAATGTTTTTCAAGGTATGGCTTATATCAACATATAAAACATATCAAAAACAATTCCACAAATATGAAATCAAATGGCCACTAGTTTTCTCAATATCTGACTCTTATCAAGTAATATATGTGCTCAGAGGATGAGAACTCATATTAATACTAGCCACAGTTTTTAAAGTATATAGTCATACATAATAACTGGGTTCATTATGACAAAATCATACATGCATGGAATTTGATTTGATCCATTTCAGTTCCCAGTGCCCACACGCTTTCCTTCCTCTCCTCTCTGTTCTTCTCCCTCTACTCTACTGATCTTCCTTCCTTTATTTATTTTTGATTGGTGCTTTATACATATACATAAAGGTAGAATTCACTGTGATTTTGTTGAATTCATTCCACATTCCCTCTCCTTTCTGGTCACTCTTCCCTGCCTTTCTATATCACCATCTTTTACTCTACTGATTTTCCCTATATCTTTATGATATCTGATTTCCCTCCCCCTCTTTCCCTTAATTTGTTCTAGCTTCCACATATTAAAAAAAAAAAAAAAATGACCCTTGATTTTCTGAGTCTGGCTTGTTTCACTTAGCATTATGTTCTCCAGTTCCATCCATTGACTGCAAATGCTACAATTTCACTCTTCCTTATGGCTGAGTAAAACTCTGCTGTATATATCTACATACCACATTTTCTTAACCCATTTATCTATTGACAGGTATCTGAGTTGGTTCAATAATTTGGCTATTATGAATTGTGCTGTTATACATACTGACGTGCCTGTATCACTATACTATGCTGATTTTAATTCTTTTCAATGACTAACCAGGAGTGGAATAGCTGGGTCATATGGAATAGCTGGTCATACTTTTTGTTTGTTTGTTTTTGAGAAATCACAATACTGCCTTCCAGACTGGCTATACTAATATGCAATTTCACCAAAAATTGATGAGTGTACCTTTTTCCCCATATCCTTGCCAGCATTTTGTTTTTATTCTTGACAATTGCAACGCTGACTGGAGTGAGATGAAATACTAGTATAGTTTTCATTTGCATTTCCCTGGTTGCTAAAGATGTTGAACATTTTTTCATATTGTTTTGCCATTTGTAACACTAGCCAAATTTTTGAAAATATGAATAATGACAGTGCCAAAATTATAGAGTTAAATCCAAAACAAAATGAGATTTTTAAGGGTATGCTGCTTTACTTTATACAACTTTTCAATTCCATCAATAAAAGAGACAGTAGAGAATTCACACAGTGACTTCTCCTTGCTCTAGATACAGGTCACACTATGAATGAGAATCACCGTTATGTAATCTTTTTGTTTTGTTTTGTTTAAACTATAGGAATTGAGGAAGGAATTTAGGATTACTTGGCAATTGTGAGACCAGTACTTGTTAACTGTGGTTAGACATGATTATGTAAAAATGTTTGCATGTGGACTAAATTTGATAAGTATACTCAAAAAGTGTAATTGTTATGTTAGCATGGTGGGATTATAGATGATTACTTTCTTTTCCAAAAAAAAAAAATTTAAGGCAAAATATTCAGATAAGATCTAATTAGCCTATATTCATCTGGAGAAATTTATACTTACTACAGTTAGCTCATTTGAACTTTTAAACCAAACCATGCCCTTTTTTATTTAATTCTGAGAGCCCTATAAAAGAGTTCTGAACAAAAGGCAACAATCAAGGATTATCTAAGTACTAATAGCAAGAAGTATGTTTTAAGTACAAAATATTTAACTATACCTGCCATATATCACCTTCAGACTAAACCTTTCAGAGTCAAGTAGAAATGTTATGTGGATAAAATAGCCACATAAATCATTACTGTTTATTTAGAATACCACCAATCAAATCAGTACCTTTTAAATGCCTGTCAGTAAGGATAAATGCAGACGTTATCAGGCCTCTTTGCAGATATACTGGTGTAGGACTCTATATTTTAAATATGTTCAAGTGATACAGGTAAGAAATCAGATTTTGAAGACCTTGGGCTAGATTCAGACTCAGCTAACAACCAATAGAATAACACCAACTACTGTAGAATTCATAGTAGCAACCTTAAGAGCCTAGTAACAATACCCAAACTCCAGGAATGATGATTAAGAGGAAATCACTGATTTCTACAAGGCTGGCTTTGAATTTCAATCCTAATAAGACAGATGTCACAATACTTAACTTAATCTACTCTATATATTTATAAAGGTTTAGTCCATCTATTTCCAAAAATACTGTAAAGCTTAATACAATTTAAAATATTAACACAGAGAAGATATACTTTTTTTAAAAAAAGAAGTCAAATTTAGACTATGATCTTTGTTATTTTGTTATTTGGGTTTTTGTTTTTTTTTTCTTTCAGTACTGGGGATTATACCTAGAACTTCACACATGCTAGGACAATGCTTTATCACTGTATTACATCCCCAACCCTCATAAATTTTGAGACAGGGTTTAAGTAGTCCAAGCAGGCCTTGAACTTGAAATTCTCTTGCCTCAGTCTCCAAAGTAGTTGTTATTACATGCATATGCCATCACACATACATCTTAAAATATCATGGTTATTAAAAATGATCAGGACTTAGAGAAAAGGATAGTTTCAGGTATGGCAAAAAAGCATACATATACAAGACAAGTCTCAAACAACTTTTTCCAGAAGAAATAAGAAAGCTACTAAAGGACATAAAGTCCTATTAAAAGCATTCTACATCTATAGTCTCAGCTACTCAGGAGGCTAGGACAGGTGGATCACTTGAGCCCAGGAGTTCAAAACCAGCTTATATAACAGGAAAATCCTTGCTCAAAAAAAAAAAAAAAAAAATCTAGAGCCAATTTGAATAGGCCCACCAACCAAAGACAGACCATTATCAGCATCAATAAGAATAACTAGGGGCTGGGGATATAGCTCAGTGGTAGAACACTTGCCTAGCATGTATGAGGTCCTGGGTTCAATCCCAGTATTGCAACCAAAAAAAAAAGAAGAAGAGTAACAACTACAATGGACTGTAACAAATCAAATAAGTTTAAATCTATGAGTTGTCAATAATCTTCAACAAACCCAAAAATAAAAAACTATTACTGTCTACCCTTTAAGGATGTTAAATGATCACTTTTGAAGACCTGTTGAAATATTTATTGTGCCTTTTCTATATGAAGTGCACTTTCAAAGTAACCAAAGAATTGATGAAGATTTTTTACAGGCATATTCCAGCCAATAAATCATGGAGGAAAAATTAGAATTCTACCATTTTGCAACCCCTAAAAAAAGGAATAGATTTGGATAATGATCACCAATAACATTTAACATTGCAAAATGAGGAGGAAAAATAGTAGTAACTCCTAATAGAAATTAATGCCATCTTTCACCTTAATCTGATGAAGCCTGTAGATGTTACTACCATTTTAGAGGACAGAAGAACATATTAAAGGATACAACCAACAAAATCTAAACTATAGAAAAATCTATTAGATGATCAACCAAATTTCTTCAACAAACCAACTGTGATTAGAGAAGGGGGCTAAAGCTTTTGCTTCTAGGTGAAATACAAAAGCTAACAATTAACCAGAAATTCCCTCCTAGAACTAAAAAAGTCACATAAAATGCAGAATTCAGAAATTATCTGTTTGAAGAAGCTAAGATTCTGAATATGGGAGGAAGGGATAATAAAAAAACTTGAAGTGATTTGACCTCTATAGCCACTTTTACCCTAAGGACATTTGCTACTGTGGACAAAAGCAAGAGACAAAAATCTAGGCTTTATACCAAAGGAAAGCTGATGCTGCAGGAGAAAAACCAGCAAAATGTAAGGATTAAAATTAAGTGCTGCTGCATTTCCGTATAGACTAGTTATAAAACTGTATATTGCTATTACCATAGTCAAATGCAATCCTAAACAGGCTAAAGGGATTTTTTTTAATTTATGGCTATTGGTAAATATAATATTTTTGATCTACTTAGATAAAAATAAGTATGTTTTATAATAAAGAAAAAAGTTTATCCTTTAAAACATACACAGTAAAATACAGCAAAATAAAGTTCCATTACCTTTTCTCTGGAGGGGAGTACCAGGGATAGAACTCAGTAGCACTCAAACACTGAGCCATTTCCCCAGGCTTTTTTTTTTTTGGAGACAGGGTCTCACTAAGTTGCTTAGCATATTATTATTTGCTGAGGCTGGCTGTGATCCTCCTACCTAAGTCTCCTAAACCGCTGAGATTACAGGCATGCGCTACCATGCCTGGCAAGTCCCATTACTTCCTAGGCAGAAAAAATCCTGACATACATTTAAACTAAACTTGGAAAACAAATCTCCATTTTCAAAAGTTGTCTCATTTGAGATGTTTTAAAATTTATAATGCCGGGCTGGGGATGTGGCTCAAGTGGTAGTGCGCTCGCCTGGCATGCGTGCGGCCTGGGTTCGATCCTCAGCACCACATACAAACAAAGATGTTGTGTCCGCCAATAGCTAAATAAATAAATAAATATTAAAAAAAAATAAAAATAAAATAAAATTCATAATGCCCATGTAATCTGTACCTTCCAAAAGATTTGTAAGTATACAAAAGTTAAAAAAGGAAGAAAGAAGGAAAAAGGAAAAACTTGCAAGAATTATTATTACAGACTTCAGTAACAACTTCAGACATTTGATCTATTCAAATCTATTAAAGAAAACCTTTTTTTTTCCCCCCGGGGGGAGTACTGGGGATACTTTACTACTGAGTTATATTCCCAGTCCTTTATACTTTATACTAATAGAAATTAATGTCATCTTTCACCTTAATCTGATGAAGCCTGTAGATGTTACTACCA
This sequence comes from Callospermophilus lateralis, assembly GCF_048772815.1. NCBI lineage: Eukaryota > Metazoa > Chordata > Mammalia > Rodentia > Sciuridae > Callospermophilus > Callospermophilus lateralis. Next base: position 56,953,153 of record NC_135313.1, on the reverse strand, counting down.
TTTTAGAGGACAGAGAACAAATGATTTCTCACGAAATCATTTAGGTCCTCACTAAATTGCTGAGGCTGGCCTCCAATTTATGATCCTTCTACCTCCCAAAGTGCTGAGATTACAGGTATGTACCACAGCATCCAGCTGAAGAAAAGCCTTGTAAAAGCAAAGAATTTGAGTTTGGGCCAAAGCCTAAAGTGTTAAGGCCCACAGGTTCTTTATGAAATGAGAATCTTACACACACACACACACACACACACACACCACATTTAGATCTCTTGAAGTTATTACTAAGGTTTAAAAGTAGAAAAAAGGGTACATAAAACTGTTTAAATCCTCTCACACAAGAATGGAGATATACAAATTATTTCAGTAATGATAAAAAACAGTGGCTGTACTTTGCTTCACCTATTCAAGATTTAATCTCTTATTTTGGAAATTATATATTTTAGTATATTAAATAAATCTGACTTATGCAACCTTATCTCTTGAAGAGATACTTATACACCCATGCATACATGTTCCTTGCAGCCTTATTCACAGTAGCCAAAAAGTAGAAGCAAATATCCATTAAAAGATGAATGAATGGATCGAAGGATGCCACCAACCCTGTTTCAAAGCATCTCTGAGCCTGCCAGGTAGACAATATGAGCAAAGTTCACCCTCCTGAGCTGAAAAAAAATACGGACAAGAAGTTATCATTGAAATTAAATGGACAGATATGTCCAAGGAATACTTCAGAAAATTGACCCCTTTATGAGTCTTGTGATAAATGAATGTATGGAGATGACAACTAGGGGGCAACAGAATATTGGAATGGAAATATATGAGGAAACAGTATCATGTTAGAAGCTTTGGAACAAGTATAAATAATGGCTGTTCAGTAGAGAAATCCATGTCCCCTCTTCAAAGGGCCTGTTTTTCTACGGCATAAAAATTGGGTCATGCACATTTTCATATTAAACTTTAAAACTTTTTAATAGTAAAAAAAAAAAATGGATAAAGAAACTGATATACATACAATGGAACATTATTTGGGCCCCAAAAAGAAAGAAAATCCTGTCACATACTACAGCATAGATAAACTTTGAGAACATTTTGCTAAGTAAAATAAGCTATCCAAAAAACGACAAGAATTGTATGGTATCACTTACATGAGATATATAGCAGTCAAAATCACGAAACAGAAAGTAGAATAGTGGTGTCAGAGGTTAGAAGGATAGAGAACGGAGAGTTGTCTAATGGGTACTGAGTTTTAGATATACAAGATGGTGTATACATGCTACATTTTTTTTTTATCCATTCATCTACTGAAGGGCATCTAAGTTGGCTCCACAGTTTAGCTATTGTGAAAGTGCTGCTATAAATATTGATGTGGCTTTGTCCCTGTAATATGCTGATTTTAAGTCCTTTGGGTATAGACCAAGGAGAGGGACAGTTGGGTCAAATGGTGGTTCCATTCCAAGATTTCCAAGGAAGTCCATACTGCTTTCCATATTGGCTGCACCAAATGTGCATTCTCACCAGCAATGTATGGGTGTACCTTTTTCCCCACATCCTCGCCAACACTTACTATTGTTTGTCTTCATAATAGCTGCCATTCTGACTGGAGTGAGATGATATCTTAGAATAGTTTTGATTTGCATTTCTCTAATTGCTAGAAATGATGAACATTTTTCATATATTTGTTGACTGATTGTATATCCTCTTCTGAAAAGTGTCTGTTCAGGTCCCTGACCCATTTATTGATTGGGTTATTTGTTTTGGGGGTTTTTTTTGTTTTGTTTTGTTTTTTGGTGCTTAGCTTTTTGAGTTCTTTATATACCCTAGAGATTAGTGTTCTAACTAACGTGTGAGGGGTAAAAATTTGCTCCCAGGATGTAGACGACTCTCTGTTCACCTCACAGATTGTTTCTTTTGCTGAGAAGAAACTTTTTAGTTTGAATCCATCCCATTTATTGATTCTCAGCATATATACACAATGGAATTTTACTCAGCAATAAAAGAGAATAAAATCATGGCATTTGCAGGTAAATGGGTGGCATTGGAGAAGATAATGCTAAGTGAAGTTAGCCAATCCCAGAAAAACAAATGCTGAATGTTTTCTCTGATTCATAGTGGGGTAGGGAGGGGGAGCATAGGAGGAACAGACAAACTCTAAAGAGGGCAGAGGGGTGGGAGGAAAAGGGAAGCGGCAGGTGGAAAGTGATAGCCATCATTATCCAAAGTACATGTATGAAGACACAAATTGGTGTCAACATACTTTATATACAACCAGAGATATGAAAAAATTGTACTGTATATGTGTAACAAGAATTGTAATGCATTCCACTGTCATTTATTATAAACCAATTTTTTAAAAAAAGGATATGTGGGCTAAGATTGTGGCTCAGCGGTAGAGTGCTCACCTAGCACAGACGGGACCCAGGTTTGATCCTCAGCACCACATAAAAATAAAGGCATTGTGTTGTGTCCATCTACATCTAAAAAATAAATATTAAAAAAAACTTAAAAAAAATGCAAGATGGAAAAGTTCTAGAGATCTACACAACAAAGAAGAATGGCTACCAGGTAAGTTCAATTCTCAGCACCACATAAAAATTAAAAAAAATAATAATAAAAATAAAGGTATTCTGTCCATCTAAACTACAAAAAAATATTTTTGTTGTTTTTAAAGAATGGTTACAGGGTAATTTTATGTATTTCTTACCATAATTTCTAACACAAAAAATCCAGTTTGTCTCATCAAAAACCATGAAACAAACTCAAACTGAGAGATACCACACAAAATACCTGACCAGTACTCTTCAAAAGTAAATGAAAAATTTCATGTCCCTTAAAAGGTCATAAACATAAGAAACACTGGAGGGGACTTAGACTTAGACACGTAGAGGGCTAGGGCTGTAGCTCAGTGGCAGAGCGCTTGCCTTGCATGTGTGAGGCACTGGGTTCAATCCTCAGCACCACATAAAAATAAACAAATAAAAGAGATATGTGGATTTGCAGTGCACATGACACAAGCCTGAAATCCCAGCAGCTTCAGAAGGCTAAGGCACAAGTTCAAACCCAGCCTCAACAAAAGTGAGGTACTAAGCAACTCAGTGAAACCCTGTCTCTAAAATACAAAAGTGACCCTGAGTTCAATCCAAAAAAAAGACATGTGGACTAAATAAAACTAGTAATCTATACTGGAAAATGAAAAAAAAAAAAAAAATAGTGAAATCCAAATGAAGTTTATTTACTAGTTGCTAGCACAAAAGTAAATAAATTAATGAGCTACAAATTTATGTGAGATTATGTGGTAAATATACCAAAACACTAGAATTCTGAAAAAGAAAATGAAAATTAAAAGACTTAAGCCACTTAATCTATAAAATATTTCTAAGGCATACAATTACTAATGAGTAACAGGAAAGAATGAATAGGAGAACAGATCTCTTATACATTCAGAAAAAATTAAAAGGAGAAAGCAAATAATTCTCAAATCACATGGAAGAGCAGACGGGCATTTTGGACTGCTGACAAATATACAATAGATTTAAGTTAATTATAAAGAGTTAGGGAGTTTTGCTTCCCCTTTTCCTATGAGAACTGCCCTCCTGCTACAACAGCTAGAAAACCAGACAATATAAATGAAACCACAGTTTCTGGACAGAGGAAATATAGCACAAAACTACATTCCCTGAGAAAAGACTAACAAATGAATTAAGCAAAATTGGGGAAACCAACAGAATCCCACAGTCATGCCAAGTTAAAGAGACTAGGAGAAGAGGAACCTAAAGTAGTAGAATTTACAGTAGTAGAATTTTCTGAAAAGGCAGAAGTTGCACAGAGAGATTTTTGAAGAGGGTCCTCTCAAAATTATGACTGATTGGGGCTGGGGTTGTGGCTCAAGTTGTAGTGCGCTCATCTAGCATGTGTGAGGCACTGGGTTCGATCCTCAGCATCACATAAAAATAAAATAAAGGTAATGTGTCCACCTAAAACTAAAACAAATAAATATTTTTAAAAAATTATGACTGATTATCAATTTGTACATAACTAAGTTCCATCTCCACCAAAGCCAGGGAAAGAGCCACCCAAAAGCAGTATGTTGAACAACTCTCAGTAGTTTACTTTCCTACTAGCCAGAGTAGAGAGATCTCCTAACATAAAGGAATTTAGATGGAGTCCTTAAGAGGGTAAAATCTTAGTACCAAGGCTATAGTAATGCCAGGACCAAATATATATATATACATATATATAATGAACTCATCATAAGAAAACATACTAAGAAGACTCAGAACAATCAAAATTATACACAAATAACTAAATGCCAGGCCAACAATCTTCGAAGGAGTATAACAAAATTTAGCACAAAATTTACAGTGTCTAGAATCTAATAAAAATGACAAAGCATGCAAAAAAGCAGAGAAATAGGTACCAAAATCAGGATGAAAGTCAACAAATACAAATAAACCCAGTAATGCAAAAGGTTGCAATTATAAGACAAATGTTATAAATCTATAATTTTTCTGAAGGATATAAAGTGAAATATGAAGACCACAACAAAGTGAAAGACACGAAAGGGAATATTATATGAAAAATATAATATCTGAAATAAAATTGAAATGAAAAATGCACTGAATATAAATAATAGCAGATTGGCGACTGCAGAAGAAAAGCTCCTGAAGACAGGGCAATAGAAATTGTCAAAATGAAGCATCCAGGGGCTGGGGATATAGTTCAGTTGGTAGAGTGCTTGCCTCAAATGCACAAGGCCCTGGGTTCAATCCCCAGCACCTCAAAAAAAAAAAAAAAAAAAAAAAAAAGAAGTATCCAAACAGAAACGAAATAATCAGAGCTTCAGTGGGATACTATTAGGGAACTAATACATGTAATAAGAGTCTCAGGAACAGAGCAAAGTGGTATAGATTAAAAATAAGTATTTGAAGAAATACTAGCCCAATATTTCACAAATTTAATGAAAACCATAAACCTAAAATCTCAACAAACCCCAAGGAAAACAAGCATAAGGAAAAAAACACCAATGCTCACGGAAATCAAATTGTTGAAAACCAGTATTAGAGAAAATTTTAAAGAAAACCTGAGGGAACAAGAAACATATAGATGAACCAAGATTATAACAGAGTTCTCCTTAAAAAACTAAGAAAATGGAAGATAACTTCAAAGTGTTAAAAGAAAAATTTAACCTAGAATTCTACAGTGAAAATATCTTTCAAAAAATGAAGACATAATAAACATATGAAATGATGCTCAATATAATTAGCCATTAAAGAAACCGCAATGAGAAACCACTTAACACCTTGGCTATAATCAAAAAGACAATAACAAGTTTGGGTGAGGATGTGAAGAAATTGGAACTCAAATATACTTCTAATGGGAATATAAAATGGTATATAGTTACTTTGGAAAACAGTTTGGTAGTTCCTCAAATAGTTAAACATAGAGCCACAAAATGATCTAGAAATACCATTTTTATAAATATATACCTATAAGAAATAAAAACATATGTCTACACAAATATTTGTGTCTTCTAAGGCAGGAGCAGAGAAAGTACAAAGTGCAAGCCTGAAACACTTCGATGCCAGGAAGTTGAAAATACACAAAAAATAAAGAATATGTCAAAAAGAATATGAGACAACATGAAAGCTTCTAAAGGTCAAATCTAAGCAATGTGCACAAATAAATAACAAATAAATAAATAGTGATGGGTTATTACCAACATAATAATAATAAATAAGAATCTATACTGGTAAATTATAATCAAATACATGAATAAGTAAGGGAAGGCTTCTTTACAATAGAATTCTATACAACAGAATCTCCATTGCTCGTCTATAAAATTGTTCCTTCTATAAATATAGAACAATGGAAATGTAAAAATCACCATTTTTTTTTACTTATTTATTTATTTTTTATTTATATATGACAGTGGAATGCATTACAATTCTTATTACACATAGAGCACAAAAATCACCATATGGTAAACAATACAATTATAACTGTTTCAAGCAAAAGTTTTAATACATAACAAAATTAGGGGGCAAAAGTATGAGAAATAAGATGTACACATATCAAAGAATTACCCACAAGATGTTTATTAATTGCAATGGGAAAAATAAGAACTCTAATTTAGTGAAAAAAAAATCCATCAGACGCCTCCTTAGACAAGTGATCAAAGTTAACATCAACAGTAACTAGACAAATCAGTGCTTAATATTACACTTTTCTCTCTCTCTCAGGGTACTGAGGCTTTAACCCAGAAGCACTTAACCACTGAGCCATATGCCCAGCCCTTTTTATTTTGAAACAGGGTCCCACTAGTTGTTTAAGGCCTCGCTAAATTGCTGAGGCTACCCTCAAACTTGCAATCCTCCTGCCTCCACCTCCTGAGTCCCTGGGATTACATGCATATGCTAACACACCTGGCCCTGGTACACTTCTATGCCCGAAATATAGATCTTAAACTGAATCATGAGGGAATATCAGACAAACCCAATAACTACACAATAACTGGCCAATATTCTTCAAAACTCTCAAAAATATGAAAGTCAAAGACTGAGAAACTGTTCTAAATTAAAGGAAACTAAGAAGGCAAAAACAATTCAATGCAACATATAATCCTGAGTTGGCTCCTGAACCACCCCCCAAAAAAAGGACAAACAGTAAATCAATATTTCCTGATTTTGACCACTGTATCATAGTTATAAAAAATATTAGTTAAGGGCTGGGGTTGTGGCTCAGTGGTAGAGCGCTTGCCTCACACATATGAGGCACAGGGTTCAATCCTCAGCACCACATAAAAACAAATAAGTAAAATAAAGATATTGTGTCCATGTATAACTAAAATATATATATATATAAGTTAACATTAAGTGTGAATTTTTTCTTTTTTTCTATCAGGAATTGAACCCAGGTGTATTTAACCACTGAGCTACATCCCCACTTTTAAAAAAATTTTATTTAGAAACAGAGCCTCACTAAGTTGCTGAAGCTAGCTTTGAACTTTCAATCCTCCTGACTAGGCCTTCCCAGACACAGGGATTACAGGTATGTTTAAGTATGAATTTTTTTAAACATGAATTTATTTAATTTTTTATTCCTGTAGCTATTTAATGGCTTTTGATTCAACTTTTTTAAACATAGTTTAGTTGTCAGTAGACCTTTATTTTATTTATATGTTGGTTCTGAGACTCAAAACCAGTGCCTCACACATGCTAGGCAAGTACTCTAACACTGGGCAACAACCCGAGTCCTTGATTCAATTTTTAAGTTAATTTTTACTGGTACGTTATAGCCATACCTAACAGTGGGATTCATTTTGATATATCTGTTCATGCACATAATAATGTGATCAATTTCATTTTCTATAACCTTCCCTTTTCCTGCTCTCCATCCTCCCCTAGTCTTCTTCCACTACTCTAAAGGTCTGCCCTCTATTTTCATAAAGATTCCCCCAGATACACTTTCCTCCCATTTTTTTCTGTCTAGCTTCCATATGTGAGAAAACATACAGACCTTGACTTCGCTATGTCACTTAACATGATGATCTCAAATTCCACCCATTTTCCTGAAAATTACATAATTCTCCTCTTCTTTAAGGCTGAAAAAAAAACAACTCCATGGTGTATATTTATCACACTGTCTTTATCTACTTATCTGCTGATTAGACACTTATACTGGTTCCACAACTTGACTATATAGTGTGAATTGTGCTGCTATAAACATGGGTATACATGTATCACTATAGTATGCTGACTTCAATTCTTTTGCATAAATACAGAAGAAAGGTATGTGGGGTCATACAATGTTCCATTCCTCATCTTTTGAGGAACTTGCACACCAATTTCCATAGTGGTATATTAATTTACAATCCCACAAAGAGTGTATAAGTGTTCCTTTCCCTCCACATCCTCACCAGCATTTATTATTGTCTGTAGTTTTAATAACTGCCATTCTGACTGGTGTGAGATGAAATCTTGGTGTTTTTAACTGAACAGATGCTGAACATTTTTTTTTTACATATTTATTGTCCATTTATATTTCTTCTTTTGAGAAATGACTATTTAACTGATTTGTCCATTTATTGAATTATTTGGTTTTTTTGGTGGGAGGTTTTTTGAGTTCTTTATGTACTCTGGATATTAATCCTCTACCAGAAAAGTAGATTTCCCCCCCTTCTGTAGGTTTTCTTGTCATGTTCTTCTGTTTTGTTGTTATGCAAAAGCTTTTTAATGTGATGCCATCCCATTTAATTGTTGGTATTATTTCCCAAACTTAAGAAGTCCTATTAAGAACTTTTTGGTTGGACTTATGGTTGGAGTGTTGATCCTGTTTTCTTCTAGTAATTGCAAAGCTTCTGGTCTAATGCCTACGTCTTTGATTCATTTTGAGTTGATTTTTTGTGTGTGTGTGTGCAGGGTGAGAGACAGGAACTAGTTTTGTTCTTCTACATATGGACATTCAGTTTTCCCTGCACCATTTGTTAAAAGATTATTTCTCCAACATACATTTTTGGTGCCTTTGTCAAGGATCTGTCTGATTTTGTCTTTGTGTCTTCTATTCCATTTCATTGGTCTGTGTGTGTATTTTTATGCCAGCACCATGCATTTCTATTACAACAGCTCTGGAATAAGTTAAAATTTGGTATTGTGATGCCTCCAACATTACTTTTTGTGCTTAGAATTGCTTTGGCTATTCTGGGTCTTTTATTCTTCTGTATGAATTTTAGGGCTGTTTTTTCTAGTTCTGTGAATAATGTCATTGGTATTTTGATGCAGACTGCACTGAATCCATGTATCACTTTTGGTAATATAGCCATTTTAACAATACTAATGTAACACTCTCACAAGCATCAACTAAACAAGATCATTACTCCCTTTGGGCAATTCCTGGGTGTTTGAAATAGAGTATCCTAGCTGTCCCCAATATCCATTCTCCCCTTTTTTTCGGGCAATAAAATTTTTAACTGAACAGACACCTGTCAAAGACTACATTTACTTACAACTAAATTCTTGTGTCTAAATTCTGGACAAAAGGATATTAGCAGAAGTATGCTGTGGCAGTTTACAGGGGAAAAAAAGGAGACTGTTGGCCAAATCATTTCAAAACCTTGGGGCCATAAGGATAAGGCCACATCCTAGGGATTGCTGAGCTATGAGCTGAAAGAAGCTTGGGTTCCTGAAGACTTCATAAAGCAAATCTACTACATCAATCTATGACAGCAAAACACACAAACAGAAACTTCTGTCTATGCCAAGGTTATCTGGGGTTTTCTGACACTCTAAACTGAATGTAATATTATCTAATACAGTGGTAGCAAAAAGAGCCATCCCTGACAGAAGTCTAAAATGTCAAAAAGTAGTTTCCTCCAAGAGCTTCTAAGTCTCACACCCACAAACATACATTGGTTTAAGAGAAACTAATCTGCAAAGCATAGCTTCAATAAGAAAAACAGGGCAGAACTAGAAACTAAATCTCCATAGCTATGCTTTGGTATTCTTTTGTAATTCATTAAAAAGTGAACATTGAAATATGTCTCCTAGGGCTGGGGCTGTAGCTCATTGGTAGAGCGCCCGCCTCACATGTGTGAGGCATTAGGTTTAATCCTCAGCACCACATAAAAATAAATAAATAAATAAATTGCGTCCAACTACAACTAAAAAAATTTTTAAAAAAAGAAAGAAAGAAATATGTCTCCTAGCTGTACAAGGTGACACATGCCTGTAATCCCAGCAATTTGGGAGGCTTAAGGAGGAGGCTCTCAAGTTTGAGGCCAGCCTCAGCAACTTATCAAGACTCTCAGCAACATAGTGACACCCTGTCTCAAAATTTAAAAATAAAAAAAAAAGGACTAGGGATGCAGCTCAGTATAAAGCACCAATGGGTTTAATCCCCATTACCAAAACAACAACAAATTCATTAATCTCTCTCTCTCTCTCTCTCTCTCTCTCTCTCTCTCTCTCACACACACACACACACACACACACACACGAGTGTAAGCCATCAAAGGGGGAAAAACTACCCCATTCACAAATAATTACTGAAAGTCTGCTATGCTACTGACACCCTTAAAAAGCACAAGAAATATACCAATAAACAGCAACAACACAATCCCTGCCTTAGTGGAATTTAAATTCAAATGGGGAGGGGGTTGTCAAACCATTTATTAAATTAGACAATACATATAAAGCACACAGAACAGAAACTGGCCTATACTAAGAGTTCATTAAATATCTAATATGACCTTTAAGTTTCTATGTAATTAGTCTTACACATATTAAAAAGCAAGCCTTCTTACCCACCAAGATCTTTAAATATCAAGAGATTCTTTAGATGTTTTCTATACTGAATTGTCCTTATTTTTGATAAGCAGATCATCTTTTAGAGAACTACCCTTCTCCAATAACCTACTTCTTGTGAACCTATCCAGAGATAGACATGTCCAATCAGATTTCCTTGCCCAGGAAGTTGAATCACAGGAGAAGTAGCAGGAGATGAGAAGCACAAAGAAGTTCAGGAATCCAAGTAGCTGAGGTCCACATGGACCCATCTCTGACTGTACCACCATGGTTCCTGTCCCTCCTAAGCCTGGCTATTCAGCTTCTCCTTCTAGTCAATTCCTTCAGTAAGTCTCTTTTTCTTGCTTAAAATAACCAGGATTTGTGTTTATTACAAAGAACTCTATCTGATACAGTTGTATAAAGAAAAATCATTCTACAAAAAGTTTTACAACCAAACACAACTGCCAAAAACTCATTCAACTGTACCTTTAAAATAAGTGAATTTGCATGCATGGGCCCTGGTTTCAATCTTCAACACCCCACCTTCCCCCCAAAATAAAAAGAGTAAAATTTACTGTTTCTAAAATATACCTTAATAAAACTAGAGAGAAAGGAATGTTTAATTTAAAAGCATAAAGAGCACATTTATGCTAAACAATAAAATATTTTAGGTTATTTTCACAAACATTGATTTTATTATAATCCACATTTTAAAAGTTTACATACAAAACACTAAAGATGGCCAATTTTAAAGCAGACCCACTTAAGCCAGGCATAACTGTAATCCCATCTATTTGGGAGGCTGAGGCCAGAGAATTACAAATTTCAGACCAGCCTTGGATACTCAGCAAGACCCTGTGTTAAAATAAAATTAAAAGGGCTGAGGATATAGCACAGCTTAGCCTACATGTGTGAGGCCCTGAGTTCAAACACCAGCACCCCCAAAAATAAAAATATATAAGTAAATAAAGTAGTCCCACTTAAAATCAAAGTTGCATTGACTACAGTGATTCTAAAATAAGAGAAATATGTCAATATCTAAAAACTATGTTTTCCTTACTAGTGCAATAAAGCTCACAACAAACATAATGATCATATCCTGCTTTCACATTTATTGATAACACCCTACATACTTTGCTTAATTATTTGTTTTGCTTGTATTTCCACTCTATTTAGCCTTACTTTGCAAGCAGACTATATCACAGCAGGAAATCCCTTCAAAATGCAAACCTCTCCAGCTCTAGGAAAGACTGAAATTAGGACCACGGCACACTTGTTTGCATTTTACATTTCAAGAATTTAAGAACTGCCCAACTTAAATACCATGCTTCATTCAATGAGCAATCTCTATGACAGGGCCTCCAAGGAACACATGAAGAACATAATTGTTCCACTTGCCATCAAGACTCAAAGCACATTCTGAAATGCCTTCAGTCACCATCATAAATCCATACTGAGTCTATTATCCATTAGTACACTCTAGTCACTTTGGAGACCGTTTATATTTTAAGTTTATATTTAGTAAAAGGTATATTACAGAAGTATTAAAAATGAAAAAAAAAAAGTAGAACATTTAAGTTACAGGTATACAGATTTGTATGAGAACCCCACGTATTTCCTATCACTGTCTATTTGCAAATACATTATTCACTTTAATTTTTAAAACACTATAAAACTCAACCTTTTCCTCTCACACCTTTCAGATTTAGGCACTTTATTACAGAACTCTTTTACCTAGGAACTTCTACTATTTTAGACAAAGCTGTCACCTCCTCCAGTAAAAATCCACCCATCTGACCCCTGATCTCCAAAGAAACTCATCAAATTTATAACGGGGCTTATAAGACTTTTTCCTAAAGTATCCTACTGTATGATCTGTTGTAGTCAGCCTGGTAGATACCCACATGTAGCCAATCAACATTGAAATCCATTTTAAACTACTCTAATTCCAATTAAATATAATATCCTTTCCCCCAACAGTGTTTCAGGCAAATATAGCTGCCTGTTTCACTGATATTTTAGCTATTATTGTTTGTTCCTCTGAGTTTAGCAAAACAATATAAGTAACTCAAGATTCAATACAGTATCTGTGCAGAAAACCAAAATAAAATACATCTAACTAAAGCCTAGTTTTGCAACATTAATATTATTGCCCATTTTCTTCAAATTCAATTTTAATTACCTCATGAATTTTCATTTCTCAAAAGAACCCAAAATATTTACAAAATGGAAATAAGAAAAGCCCCAATATTCACCTACCCAACATTCGGCAATCCAACAATACCAATTTTCAGTGAGGTTCCAAATCTTCCAATGATTGGAGGTGGTTTAATTCCATCACCTCCCTTTTTGGGGGGCATCTGAAATATCAAAACAAATATGTACAAGACGTTTTACTACTTTATGGACAAAAACACTTTTCATCAGATAAAATTATATTACTGGATAAAAAAGAGCAAAACATTTAAACACAGAGCTAAATCGGCTTAATATTTTAACTTAAAAAAAAAAAAGTTCTTTAAATAGATCTGATTCTGATGGTTGTCACAGAAGTCACTCTTGAGAAGTTCTGGAAAGATTGATCTTAAAACTTTGTGGCACCAGGAACCAAAGATAAAATTTAGTTCCAACCTTCCACCCAGACTACTCACACTTTCTCAACCTGACATGATTACATGAATGAAAATACTTGGAAACAAGTGATGGTTCACACCTATAATCCCACCTATATGGAGGGCTGAAGCAGAGGGATGGCAAGTTTCAGGCCAGCAACTTAGCAAGACACAGTCTCAAAATAAAACCTTAAAAAAAAGAGCTAAGGAAGTAATTCAGTGGTAGAGCACTTGTCTAGCTTGCACGGGCCTTGAATTTAATCCCTAGTACCACAAAAAGAACAAATCCATTCTAGAACCACTAGCAACCAAGTCATCTCTCACCAAACCATTTTCTATTATCTGGAATATGTTCCTCCCCACGTCCCCACAACTACAATTTTCACACAGATGAACACATACTGTACTAGGGTCCTCCCAACCAAGCCCCGACCTTTGGTACATAAGTAAAACACATCAACCCCTATAAGCAAACTTCAAAATCTATACTCTGGTTACTTCTAATCCTAAATTGATCCACTCAAACTCATTCACCATCTCCCGTGCTGGGAAATATACCCAGGGCCTCGCACACGCTAGGCAACCACTCTACCATTGAGCTACGCCCACCCTAACTCGAATTCACTCAACCTTTTTATTTACAAGTCAAAACTTCCGCTGTCCCTTGAGATCACTGGCTCAAAGTTCCACTGTGCAGAATTAATTCCACTTTACCACTGCCAACTGAACTCACGAGGACGACTAATGTCTTAGAGACTGGGACATAAATCTGCCCCTATCTTCTGGATGAGTACTCCAAGGACTACTCAGGGACCGTGCTCCTGAAGTGATATTCCAACATCTGATCCCAGACTCTGAGAGCCAAGAATCTCCCTTCTCAGGGTCTTGACACCTGTTCTAGGCCAACCTTCAGGCCTCCAAAGAACAGCTGCATGCAAAGAGCCTGTCCAGTCCTCTGGCCTACAGATGGGTGGTCCGCCGCCTCCCAAAGCGGGCTCCCGCCCAACAACATCTTTAATCTCTGGACTGGGCCACTGCCTGTCGGAGTCCTGGAAGAAGGCTTTCGCCAGGGCGTGCGGGGAAAAGGAGTGGGCCATTCTCCCGACGCGCGGCCTAGTCCGAGAGTGCCTCATTCATCCACACACCCCACGCCGCCGGCTGCCCTCGCCCCATCCCAGCCGCCTTGCCGGGGCCTGGCGCCAGCCTCCAGAGACCGGGCCTGGACGTCCAAGATCGGGCGGAGAGCACGGCCGCGGGGTCCCTGAGGGCCTCACCGTGCTCGGGAAGGACGGTGACACCGGGTCCCAGGCAGCGGGAGACTGGTCTTGCCGGCAGCTGGAGGCGGGGAGGAAGGCGGAGAGAGCGCAGGCCCGGCCCCTCCGCCGAGCGGCACGCACGACGGCGGCGGCGGCGGCGGAACTGGCGGGACCGGCGCCGGTCGGCACCTGCGCGCAGGCCCCGAGCCCCGCCCGCCGCGGGCCCCGCCCATTGGCCCGCCGGGCCGTGGGAGGCGGGAACAAGGTGGGAGGAGGGGTCTGGAGCCTAGAGAGTGGGAGGCGTCCGGACGCACGCGGAGATCTGGTCTTCCGCTCTCTCAGCACGTGGGCGCCGGGCCCACAGGCCGACTCCAGTGGGCCAGCTCGCCCGCTTGCAGCCCGGCACTTGGCCCGCTGGTTCCTGAGAGCACCCTCAGCTCTGACAGTACGCCCCGAGATCAGGGTCACCGCGAGGTCGAGCGAGCCGCCGCGCCAGGCTTCGCATCGCTTGGCCGCCAGCCTAGCTCCTCGGGAACCACAACCCTTGTGGCGCCTTCCCTTTCCTATAATTTGTTTCCTGACGGTGAGACTCCGTTAAACTTTCTTAAAGGGAAAAAGGTGTAAAGGAAGCTTATGCTCCAAGGATTCCTTCCCCACCTTAGAGTTCTGGCGTCTCACACAGGCAGTGGATCATGGAACGCGTTGAAAAAAACCACCTCCAAACACGTACACCCTTTTTCTCTGGACGGTTAAATTGGGAAGCACAGCTTGAAATCTGAATTCTGCCATTCATTACTCTGTGACCCTGGACAACTTCTCTGGCTGGGTTTATATTACGACGTTATTGTGAAGATAAAACGAGACAATGTATGTGAAGCTGGTACTAACCGCCCCCAGTATAGATAGGAAAGGCTCATAAACAGGAGCTTTGGTTAGTTTTAGAGTTTTGTCCCGTTTCACCCACACCTGCTGACTATTCCATGAGCTCCACTGGAGAGGGGATTGTCCTCTCAGTAGGCGTTTAACTATTGCAATGAATGTAATAACTGTCCAGAAATTGTCCAAAATTTGTAGCTTTGTAATGTAATAACTGCCCCAAAATTGTAGCTTTTCTCTTAAGATTCTAGTTATTAATAATGGGAAGAATGTGAGTTGATTGAGGGATGAGGGAATACAATATCAAAAAGGTAAAGTAATTTGGAGAAAGTTCCACAACTAGTAAATGCCGTGGCCAGACTTCAAACCCCAATCCAATTGGCAAATCTCTTTCAGCCAAAACTCTTCAAATAAGTACTCATAAGCAGCAACTGAGCCACTATTTATAATATAATTGCATTAAGGTTTTTTTCTTAATCCTATAAACGTGAACTACTAAGGTAAGTTAAAGAGCTTTATCTATAATTTTAGAAATTCTCAAGGACACATACAACTTGATATAGTTTTGATTTTATACTTTTTCTTGGTATCATTCATAAATATGCAGTGTTTATACTCTCAGTCATCAGTACCCTTGTCACCAAAACCATGTATTTATGAAATAGATGTCTGGGTGCACTTTATCTATGAAAAAGAAGGAAACTAGCCCACATTTTATAGCCACCATCAATAATTGTCCTAACAAAGCAATTCCTGAATCATTTACTGCTGTTTTAGTAGTGAAGTTCTATAGTTGGGTTCCCACTGCTACTTGTGGAAACAGAGAGGAACCATTACTTTAAAAACTCAAAAACCTTAAAGAGCCTTCTCTGCCCAGCAACCAGCCACTCCAATACTAATTGAAATCATTCTCCAGTTGTGAAGTAGTGAAATCATCTTCAACTTATCACTGTCTTTTGGCCAAATCTAGCTATTTCTTCAATCTCAATATCTCTCATATCTACCCATTCTCTTAAATTCACACTGTCAAGTCCTTGAATCAATTCCCTATTTCTCTTTTTACAGCTATATCTTCTTAACTTTTGACAGCCTTTAAAGTGCTATGACAAAGCAGGTCTGGCAGATCTTTGTGAACTTTGTGAACTAAGCAGAGTTTCAGGACTGGCCAATAACTGCTACTAATAGTTATAAAATTCTACTAAGGGTCCACTGCAAAGTAGGTAGAGGTCATATAGTCAAAACCTCCCCCTACTAATTGAAGCATGCAGTTTTCACCCTAGTGGATATCTACTACCCTACATGATAAGAGAAGATTCAATGAAACAAACAAGATATTAAAGAGTTAACACTAACCTCAGGCTTAATGAAGTGACTTTGAATATGAAAAGAGGATAGCAGAATCCCAGCCCCTGCCTCTTTTTCTCTTTTTGGCTTCCTGGTCATGAAGTGAGAGGTTTTGATCTGCTGTGCTCTGCTACTATAGTATTACTGTCTCACCATAGGCCCAAAAGCAGCAAAGCCCATTGATCATGGACTGAAACCTATAAAACTGTGAGCCAAGACACAAAATCTCAGCTACTTGGGAAGCTAAGGCAGGAGAATCCTAAGTTCAAGGCAAGTCTGGGTAATTTAGTGAGACTCTATCTCAAAAAAGGGGGGAGCTGGAGATGTAGTTCAGTGGTAGGGCACTTACCTAGCATGTATGAGGTCCTGGCCTCCAATCCCCCATACTGCCAAAAAATAAGACAGCCAAAATAAACATTTTATCTTTATAAATTGCTTATCTCAATTTTTAGCCACAACCAGGGATCAGGTAAGTTGACCTGAAGTCACAAAGGATCTGGAAAGTGCTTTGGGTAAATAATTTGTCCCCTAATACAGGGTAGTATAGTTGGAAACCCAGAGATTTACTGAGCCTGTATAGAAAGGCAAGGAACAGGAAAAAAAAAATTATAACTATATATAGAGAGAGAAAGGATAGAAAAGGGAAAGAAAAAAAGGAGCAGCAACATGTTCATGTGCTTTGGGGCTTGAATATATCTGTATTAGTCCATTTTTCATTACTAAAACAAAATAAATGTGAAGTTGGATACTTTATAAAGAAAAGAGGTAAATCTGGGGTATAGCTCAGTGGTAGCACGCACACTTAGCATGCCAAGGGGCAGGTTAATCCTCAATACCACAAAAAGAAAATATGTTTATTTAGCTTAAGGAAATTCAAGGACATGGCACTGATTGGCTCAGCTCTGGTGAGGATCTCATGGTAGTAGATAGTATCTCATAAAAAGAGCAGACCAGGGAGGGACCAAGCCAGTCTTGCTGTTGTTTTGTTCCTGAGACAGGATCTCACTACGTTGTCCAGACAGTCTTGAACTTATGAGTTCAGTGTTCCTTCTATTGCAGCCTCCTGAGTAGCTGGGACTATAGTCATGTGCCACTACACCTGGCTCCTAGTCTTGCTCTTTTGGGGGTGGGTGGGTAAGAGAGCACTGAGGTTAGAACCCAAAATGTGCACTTAAGTGCTGTACCACTAAGCCAGGTTCCCAGCCCTTTTTAGCTGCTTGCTCAGTAAGTTTGTTTATTGTCTTTATCTGAAAAATCTTCTTATAAAAACTTTTATTTGGTTTAGCTCTTAGCAGCCCCTTCCCGAGCTCTGAGGAAGCTTGCCTTCTTTTGGGGCTACCCGATTGTTCTGGGCAAGGGACATTTTGGGACTGTTCTACCTCTTCTTTTTAACTTCTCTCTTGGGCTTCTTCTCATAGATGCGATTCTGTCATCAAAATGATCTTTACTATACATCTCCATCATGTCTGTGGTAACATTCTTTATATACTGAGATAATTGTTTCTCTTAAGCATCTTCAGATTCCATTAGATAACACATATAATCTGCAACATTCTATCTAACCCATGATGTTCTCCCAGTGTATTTCTGTGTTGAACTCCTTGCTTTCAGAATCATTACCAGGGAATTGTTTAGTACTATGAAGGATAGACGAGCCTCCATCCCCACTCCCTTTAGAGCCCCCAAAAACTTTATTTTCAGTTGTAGTTCTGGCAAGACCTGCATCGAAATAGCAGGTGAAGGCACCAGGTTGATCATCAATGATTTCCGCATTGTATTTATCTCTAGGACCTCCACTTGGCCTTTATTTATCCTGTCCATGTCAAACCTATTGAGAAGGCTGAGGGCCAGCATCAGGCCAGTACAATATGCTGCAGCATAATTTGTTAGGCCAACTTTCACACCAAATTTTGGTAGTACGTGTAGATAAGTTGCCCCAACTATTATGTCTCCTTTTATATAGGCTTATGCAATCTGCTAAGTGATATCTCTTGTTAGTTACCTGAACTATCATCCTATATTTGGGTGTGTTGTACTTATTTTTGTCCTCTAACACCAAGCATTTCCAAACCATAGTTATCAGTTTAGCCTCTCATCTTCCTCTAGATTTCACTTAATATTTCGTAAAGTAGGCCTGATTCTTGACAACTTTAACAAACTTCATCCTGCAGTACAGAGACTAGCATCTGTGACTTGACACAGACCTGCATGCCCTGCAGCATTACAGAGGAGAAAAATTAATTTTTCTTTTGAAACAGGATCTCACTAAGTGGCCCATGCTGGCCTTGAATTTGTGATCCTTCTTGCCTCAGTCTCCCCCGAGTCACTAGGATTGCAGGCAAGTGCCATCATACCCAGCAGAATAAGCTAGATTATGATACAACAACAGAGAACTCCAAAATTCGAGGGCTTAGTAGACTAAAAGTACCTCTCTTACATTAGAGTCTACTGGAGATCTACCAGCTGTGCACAAGTTTACTCAGCATTTTTAGGTTGCTTCAGTCTTAAAACTCTTCCATATCAAAGTGCTCTCATCTCAAGTGACATTTCATTGGCTAAATTATGTCACACAGCCATGTTTAATTTCAAGGGAATCCTCCTTACCCACAAAAGTAGATGAGAATTAGATATTGTTAAATAATGAAAATACCTAACAGTATTTGTTCACAATTAGATTTTGAGGACATCCTTTCTAAATAAATATATGAAATACAGTAATCCTTCCCCCTTATTCAGAGGAGATGTTTTCTAAGACTCCCAAGTGGTTGTCTGAAACTCTTGATACTACCAAAATATATGTGCTGGCTTTTTCTGTACATATATGATAAAGTTTAATTTGTGAATTAGACATAGGAAGAGATTAAAAACACTTACTAATAATAAAATAGAACAAGTAATATTCCACAATAAAAGTTATGTGAACATGGTCTATATCTCAAAATATTGTACTTGCCCTACTTGTAATAATATAAGATGATACAATGCCCATGAGATAAGATGAAGTGAGATGAATGACAAAAGTATTGTGACAGGGCGTTAGGCTACTACATAAGCATTACTTTAACACAAGCACTACAATGCCAATACTACTGGTCAATTTATTAACTAAGATGGCTACTATGCTGGATACAAGGGTTAAAATCACATCTCTAACAGGATGGAGTGGTACAGGAAAAGATTTCATCTCCCCACTTAGAATGGCATGCAATTTAAAATTTGTAAATTGCCAAGCAGGTTGGCACTTACTTGTAATCCCAGGAATTCAGGAGGCTGAGACAGGAGGATTGCAAGTTCAAGACCAGCCTCAGCAACTTAGCAAGAATCTGTCTTAAAATAAAAAGGGCTGGGAAGGAGCTCGGATTGAAGCCCTGACTTCAATCCCCAGTACAAAAAGCAAAAACAAAACAAAACAAAAAACTATGAATTGTTTGTTTGCATTTTAAAATTCTTACATTGTAGTTGACCATGGCTAGCTAACTGAAACCATAGAAAGTGAAACCACACCATGCTACCAAAAACACTACTATACAGATTCAGTGCAATCCCAATAAAAGTTCCAATGACATTCCTCATAGAAATAGAAAAAGCAATCATGAAATTCATCTGGAAAAATAAGAGACCCAGAATAGCCAAAGCAGTCCTTAGCAAGAAGAGTGAAGCTGGGGCATTACTATTCCAGACCTTAAACTATACTACAGAGCAATAGTAACAAAAACAGCATGGTATTGGCACCAAAATAGACCTGTAGAACAATGCTACAGGATAGAGGACACAGAGACTAACCCACATAACTACAGTTATAGACAAAGTCACCAAAAACATACATTGGAGAAAAGATAGTCTCTTCAACAAATGGTGCTGGGAAAACTGGAAAACCACATATAACAAAATGAAATTAAACCTCTACTTCTCACTCTGCACAAAACTCAACTCAAAGTGGATCAAAGACCTAGGAATTAGACCTGAGATCTTGCACTTATTGGAAGAAAAAGTAGGCCCAATCTCCATCATGTCGCATTTGGCCCCAATTTCCTTAATAAGACTCCTGTAGTGCAAGAATTAAAACCAAGGATCCATAAATGGGATGGATCCAAACTAAAAAGCTTCTTCTCAGCAAAACAATCAATCAGTGAGGTGAACAGAGAGCCTAGAGAATGGGAGCAAATCTTTACCACAAGCACATCAGATAGAGTACTAATCTCTAGGATATATAAAGCACTCAAAAACCTTAACACCAAAACACAAATAACCCAATCAATAAATGGGCCAAGGAACTGAACAGACACTTCTCAGAAGAGGATATACAATCAACCAACAAACCTATGAAAAAATGTTCAAGAATTAGAGAAGTTAGAGAAATGCAAATCAAAACTACTCTAAGATTTCATCTCACTCCAGTCAGAATGGCAGCTATTATGAAGATAAACAACAACTATAAGTGTTGTCGAGGATGTGGGGGGAGAGGTACACTCATACATTGCTGGTGGGACTGCAAATGGGTGCAGCCAATCTGGAAAGCAGTATGGAGATTCCTTGGAAAACTTGGAATGGAATCACCATTTGACCCAGCTATCCCACTCCTTGGATTATATCTAAAGGACTTAAAAATAGCATGCTACAGGGACACAGCCATATGGATGTTTATAGCAGCACAAGTCACCATAGCTAAATTATGGAACCTACCTCTAGATGCCCTTCAGTAGATGAATGGATAGGGAAAATTTGGTATATATACATGATGGGACATTACTCAGCATTAAAAGAGAATAAAATCATGGCATTTGCAGGTAAATGGATGAAGTTAGAGAATATAATGCTAAGTGAAGCAATCCAATCCCCAAAAAACAAAGGTCAAATGTTTTCTTTGATAGGAGGATGCTGACTCATAATAGCTATGGGTGTGAAGACATGGAGGAATGGACATAGTGGAATGAGTTAGACATCATTACTCTAAGTACACGTATGAAGACATGAATGGTGTGAAAATACTTTGTGTATGTTAAGGTCTGTAAACAAGTCAGATTGGCACCTGTTATTTTGCCAGAGAAATGTTAGAGTCTGTAAACAAGTCTGGATGGCGCCTGGCAAAATGCCAGAGGGAGTGGTTTGTGAAGTAACAAAAGCGAGCCATTAAGTGTGGAGATTCCTTATTGGTTGACTGCTGTATCTATTTTATGCTAATTAGATAAGCTGTGTAAATGTATAAATATCGCTCAGATCCTACACTAAAGGGCTCCTATTCCTGCTGCATCAATCTACACAAGTCATTCGTCACCCCCCGGCATGTGTACAATCAGTGACTTGAAAAACTGTGCTCTATATGTGTAATATGAAATGAATTGCATTCTGCCATCATGTATAACAAATTAGAATAAATAAATAATTTTGAAAAAAGAGAGCTGTGGCTGTGGCTCAGCGGTAGTGCACTTGCCAGGCACATGTGAGGCACTGGGTTAGCTTCTTGGCACTGCATATAAATAAATAAAGGTCTATCGACAACTAAAATATATATATACATATAAAAAGAAGAATTTTTTTAAAAAAGTGAAACCACAGATAAGGGACAACTAACTATTGTACTGTTCTTCTTTCTAAAATGATTCTCAGAAGTCATAATTAATGTTACTATTGTGGTACCTACTTACTCCATTACCCCTTTGTTCTAAGAGAGGTTCATTTCCCTCACCCAAATTCTAGGCCTAAGACTTCCTGTTTATAGCACATGGACATACCAGCCACAACAGATGGGACTAGGGGTGGCTGACCAAAGCTGGGCAAATCAAGATTCTCTTTCTCCCTAGGAGCCATTCTTAGAACATAGCAATAAATTCTATTGGACGTTTAAAGGGAACATAGAATCAGTGTTATGTCATATGCTTTCTTGACATAAAGCTATTCTAAAGGAAGAGAAAAATAAAAACAGGAAGGAAGAAGGATAGGTAATTATATATATGGTCCTGGAAAAACTGAAAGGAAAGAGTAATCCCAAGAGTTTCCAATTCCAGAGTCTAATCCTTCTAAAGACCTATATATTTTCTGGCCATGGACCCTGAAATAATCTTGAGTTCTACCAAGGATTTCCATTTTAAGGGTAAAATCATTATACAGTGATTTTCTATTTCTTATAGCCAAACAATATTTACAGTGACTAAAACAGACAAGAACTTAAGACTATCTGAAAACTGTTAATGTATGTTGGAGGCACATGGTCCAAGGTTCCTAATTTTAAATTATAAGACAGTGGCTCAGGGTAGCGCAGTTGCCTGGCACTGGGTTTGATTCTCAGCACCACATATAAATAAGAAAAATAAAGGTCTATCAATAACTAAAAAATAATAATAAAAAATTATAGTGTTTCTTGGAGTGTAGTCTGTGGAACAGTAATCCTACAAACTGCTCATTGAACTAAGGATCAGATAAGTTTAGAAAGCACTACATACCACATTGGGAGATTGATAATATATATTAGATATGTAAGGTTTTGCGATGAAAAGACTGGTTAACTCCTTAATTTAGCATTAACAGATGCTAAACTTGTGAATTGCCAAGCACGGTAGCACATATTTGTAATCCCAGCAACTCAGGAGGCTGAGACAGGAGGATTGAAAGTTCAAAGCCAGCCTCAGCAAATTAGCAAGAACTGTCTTAAAATAAGAAGGGCTGGGAAAGGAGCTCAGAAGTAAAGCCACTCAGATTGAAGCCCTGACTTCAATCTTCAGTACAAAAAAGAAAAAAAAAAAAAAAAACTATGGAATGTTTATTTGCATTTAAAATCCTTACTCTGTAGTTGACCATGGCTAACTGAAACCATGCAAAGCGAAACCACAGATAAGGGACAACTATTGTACTGCAGTCAAAGCTGCCCTTATTCCTAAGATGATTCTTAGAACATGTACTCTGTGGATAGGAACTTTGTGGAAGTTGCTGTTATAGTGATTTAGAATGAATTGAAAACTATTGGAGAATGCCTTTTTAACAACTAACAAAAGACAAAATGATCACTTAAAAAGAAAAAGACTATCAACTCTAAGGAAAGCATTGCTCCTACCAGATGTTTCATCATCAAGATGAAATTTAGAATTAGATTAAAAATGTATGCCTCATTTTCTTGAGAGAAAATATCTTTTCAAGTGCAGTAAAAGATCTCCAAAGAAACTTGGAGCTTTTTTGAGTGACCTGGGTAAATTATTTAGAGATTTCCCTCTATAAATTATCTTTAAGATGCCTTGTTTGATAGCCAACAGAACACCTGAATAGAGTTGCTGTGTTTTTATATTACCTTAATAGAAATAGGACTAAAAAGACTGTTTAATTCATTGGCTTCCTGGCCAACAAAAGTAAATAAGAGCAATAGTTTGGTACTCATTTTAAATTAGAGGTAGGTTCCCCAAAATAACTTAAGAATTAAGAAAGGAAGTAAGAATATACTAATAATCATCTTCAAGAATAAACCATTTTTTCAGTCTGTTACAAGAATTTTTTAGGTTAAAAGATGATTATTAAAACCCTATTTGGGGGCTGGGGCTGTAGTTCAGCAGCAGACCGTTTGCCTAGCATGCACAAGGCACTGGGTTCAATCCTCAGCACCACATAAAAATAAATAAAAAAAAGGCATTCTCTCCATCTACAAATAAAAAAAATTTTTTTTAATCCTATTTGTGGTGTGAGGTTGTAGCTCATTGGTAGAGCACCTCCCTAGCAAGTGTGAGGCACTGAATTTGATCTTCAGCACTACATAAAAATAAATAAATAAAAGGTATTATGTCCATCTACAACTAAAAATATTTTTATAAATAAATAAAACCCCATTTGTGTGCCAGCCACTTTACATATGCATGACCTAATTTACTGCTCAAGATAAGTATAAATGTGTATTATTACAGCCTTTTTACAGCTAAGTACACCAAGTTTGTAAAATGTTAAGCAATTTTGTTGCACTGCCATTGTTGGTAACTGTTAGGTTGCATAAAACCAGTTTCATCTGACTACAGAATTTTATTTTCTACTCAAATACACCTTTCCCACAGTGGGCAAATGATGTGCTATACATAGTGAATAGTGAAGTCTAGCTAACAGTAGAGATGAAGAAGTGACTACTATTAGAATGGCCAAAATCAAGAACGGTGAAAACATCAAATGCTAGTAAGAATGTGGAACAAGAGGAATTCATGTTCATTGCTAGTGGGACTGCAAAATGGTACAGCCCCTTTGAAAGACAGTTTGGCACTTTTTTGCAAAATTAAGCATCCTCTTGCCATATGACCCAACAACTGCTTTTTTTTTTTTTTTTTTTTTTGGTGCTGGGGATCAAACCCAGGCCTTGTGCATGCAAGGCAAGCACTCTACCAACTGATCTATATCCCCAGCCCAACAACTGCATTTTTTGATGTTTGCTCAAACAAATCAAAAACTGCCCACACACAACCTGCCTATTATTGTTTTTTTTAAATTAGTTATACATGACAGTACAATGACCTTGATATATCATACATTTGAATCAGATGGGATATAATTTCTCATTTATCTGAGTGTACAGGTTGCAGAATCATATTGGTCATGCAGTCACTTATATACACACAGTAATAATAATGTCTGTTTCATTCTACTATCTTTCCTATCCCCTCTTCCTCTCCCCTCCCCTCTCATCACTTCTCTCTACCTAATCTAAGGTAACGTTATTCTTTTTTTTTTCTCTTATCTTTATACATGTATTTTGTATAACGATGAGGGTCTCCTTCCACCATCCGTGCAATTCCCCATTTCCCTCCCTTTGCCTCCCACCCCTCTTCCCTATCTAGAGGTAATCTTCTTCCCATGCTCTTCCTCCCTACCCCATTTTGAGTCACCCCCCTTATATCAGAGAAGACATTCGTCATTTGTTTTTTGGGGATTGGCTAACTTCACTTAGCATAATCTGCTCTAATGCCATCCATTTCCCTGCAAATGCCATGATCTTATTATTTTTTAGTGCTGAATAATATTCTGTTGTGTATAAATGCGACATTTATTATTATATATATCAGCTTTATTTATGATTCAAACCTGGAAGTAACTAGTATGTCCTTCAGAGGGTGACTGAATAAACTGGTGTATCTGAGCAATGAAATACTATCTGATGCTTTTTTTTAAAAGGAGCTAAAGCAATGAAAGGACACAGAGAACACTTAAGAGAAAGGAGCCATCTGGAAAGGCTACGTGGTATGACTCCAACTACATGACACTTCGGAAAAGACAGAACTATGGAGACAACGAAAAGCTCTGTGGTGTCCAAGGACACAAGATGGAAGAGAGAGATGAATAAGCAGAGCACAGAGGATATTTTAGGAAGTGATACTACTCTGTATGATACTGTAATGGCAAATACATACCAGTATACGTCTTTCAAACCTATAGAAAGTACTACAATACCATCTTAATGTAAACTGTGGATTTGGGATGATAATGATATGTCAGTGTAGGTTCATCACTTATAACAAGTATACCTCTCTGGAAAGTGATGTGGATAATGGGGTAGTATGCATGTGTGGGAACAGTTTAAGTGTAAAAATCCCTGTATCTTCCTCTCAATTTTGCTGTGGATCTGAAACCACTGTTGTTTTTTTTTTTTTTTTTTTTAAGTATATTTTGAAAAGAAGTATGTGTTCTTTTTACTGGAGCAAAGATGAATTCAAGTAATTTATGTAAAAATATTGACCCCTAAAGGGAAATTTCTGGCTAGGATTTCTGTTTCTAATCATGACTGTTTCAGTTAAGTAAATATGACTATTAGCAGTTTTGGAAGACATATTCAAAATAGATTAGTAGGCTTTGGTGTTCAAGGACAAACAAGAACCTGGAAAATTTAAGGCTTCTGTATTTGTGACATGACCAGGATTACCTAAATTGAGGCAATGATTAAAATGTCAGATGCACAAGGCCCTGGGTTCGATTCCCAGCATAACAACAACAAGAAAAAAAAAGTTTTGTCAGGGAACCTTCTGTTAAGGAAATCTTGGATGAATTGCTGGGAAATATTGGTGAATTATTAAATTATGCATGTAAGTAGGAAGGTGAGATCCTAGAACAGTTTCTTCTCACTTCTGCCATTTCCCCTCAATTCTCATTAAGCTTGAAGATAACTGTTTTCTAAGGCTATTTATAAAATAAAATGAGCATTGTCTGACAGTGCCAAAAAGACTGTTCGAAAGCAAATTAACTGTATATCAAATTGATGACATAACATTATAAAGAAAAGAACTATTTCAGTTCTCTGAAAACACAAGATTTTGGGACTAGGATTGTGGCTTAGCAGTAGAGTGCTTGTATGTATGAGGCACTGGATTTGATTCTCAGCACTGCATATAAATAAATGAAATAAAGGTCCACCAACAACTAAAACAAATTTAAAAAAATAAGACTTCAATTTTGCAGTCTCAGAAATATATATATGTTCTAAGGACAAAAAGGCTAACTTAAAATTTTATTTAATAGTCTTAACAGAAAAAAAAATCTTTGTATTGCTAGGTGCAGTGGTGGAGGCCTATAATCCCAGGTAGGAGGCTAAGGCAAGAAGATGACAAATTTAAGTCCACCATTAGGAATTTAGCAAGACCCTGTCTCAAAATTTAAAATATAGAAAGGTCTAAGGATGTAACTCAGTGTTAAAGCACCCCCAGGGTACTCCTAGTTAACACACACACACACACACAAAATATAGATATGGAGCAAATGATTATGTTAATGTGTTAGAAGGTGAAAACTACAAATATAAAAATGAAATAAGCAGTGATAACCTAGTATCAGTTAATAGCTATATGCCCAGATTATACCATTTTTAAAACCTATCATGTTCCATCGTCCTATAGATAGGACACCTATAAAAACAAATTAACAAGTTTATAGGTTTTTATAGGTGTCCTGGATATAGGACGATGGGACATAATGGATTACGATAGCTGATTCCATGTCTAAGACAAAAAATATATCACCTGCGCCTGGAACATCTTGTACCTGAAAGCAAGGAAGTTACCAAATACTGCTACAGTCAGGTCAAAGATATATGAAAGTCATTTTCATCTAGGCCTTCCTCTGGCCAAGTATGGAAAAATTTAAACATCCAAAAGAAAAAATGACTGATTGAGATACATTGAATATCTAAAAATCCATGTATTCATAGGGATGTGAAAAAGAATTAATTAGTTGGCCTGTAATCCCAGTGACTCAGGAGGCTGAGGCATGAAGATCACAAGTATAAGGCCAACCTCAGCAACTTAGCAAGGCTCAAAAAAATAAAAAGGGCTGGAGATGAAGCTTATCTTCATCTGGGTGCAATCCCAGAACTGCAAAAAAAAAAAATAATAAGTCACTATTCACTGTTAAGGTACATAAACAAGTCAGGATGGCACCCAAGTCATTCGTCACCCCCCCGGGTTATTTTGCTGCAGCCGGACTGCGGCAATTCACCATTAGAAGTAGCTAGGGTATGTGTTTATTGACTTGGGATCACACAACAAAGTGCCATAAAGTCAGTGGCTTAAACAACAGAAATTTATATTATAATTTTGGAAGCTGTCAGGCCTGGTGGCACTCACTTGTAATCCTAGCATCTGGGGAAGCTGAGGCAGGAAGAGCACAAGTTCAAAGCCAGCCTCAGTAATTTAGCAAGGCCCTAAGCAACTTAGCAGAACCTATCTCAAAAAAGAGCAGGGGATGTGCCTCAGTGTTAAGTGCTCCTGCGTTCAAACCCTAGTACCAAAAAATAATAATAATACTTCTGGAGGCTACAAGTCTGAAAGCGAAATGTTATCACAACAGATTTCTTCTGAGACCAGTTGCCGCAGTCTCTCGGCTGGGCACAAATCACGAGCCTCCACACAGCTTGTAGATTCAAACAGCAATTCTTTATTCCCGAACTCACACCGGCCGTCTACAAACACGTTCTGGGGGAATCCACGTTCTCCTTCCAAATCCACTCCGTTCTCTGCCCAAATCCTCTCCTGCCTAAATCCACTCCGCATGGGCTTCTGTCTCCCAAAATATACTGTTTGACCCTAAGCACTCAAGAGGAACTCAGCAGCAGGATACGCCCTATTCCAAAAGAGGAACACCCTAATCTCCTATTATACTAAACTGCCCTATTCTAAAGGGGAAACACCCTACTCTCCTATTATGCTAAACTGCCCTATTCTAAAGGGGGAACACCCTAAACACGGATCCTGCCCTGGTCCTTGAGCAAGGTCACCTTTCAGAAGTCCTTCCACTAGACAGCATGGGAGTAAGCTGGCAAGGAATTTGTCATACCTACTTGGCTGATGGCTCCC
This sequence comes from Callospermophilus lateralis, assembly GCF_048772815.1. Classification (NCBI taxonomy): domain Eukaryota; kingdom Metazoa; phylum Chordata; class Mammalia; order Rodentia; family Sciuridae; genus Callospermophilus; species Callospermophilus lateralis. Next base: position 56,924,489 of record NC_135313.1, on the reverse strand, counting down.
AGCATCTCCCCCCTTCTGATTAATTAAACAACAAGTAATGTGGCTTAAGGACCGTGCCTGGTAGGTTGTCCAGTTCAACATATGGCTCTTACCCGTCATTGGAAAACTGACCTTTAGGCGTCAGCCTCCTGTCTTAGGTTGATACCAATGCAACTGGATCATACCCGTCACTGACTACCGGTCCAGCATACAGCCATACTTGTGGATAGGTCTATGCACCAGTGGGGGGGTGAGGTTCTTTGCCTCACCTCTGTTGGCCCCCAAATTTGGCCTTGGTGCCAGTGGGGGAGTGAGGTTAATGTGGCTTAAGGACCGCGCCTGGTAGGTTGTCCAATTCAACATATGGTTCTTACCCGTCATGGGAAAACTGACCTTTAGGCAACTGACCTTTAGGCGTCAGCCTCCTGTCTTAGGTTGATACCATTGCAATTGGATCATACCCGTCACTGACTGCCGGTCCAGCATATAGCCATTGGCCCCCAAATTTAGACCATCACTAGCAGAAGGGAGGAGGATACAGAAATGCCACGACACCAAGCCAATTGACAGTTCCTTTGGAAAAATTGCATCATTGGTGACACCATCAGCAAAGATCACTGGTGACACCATCAGCAAAGATATGCCAGCATTACCACAGTTTGCTGCACTAAACGTAGTTACATAGTCCAGGCAAGTTCTGTAAGCAGTTCAAAGGGGAGGAATCTTTCAATCTGTCCGTCTCCTCCCAAAGTCCGTTTCCTCCCAAAGTAAGTTGACTCCTTGATTGAGCATACTTGTTGAGCTATATTCATTGGGATGAAGATAGGAATTCTGGCAATGATGCTAAAAAGACATTAACCTGAAAAGAATTATTAAATATAATGAAAAGGAAAGGTGAAAGTAAACAAACAGATCTGTTAACCTCCTTAAAAAACAATCCTTAACAGCTGTTTACCTGATTTAAATTAGTAAACAAGCAGATATGTTAAGCACCTTTAAAAACAATCTTTAACAGCTGTTTACCTAATTTAAATTAAGCCATTTAAATCACGTGAATAAAAAAAATAATAATAATTTGGATCCATTTTCATGAGCGCTCCTCATATATGAAATATGGACATACGTACACACAGACATATAACACAAAACACAAATGTGCAAACAAACGTACAACACATAAGATAATAATAAAGGCCTTGTAGCTTTACCTAGGTGAAATCTCCATTGCAATGTTTAAAAACTCCACAGTCAAAAAAATAAAACTGATCAGAAAAATATTAACCTAGGTTTGTATGAGCTCAAAAAATAAAAATAGAACCTTATGATGTGGGAAAAATGCAATAATAAAATAGATATTGAAAAAAGCATCCTGGTTAATCACAGTCGCAGATGTAAGAATGGCCAAGCTGGAGTTCTGGATATCAGCTGTTATGGATTTGAGTCAAATTATCTTCTTTTTGATCTGTAGAAATCGTTTTGGTTAGTCTTTCTGGAATCCAAATCGGCTGCTGTTCTCCCTGTGGAAACACACAAACAGAGCCCCGACTCCAGACAATCACTGGGTCTGGACCTTTCCATTGTCCTGTTAGAATATCTTTCCAAAGAACTTTAGGCTTATGCACATTTTTTGGATACATATGCCTTTCCGCAGCACTAAGTCCTGATGAATCCAAATTTAAAAAGTTTAGAGTAAAAAGGGTTATTTTAAGTTTATCTTTGGGGGATATATACCCCTTTCCAATTCCCTCTTTTTGTTTTAGTAAGTACGTTTTAATAGTTTGATGAGCTCTTTCAACTATGCCTTGTCCCTGTGGATTGTATGGAATTCCTGTTATATGAGTAATACCAAATGATGAGCAAAATTGTTTAAAAGAGGTAGAGGTATAGCCAGGACCGTTATCAGTTTTTAACTGTTTAGGAACGCCCACAGTGGCAAAATTTTGTAAGCAATGAGCTATAACATCTTTAGTTTTTTCTCCGGCATGAAGGGAGCCCATCAAAAATCCGGAAGAAGTATCAACTGTAACATGTAAATATTTTAATTTTCCAAATTCTGGCAAGTGTGTGACGTCCATCTGCCAAATATGGTTAGGTATCAGTCCTCTAGGATTGACTCCAAGATTAACTTGTGGTAAAAAGGTCACACAATTTTGACATTGTTTTATTATATGTCTGGCTTGTTCCTTAGTTATTTTAAAACGCTTTTGTAAAGTATTAGCATTAACATGGAATTTTTTATGAAAATTCATAGCTTCTTCTAGTGTAGAGAAAATATGTATGTCATGTGTAGTTTTATCTGCTAAATCATTGCCCAAACTAAGGGCTCCAGGCAATCCTGTATGTGCTCTAATATGTCCTATAAAGAATGGATCTTTTCTGTCCCAGATTAGACTTTGTATAGTGGAAAACAAAGAGAAAACAGTAGAAGAAGGGGAAATCCTACCAGCATCTTCAAGAGATACTATAGCATTAACTACATACTGACTATCAGAAAATAAATTAAATACAGAATCTTTAAACATTAAAAAGGCTTGTAATACTGCATTAAGCTCTACCTTTTGAGCTGATTGTTTGGGTACTAAAAATGTAAAAGTTTGATCAGGGGTAACTACTGCTGCTGTACCATTATTTGACCCATCAGTGAATATATTTGGAGCATTCATGATAGGGGTTTTTCTTGTCATTTTTGGAAAAACTACAGGATGCTTAGACCAAAAAGACAACAAAGGATTAGATGGTAAGTGATTATCAAATGAAACATTAGATTTACACATGATTATTGCCCAAGTATTTAACTCATTAGCTAACTCATCAATTTGATCCATAGTATATGGAGTAATAATTTTATTGGGAGAAATTCCAAACACTCCCTTCGCTGCTTTTATTCCTTTGAGTATTAATTGTCCTACAGCCTCAGGATACCTAGTAAGAATAGTGTTAGGAGAATAAGATAAATGTATCCACAATAATGGACCTTCTTGCCAAAATACTCCTGTAGGAATATTTTTTGTTGGTAGTACAATAAATAATAAAGGCAAACTTATATCAATTCTATCCAAATGTATATTTTCCATATATGTTTCAATAATTTTCAATGCCTTTCTTGCTTCAGGAGTTAACATGCGAGGTGAGTTTGGATCTGATGGACCTTTTAGAATATCAAATAAAGGTCCCAACTCTCCTGTTGGTATGCCTAGATAAGGCCTTATCCAATTTATGTCTCCCAATAACTTTTGAAAGTCGTTAAGTGACTTGAGTTGATCTACTCGTATTTGAATTTTTGGTGGACGGACCATGGTTGAGGATAATAGAACTCCTAAATAATTAATTGGAAAATTTAATTGTACTTTATCTATTGCTATCTCTAGATTATAATTTTTTAATAAGTTTGTAAGTGTGGCATAACATTCCAGCAATATGTTTTTATCTTTATGTGCCAATAATACATCATCCATATAGTGAAATATTTGTAGTTCAGGATTTTGATTTCTAAGTGGCTGGATTGCTTTATTAACATATATTTGACACATAGTTGGACTGTTAGCCATCCCTTGAGGGAGTACTTTCCATTCATATCTCTGATCAGGACCTTCATGATTTAATGCAGGGATAGTAAATGCAAAACGTGGACTATCCTCGGGATGAATTGGAATTGAAAAAAAAACAATCTTTAATATCTATGGCTAAAACATGCCAGGTTTTTGGCAAAGCAGACAATTGAGGAATCCCTGATTGAGCAGGTCCCATAATAACCATCTCATTATTAATGGCTCTTAAATCTTGCAATAATCTCCATTTACCAGATTTCTTTTTAATGACAAAAATGGGAGTATTATGGGGAGATATGGAAGGTTGTATATGTCCTTCCGCTAATTGTTGTTTGACCAGATCATGGGCTACTTGTATCTTTTCTTTAGTCAGGGGCCACTGAGGAACCCACACTGGTCTTTCTGATTTCCAAGTAATTTTTATTGTCTCAGTGGCCCTTTCTGAAAATCCAACCCATGTCTGTCTGTTCCTTGATCTATTTGAATTGGTGCTGCTATACCTTGTCCTTGTTTTCCTAATCTTTTTTCTTTCCTAAAACCTTGTCTAGCCCTAGTAGTGGGGGCATTAGGATTGATGTTATTTGTTAACGTCAAACCTAATTGATCTAGGACATCTCGTCCCCATAAATTTATAGGAAGATGATCCAATACATAGGGCTGTATAGTTCCCTCACAACCTTCAGGATCCTTCCAATCTAATATCATTGCACTTCTATGGGGATTAGTAGCCACTCCTAGGCCTCGAAGCGTTTGAGTGGCTTGTTGTAATGGCCAATGTTTTGGCCATTCCTTACTAGATATGATGCTAAGGTCTGCACCTGTGTCCAGTAGCCCATTAAAGTCGTGTCCTTGAATAATTAGTTTTAACATTGGGCGAGAATCTAAATTTAAAGACAACATAGCCCAATCTACACCTGTGGAGCCTAATCCCCTGGAACCTCTTTTTACACTATGACTAGGAAATTTATTATGTAGGCTGGGTATTATTAACAACTGTGCTATTCTGTCTCCAGGTGAAATTACTGATATACCTCTTGGAGAACTAGCTATAATTTTTATTTCACCTACATAATCGGGATCAATTACCCCGGGACTTATCATAAGTCCTTTTAATGTAGATGAACTACGTCCCAATAATAAGCCTACTGTCCCTTGGGGAAGAGGTCCTTTTATTCCTGTGGGAATGATTTGAATTCCCATCTCTGGAGTTAGTACTGCTCTGGCAGAGGCGCAGATGTCCAACCCTGCGCTCCCTCGGGTTTGTCTGATGAGGGATTTAATGGACAATGTGTCCTGGGCACTACTCTGATGGTGTTGCTGGGTTCCTCCACTGCCCCGTATATTTGTGGTTGTGGGCCCCGGAGCATTGGGCCCGGCTGTCCGTTTTTTGGCAACGGAGCCTGATGCCTTTCTCCACGGTATCGTGGGTAAATACCTGGTCCTTTTCCGTTTTTTGGTAAGGGAGTACCCTCTATGGTAGTTTGAGAACGGCATTCATTAGCCCAATGTCTCCCTCTACGGCATCGTGGGCAAATACCCGGTATTCTATTTCTTTGATACCTAGTTTTGTTAAATCCTCCTCCTATGGGGCAACTCCTTTTAAAATGTCCTGTTTGTTCACAATCATAGCATGTTTTTGGCCTGGTATCTAAAGCCTGTTGTACTGCAGCTGCCAAGACTTGCCCTTGTTCATTAATATCTCTACATAATTTAATATATGTGTTTAAATCTTCATGTCTCCATGGTCTAATAACCTCTCTGCAGCAACGATTTGCTTGGTCATAAGCCAGTTGTTTTATTAATGGCATTGCTTGTTCCGTATCCCCAAAAATTTTGGCAGCCGTTTGAATTAGCCTATCTACAAAGTCAGCGTAAGGTTCATTAGCTCTCTGTATTACCTTAGATAGCTGACCTTGTAAATCTCCATGTCCTTGTAAAGTCTTCCATGCCCTAACTGCGTCTGCAGCAATTTGTGCATATATAGCAGGATCATATTCAATTTGTTGCCGCTGACCCTCATAAGGTCCTTTTCCTAGCAACATTTCTAAATTTCTTTGAGGGTAACCGGCTGCTGCATTTCTCCTAGCTGTCTCTGCACAAAATTCCTCATTGGCAACCTTCCATAACAAATATTGTCCTCCATTTAGCACAGATTTACACATGCTAGCCCAATCTGCTGGCGTCATGTCCAAGTTAGTAATGGACTCGACCATGCTCACCGTGAAGGGAGCTTGGGGACCATAGGTTGTTACAGCCTCTTTTAACTGCTTCACTGTTTTAAAATCTAAAGCACGGTGAATTCGCTGCCCTCCTACCTGTTCAAGTACAGGGCATGCTAATCTTCGAGGTCCTGTCTCAGGATTCCATTTATCAACTACGGGGTTTGAGGGCCACTCAGCTGTCTCTATCGGTGGGGCTGTTGGTTGAATTAAACCCTCTTGTGATAAAACGGAGTTAGTAACAGCCTCCTGTTGTGGCCTTTTTTCTAACAACCCCTTTTCCTTTAAATTTTCTTCCTCTGTCTGACTAGCTGGAGAGACCTTCTCTTTTGCTTGATCTAAAATGTCTTTCACCATATTCTGAACCTCTAACAATTTACTTAACATCTTTTCAGTTTGTTTTAATCTACTATAAAGATAACGCAACCCAATAAGATAACACAAAACAAAACCGAAACTGAATGAAGCAAAAACAGAATAAAAAATCGTTGTATCAATTTTCTCTTCCTCAGGGCCGACAAACTTCAAACCTTTAGTCAACCATTTTTTCCAGTTTGCCTGAGAAATTTCTAGGGATAGGCAGCTTGAAAGAAAAACAAAATAAATCAAAAGAAGAACACATTGTTTTCTGAAATGGTCACCCATTCTCTCGCCTTCCCTCAGGGGCGAGCAATTTCACTTACCTTCAAGTTTCAGACGTTCCGCGTACGGGCCACCAGATGCCGCAGTCTCTCGGCTGGGCACAAATCACGAGCCTCCACACAGCTTGTAGATTCAAACAGCAATTCTTTATTCCCGAACTCACACCGGCCGTCTACAAACACGTTCTGGGGGAATCCACGTTCTCCTTCCAAATCCACTCCGTTCTCTGCCCAAATCCTCTCCTGCCTAAATCCACTCCGCATGGGCTTCTGTCTCCCAAAATATACTGTTTGACCCTAAGCACTCAAGAGGAACTCAGCAGCAGGATACGCCCTATTCCAAAAGAGGAACACCCTAATCTCCTATTATACTAAACTGCCCTATTCTAAAGGGGAAACACCCTACTCTCCTATTATGCTAAACTGCCCTATTCTAAAGGGGGAACACCCTAAACACGGATCCTGCCCTGGTCCTTGAGCAAGGTCACCTTTCAGAAGTCCTTCCACTAGACAGCATGGGAGTAAGCTGGCAAGGAATTTGTCATACCTACTTGGCTGATGGCTCCCAGCAACCAGTCCTTGGCTTATAGACGGCCTTCTATACATGGTCTTCCCTCTGTACGTGTATCCAAATTTCCTGTATTTATAAGGACAATACTCATACTGGGTTAGGGCTCTCCCTAATGATTTTGTTTTAACTTAATTGCTTTTTTTTTTTTTTTTTTTTATACCAGGAATTGAACCCAGGGACACTTAACCATTGAACCACATCCCCAACCCTTTTTATGTTTTATTTTGAGACAGGGTCTCACCAAGTTCATCAGGGCCTTGCTAAGTTGCTGAGGCTGACTTTGAACCCACGGTCTTCCTGCTGCAGCCTCTTAAACGATGGAATTAGAGGCGGTGCCACCAGCCTGGCTTAATTGCCTCTTTAAAGACTATCTCTAAACTTAGGTACTGAAGGTTAGGTCTTCAATATGTTCATTTTGGAGAACACAACTCAATATGGACAGGCACCAAATGCTTACTTTGAAAATTACAAATTAAACCCCAGCGGGGCTGGGGTTGTGGATCAATGGTAGCACACTTGCCTTGCACATGAGAGGCACTGGGTTCTATCCTCAATATCACATAAAAATAAGTAAATAAAATAAAGGCATTGTGTTTATAAAAAAAAAAAAAAAAAGAAAGAAAAAAAATTATCCCCAAAACTCATGTGTGAGACAATGCAAAAATAGAGGTGAAAAGATTGGGTTATGAAAGCTTTAATCCAATCAGTGAATTGATCCTCTAGTGAGGATTAATTGAGTGGTAACTGAAGGCAGGTAGAATGTGGCTAGAGGAGGTAGGCATTGGGGGTGTGCCTTAAAGGGTATATATTTTGTATCTGGTGAGTGGAGTCTCTCTGCTTTCTGATCATGTGAGCTGCTTCCCTCCACCACACTCTTCTACCATAATGTTCAGCCTCACCTTGAGCCACGAAGCATGGAGCTGGTGGTCTATAGACTGAGACCTCTGAAACCATGAGCCCCCTAATAAGATTGTTCTTTTAGTCTTTTAGTCACAGAAGGGAAAAACCTGACTAAAACACCCTAATTGAAGGAAATCTAGCTAATAAATGTAAAGGAATCATAGATTTTAAAAACCACTATTATGTGAGCAGTGCTCATCAATGGATGATGAAACTATTAGAAGAAAGATTGGTAGTTCACTATACAGTATAAAGATTAAACCAGGTTGGGATTGTAGCTCAGTGGTAAAGCACTTGCTTAGCACGAGTGAGGTACTGGTTCGATCCTCAGAACCACATAAGAATAAACAAATAAAATAATTATGTCCGCCTACAACTAATATATTTATATATATATATATATATATATATATATATATATATATTTTTTTTTTTTAAGATTAATCTGGGGCTGAGGCTATAGCTCAGTGGTAAAATGCTTGCTTCGCATGTGTAAGGCACTGGGTTCAATCCCTAGCACCACATAAAAATAAATAAAGATACTGTGTGTTCATCTACAACTAAATAAAACAAAGACTAATCCATTACCACTTGAAACCACCAATTGAGAGTCATGCCCACCTGTAATCCCAGCAACTTGGGAGGCAGAGATAGGAGGATTGCCAAATTCAAGGCCAGCCTTAACAACTTAGCAAGGCTGTCAGCTACTTAGTGAGACCCTGTCTCAAAATTTTTTTTAAAAAAAAGAAAGGGCTGAGGATATGGCCAGGCATGGTGGCGCATGCTTGTAATCCCAGTGGCTCAGCACACTGGGGCAGGAGGATCAGGAGGTAACAGCCAGCCTCAGCAAAAAATAAGGCACTAAGCAACTCAGTGAGACCCTGTCTCTAAATATAATGAAAAAAAAAAAAAAAAGGGTTGGGGGGTTGGGGATGTGTCTCACTGGCCAAGTGCCCTTGAGTTCAATCTCAAGGGTACCAAAAAAAAAAAAAAAAAGGAAAGAAAAAGAGAGACAGACATTATATGCCTCCTGATATGATGCAATAAAAATTACATTACCTTGCCAACAAGAAAAGCTTGCTAAAGTTAAGGCTGAATCAGTTGAACTGTTAGTTCCCACTCCCAGTTTATAAATACTGTGAATAGAAGGACAAACTAAATGTCACTATGAGGAAGCAATTATCCCAAACTAGAGCATAGGGCACTGTATAAGATTACTGACCTGATTTCATCAATAGGCCAATGGCAGGAGAAGAAGGATGGAACTACTGTTCTGGACTAAAATATATTTGAAAGAGTCATAACAGCAAAGTGGGATGTGTTGACCTTGTTTGAATCTCATTTCAACAAACCAGTCATAGAAATGCTTTTTAAAAAAATTGTAGATGGACCTTTATTTTATTAATTTATTTTATCATAAAATAAATTTTTATGTGCTGCTGAGAATCGAACCCAGTGCTTCACACATGCTAGGCAAGTGCTCTACCACTGAACTTTACCCCAGTCCCCATAGAAATGTTTTTGAGATAATCAGAAAAATTGATGCTTATCAGTTAGGATAAGTAAGTAAGGAAAACTCATTAACTTCTAGGTGTGATAATATGTAAAAAAAAAAAAAAAAAAAAACTCCTTATTTTTTAGATATAGAAGTATGAAAGTATTTAGGGGTGAAATGAAAAAAAATGTCAGAAATCTGCTTTTCAAATTACAGAAGAGAAGGAAAGGAAGCTATATATAGCATATACCTACCAGCTGCTGATCCCAAAGCCAATGTTTTACATTTTTTTAAATCAACAGCTAGATCAGATACTCTGAGGGAAAGGCCCAGCTATCTATATGTTAACAAAGCCTTGAGGGGATTCTGATGCAGCTAACATTTGAGAATCACTGTAAGGGTGTTGGATATTTTTTAGTATGTTTTAAAACTCAAAAAAAAAAAAAAGTTTCTTGGGCTAGAGATATAGCCTAGTGGTAGAGCACTTGCCTAGCATGAGCAAGATCCTAAATTCAATTATAAAATAAAAATGAAAATAAATAAATTTATTTTATTTATTTATCATTTTATTTATTATTGAATAAAATAAAAATTAAAAAAAATTTAAATCAACTACTTGTGATATATGTGATAGCCTGAAGGAATGTGGATTTTTAGTTCCTTCAGGGGTTCATCATAACAGCATAAGTAACCCTAAGTGAATTTTATTGCATGTAAATGATTTGTCAATAAAGAGAAATTAAGATAGAATTTCTATATGGTTCTCCATAAAGGTGTCTTTATAAGGGTTGTATGTATTGTGTGTGTATATATAACATATTGATATTATATAAAATAAGGGCTTGTTGGTACTTAATAATATTAAACACCTGTAATCCCAGTGGCTTGGAGGCTGAGGCAGCAGATTGGAGAGTTCAAAACCAGTTTTAGCAAAAAGCAAGGTGCTAAGCAACTCAGTGAGACCCTGTCTCTAAAGAAAATACAAAAAAGGGCTGGAGATTAGCTAAGTGGTTAAGTGCCCCTGAGTTCAATACCCAGTACAAAAAAAATTATATAATTTTGTGTGTATATATATGTACGTATGTGCATATATATATATACACATATGTACATATATATACACACACATACACACAAGGTATCCAGAATAGCTCTTTCTGAAATTACAAGTTATATTTTTCTCTATGTTAAATTTAAAGTTTTTCTATTAATTATGCTGTCTAGGAAGAGGACAAGGAGGAGGTAGGAGGGGAGAGGGGGAGAAGGAGGAGGAAGAAGAGGAAGAAGAACTTTGTGGGCTTCATGCATATCAAATTATCATTTGATCCATGGATAAGAGCCACAAACCCATCTCCTTGAGACAGAACCCCCCCTTTGCCTTGGTTTGAGAGTCCAGTGCTGTGAAACAATTCCCTTAAGATTCTTAGAAACACTCTTGCTTAACAGAGAAAATCAAAGAAAGAAGTCCTACTATTTAGCTGGCAGCAACTTGGGTTTGATCTTTGCCAGCAAAATCCTGTGTTGGATACCTTATTTGTATTTCAGCAGCTTAAAGAAACCAATTGGTACTTGGAACAGTCTTCCTGGAAGTCTCCTTAGCCACATCCTCAAGTTCATTAGGTATGTTTTTTTTTTTTTTTTTTTTTTAAATCTTGCATGTTTCCATTGTTGACAGTATTGCTAAACTCAATCATGACATAAATGGGAGTTGCCTTTGTCCAGCATTCAGTAACAATTTTATTACTTACCTGCCCTCATTTATAGTCTCCTCAAGGCCTTCTGGCATCTACCTACCAGCTGCTGATTCCAAAGCCAATGTCACATATTTTACGTTTTTGTTACAGTGGTACTCCAGATGATTCCAATTTCTGTTTTTGTTACCTATTGCTATGCAAAAATCTCAAAACTTTGAGACTTAAAACAACAGCAATTTTAGTATCAAACATTGAGCTGGGTATTGTTTCTTCCAGTCTTGTTGGGGTCTTGTGTGTGGTTGCAGTCATACTGAGGAGATTTTGTTTAGAAATGAATGTCTGTGTTCCCCACCATATTCATATGTTGAAATTCTAATCCCCAGTATAATGATATTAGGAGGTAAAACCTTTGGGAAGTAATTAGGTCACGAAGGGTGGAGCCCTTCATGAGATCAGTGCCTTTATAAAAGAGACACTAGAAATTGTCAATCAGACTTACTTCCTCTATCCATCTCTATCTCTGTCTGTCTAGTATATTAGTATATTCACAATATTGTAGAATTATTACCATTAGTTAATTCCAGAACATTTTCATCACCCTGAAAAACAAACAAACAAACTGGATATCCACTAGCAATTTATCCCCATTCCCTTGTCTTCTACCCCCAACTCCTGGAAACCACTAATCTGCTTTCTATTCCTATGGATTTCCTATTCTGGACATTTCATACGAATGGATCTGTGTGATATATGGCTTTTTGTATCTGAATTTTGTCAGTGTATTAGTAAGGGATCTCCAGAAAATAGAAACAACAGGATAAATGGGTAGATAGATAAGAGATGTTTATTATAGGAAATTGGCTCAACATGACATTGGAGGATGAGAAGCGCTATGATCTGAAGACCCCTGCAATTCAGAAACCCAGTAAAACTGGTGGTGTAGTTCTGAGAATCATATAGTTGAGGTGTAAGTCCAGTTGAGAGCAGAAGTCTGATGTCCCAGTACAAATACCCAGGCAGAGAGAAGAAATTTTCCCTTCTTCTAACTTTTTGTTCTATATATGGATATAGCACATATTTATTCACTTTTAGTTGATAGACTACACATTTTATCTATTCATTCATAGGTAATGGGAGTATTTTCACTTTGGGCTATTATGAACGCTACAGACATTTATTTACAGCTTTATTTAATTTAAACTAAAAATTCCTACAGAATATTTTAAATAAATGTTTTTGTTTTCAGTTTTTTATTTTTCTTTTTTTTTTTCAGTTTTTGCTTTAAGATTGTGGACAATATTCTGGAAAAGAAAGCTCTCTAAAAGAAAACTGATTTCTGGAGGGAGAAATTAGGGCAATAATGAGTACTTAGATAAAGCGTGGAGTGTGAAGTTAGAAATTACGGGTCCACTTTACTAATCAAACTCATAACCCCAGGAGGATGACAAGAACATAAAAGAGAATTCAAGCTGTTTTTTAGGGGCAGGGGGAATTTATATAACAAAACTTATATAAAAGTTCTCTTGTTTCAAGATTTATAGGAAGCATAAACCAAATAAAATTGCCTTATTATGAAGATTTGGGCAAAGAATTCTTTTCTAGCTAGTTATTTACCATAGCAAGAGGCAGAGTGCACACCTCCCCTGTCCTGTTTCTTGTTCTGAGGGTGTTTTTGTTTTTACATATAATTAATAGTCCCCAGATGTACTTGCTTTTCAGAGCCCTATCTTTTCACTTTCATCTTTCGTAGGGAACAGAGGTTTTCAATATTTCTCTAAGCCCCCAAAAGACCAAACAATAGAGCCATGTTGACAGAACTTTTGGGAAATGTTTCCTTTAGGCATAATGTAAATAAATCTCTCCTGTGTCATCTCAGCACACATCTCCTCTCATTTAATGCTGACTTTTAAGATCTTGTCACTACTTGAAATTACTCTTCTGAAATCTTCCATTAGAAACCTCATTTTTTTCGCCACCAACCCCTATGCTCCTTCATTCCTCATGTCCTTCCTGTTAACCTGTCAGCCTTTACTCTGTCCCTAGCATCTTAGATTTTCAAACTTCCAGCCCTCTTATGTTTCCTTCCTCTCAACCAATACCAACCCCCCCCACCCCTCCACTCTCTCACCCCCCACCCCTCCACCCCAGTCCTGTCTCAAACAGTCAGCCTTCTTTTGTTCTTTCCCCTCAATTCCCCGAGCCTCTAGGCTTTGGCCTCCCAATCCTGTCAGCCATGCAAACAAAACCCTCCTCTGGTCTCTTTAGCCTTCTCTCTGCTGGGGCATCAAGGTGGCCAGAAATTATTTTATTCTCTTTCTATTCACAGTGGCTACTCCAAACTTCTACTATTCTCAAGTCCCAGACTTCAGCCATGATTCTCTCAACAAAAATTTAAAAAAAAGAAAGAAAGAAATGCCTTGGGCTGGGGTTGTGGCTCAGTGATAGAGCACTTGCCTCGCATGTGTGAGGCACCGGATTTGATCCTCAGCACCACATAAAATAAAATAAAGGTATGTGTCCATCTACAACTAAAAGATATTTTTAAATAAATAAATAAACGTCCTCAGGTTGAAGCTCCATCTTTTCCACCTACCAACGTCTCTGAATCTTCTTGATCCTTACATCGTTCCTCTGTGTTTTTTGTTCTCTTTCGCCCTCCTTCAGGACCTCATTCTGTCAACTTGCTCAGGTACAGCATCAGGTTCTTGCGTGCTTCTCCTCCTATATAGTCGCCACAGTAACATCCTGAAAGTGCTCTCCTTTTAGCCTATCCAGTCTCCAGATCCACCTTTAACTTCCTAATTATTTCCCTGCCCTCTGACACTTCCCTGTCTGCAGTCCAGTCCCTTCAATGCAAATAGTGCATTTAAAAGCACAAATTTGGCTGTGCCATACCCCTAATTTAATTTTTCTCATGGCTCCTCTTAGTGTCCAGGATAAAATCCAAACTCCTTAGCTTGGTAGATAAGACCCTTATTCCTGTGAGCCCCAACTCCAGCCCCATTTCTCCTTGCTCTACAAAGAGCATTGCATTTTTCCTATAGCAAACTCTCAGTCACCATCATTTTATTTATTTCTTTTATTTTTTCTTTAATTCTCCCTTTTTTTTTTTCTTTCTTGGATTGAATACAGGAGTTCTCTACCACTGAACTACATCCCCAACCCTTTATTTGTTTATTTTTTATTTTGAGACACGGTTTCGCTAAGTTGCCCAGATTGGCCTCAAATTTGAGATCCTTCTGCCTCAGCCTTCTGAATTGCTGGGATTACAGGCATGTGCCACCACACCTGGTTCATCATGTACTTTCATGTACTCATGTCCTTTCCCAGAATACTCTTTTTTAAAAACTTTTTTGTAGTTGTAGATGGACAGAATGCCTTTATTTTGTTTATTCTTATTGGTGCTGAGGATAGAACCCAGTGCCTCAGGCCAGCTAGGCAGGCACCCTGCTAAGCTATAGCCCCAGCCCCCAGAATATTCTTTATGAAGGGCTTAATGTTGTCCCACCAAAATTCATATGTTGAAGTTGTAACCTCCACTATCTCAGAGTGTGACTGTATTTGGAGACAGGGCCTTTAAAAAGATAATTAAGGTAAAATGAGGTCAAATGATATCTTAGTCCATTTTGTGATGCTATAATAGAATATATAATGCAGTTACTTTATAAAGTAAAAGAAGCTCATTTAGCTCACAATTCTGCTGGCTGGAGGATCTAAATAGCATGGTCCCAGCATCCTGGGGAGGGCTCTCTGTCTGTGTCACAGTATGGCAGAGAAGCAGAAAGGGAACTGGCTGGGTGAAAAAAATTACCAAACACCTGGGTGACATCATCTTTATAACAACGTGCTCTGGTGATCACTCACTCCTGAGAGACCCAATCTACTCTGAGAATGCAGCTTTAATCTATTCATGAGGGTAGAGCTCCTGGTGCCCTAATTACCTTCTACTAGGCCCTACCCATTAAAGGTTCCACCACCTCAAAACATACTGGGGATCAAGTTTCTAGCACAAAAACTTTTAGGGGATAAACAACATCCAAACCATAGCAGAAGTGTGGCCCCAAATTCAATGTGAATTAGGGTCCCAACCCTTATAATAAGAAGAAATTAGAACACACACGAAGGAAAGACCATGTGAACATGCAGGGAGAAGATGACTACCTCCAAGCCAAAGACAGAGGCTTCAAAAAAAAGGATCCTGACAACACCTTGATCTCAGACTCCCAGTTTCCAGAACTGTGGGGAGATTAAATTTTGTTGTATAAGCCACCCAGTCTGTGGTACACTGTTATTATAGCCTTGGCAAACCAATTCATTCCCCATGTGCTCTTCCAGAATTTTCATTTAAATACCTGGTATATATGGGTCACTGACTCCTTCCTTCAAACATATGGAACTCCCTCTTCTCTCCAACACTCTTTTCCTACTCACACTTATCTTGAGCTCCATTCCTCCAGGGGACTCTGCGCTTCCTATGGGCACCATTACATTATCACTGTCCTCCTTCACCAGTGTTCTCTATGCCTCTGTTGCTTCCTTAACCCAGAAGCAGAGAGGGTAGCATCAATATTCCTGTCATGCTAAGACTCTTTGTCTGGACACTAAATATCTAGAAGCATTTTTTTTCCCCTGATCAATAGACTCCAGAAGCCTTAGAAACTAACAAAATTTTATATCTGTCAGCATCTTCTATTATACCAACAAATTAATGTGGTCTAAAAATAGTTGAGGGCTGGGGATGTGGCTCAAGCGGTAGTACGCTCGCCTGGCATGCGTGCAGCCCGGGTTCGATCCTCAGCACCACATACAAACAAAGATGTTGTGTCCGCCGAAAACTAAAAAATAAATATTAAAAAATTCTCTCTCTCTAAAAAACAATAAATAAATAAATAAAAATATTTGAGTCATAGAAATGTTCTTTCAAGAAGTTTCTGTTAATCTTAAATACCCTTACCATGTATAATTAATAATATTTTTTATTATTCTTAACCATGAGCCTTTCAGATTTTGTAGTATTTATGCCTCCTAAGGATGTTTTTGAACATAGTGGTTAAGGACCCAGGAATATTGTATAGAAGGAAACAGGTAGTTGTAGAATTTTTTGTTGTTGTTGTTATTGTTGTTTTTATTTGTACTGGGGATCAAACCTACAGCCTTGCACATGCTAGGCAAGCACTGCTGAGCTAAATTCCCAGGCCTAGAGTGTTGTTTTTTTAAAAGACACCCTGAGGGCTGGGAGTGTAGCCCAGTGGTAGAGTGCGAGCCTAGTATGTCCAAGACCCAGGGTTCAGTCACCGGTACTGCAAAAAAAAAAAAAAGAAAAATAAAACTAAAGATATCCCAAAATAAAGTTACAACCTTTGCCAGGCTAGCTGGAGTTCTTACAAGATTGCAAAAGACATCTTCCTTTAAAAATAGCACTTTCTGTAGTAACGATGGAGATAGAATCTGTCTGCATGCTATGTGAGGTCAGAGGAGTAAAGAGAAAGGAGCGGTGACATGTGTCTGTAGCCTCACTCATTAGAGCTGGCGAGAGCATCTTAGGGAAGCGCACAACAAAAGAGACGACAGGAAGATCAGCTCTATCATGATGAAGGCATTGGGAGAACTGGGCTCTTGCCATACAGTTTGAGGTTGGAGTCACCTCACTAAAGCTTTGCTTCAAGTGCTTTTCAAGGAGATTGTATGGCTATCCAGCTTTCTTGTGACTCAGTTCTTCTTTTTAAAGGAAATGGGATTTGGTGCACACTTCAGATATGGAATTTCAGGGCCAAAATCCTTTTTTTTTTTTTTTTTTTTTTTAAGATGGACGATAACTTCTAAAAATCTAGTCTATAAAAACAAACAAAGAGCAACCCAGAAAATTATGGAGGAAGAGCTGCCACACATAATAATGCATGGGAGACTAGGCAGCCTCATCTTCATGGCTGTGAAATTCTCTGCAGCAATAAAAAAAGGTGATTCCCATTTCTTGGCCCATGGCTCTCTCACTGATTGCTTATGTTACTGTCCTCTTCAGTTGCTAGCAAAAACTAAATAAAAAAATCACAATCTATATCCAGTCTGTTCCAGTTTGCACTTGCTCTATTTCCTTAACCGTTTCTGACTTTGCCTCATTCATCTTCCACCCTATATAAGAGTAGGGGAGGACGGTGACTTATGCAATTGGAGAAATCATGGTCCAAGAAATGGGACAACCTCCCTTTATTGCCCCAGGGCTCTTTCACAGCAATGGAAATGAGATTATAGGTCTGTTTTTCTTCTTCCTTTGTAGTAATCAATGTCAGATTTCTCTCCCATTTGTTCTCACCTTCAAAATAGCCCTTATCCCAGGGACAGTGTCTTATCCCTTTAATCTCTAATTGCCAAAAGATTTGTTCCTAATCTTTAGATGTGAGGAAAGGGAAGTATCTGGGGCAAATTAACCAAACTGTGGTACTATCCACCAACCTTCTTCATATTCTGCACATCCTCCCATCCTGTTGGTAATTTTATATTGTATCTATGGAAAAGACCCTGAGTCTAACCTGGATTTAAAGTTTAAATTTGCTTTATTCCACTCTTGTGCCCTAATAACCACCCTAATTGCTGCCCTGTTGTGCATTGCTGGTGGTTAGGAACAGCACACAATTTCACACCTGCCCTACTCATATTGTTACTGTGACATTCAAATGAGGCGATGAATGTGAAAGCTTCCTGTAAAATCTCAATCGCTATACAAATATCTGTAGTTATTTTTATTGTTATTGTTACAGTATTTTTTGATACACTGGAAAAAATAGCCTGTAATTCATTTGTTTCTTCACTCATTTATTCATGAAATAGATTACTGACCTTGGAGATATAGAGGTAAATAAATGAATATTTATAGTCAGATAGTATCATCACTTCTGCCAAAAAACCTGTATAAACCCTTTACATAATTTCTCACAAAACTCAGTGAGGTATTATTATTATTATTATTATTATTATTATTATTTTGCAAATGAGGAACTTGAGGCTGCCCTATAGTCCAAGATCTCATGATTTCTATTTTTTATTAATTTAGTTTTAACTAACACATAATGATTATTTATTTATTTATTAGTACCAGGGATTGAATTCAGGGGTGCTTTATTATTGAGCTACATCCTCACTCCTTTTTTATATTTTATTTACAAGCAGGATTCCGCTGAGTTGCTTAGGGCCTTTCTAAGTTGCTGAGGCCGGTTTTGAACTTTTGATCCTCCTTCCTCAGCCTTCCCAGCCACTGGGAATAGAGGTATGCACCACCAAGCCCAGCTGATTGTGTTTCTTTTTGGAAAACAATATGATGTTTTGATCTATGTGTATATTGTGGGAAAAGTCAATTAAGCTATTTAAAAATAGCCATCACCTCACCAACTTCTCATTATTTTGTGGTTGAGAATATTAAAAATAAATTCTTTTAACAATTTTGAAATATATAATACATTATTATTAACTGTGGTCATCATGTAGTACAATAGGTCACTAAAACGTTTTCCTCCAGTCTAACTGGAACTTTGCACTCTTTTGTCAATAGTTCTCTTTCTCCATCCCTCTCCCTCCCTACCATCCCATTGTAACCACCTTTTTGTGTGTGTGGTGCTGGGGATTGAATCCAAGGCCTTGTGCATGGAAGGCAAGCACTCTACCAACTAACTATATCCCCAGCCCCTGGTAACCACCTTTTAACTGTTTCTGTGAGAGGAATTTCTTTAAATTCCACATCTAAGTGAGATCATACAGGATTGTCTTTTTGTGCCTGCTTATTTCCCTTAGCACAACATCTCTCTAATTCCATCCAGACAGTCACGAATGACAGAATTTCCTTTTTTTAAGGCTATATAGTATTCTATTGTATATATGCATAGACCATTTCTTTATCTGTTAAGAGTTTTTGGCTTATATAAGAACTACATGTTCATTATCTGTTCATTAATGGACACTTATGTTACTTCCTTACCTTGGCTATTGTGAAGAGCGGTACAATGAATATGGGAATGCAGAGTCCTTTCAACATACTGATTTCAATTCCTTTAGATAAAAACCAGAAGTGAGATTGCTGGATCATATGGTAATTTCATTTTTGACTTTTATCCTACCAAATCCTGTGAGGTATTATCATTCCTATTTGCATATGAGTAACATGTAGCTCTTATATAGGCAAAAAAGTTTTCACTTTTTTAAGTGGCAAAAATAGTCCCATAACTTTTTTAAAGAAAAACTGTGGTAGAGCGAGGCATAACAAAAAATACCATTTTAATCATTTATAAATGTAAATTCAGTGGTATTAAGTACATTCACATTATTGTGCAATCATCACCACCATCCAGCTATAGAACTTTTCATCATCCCGAATTGGGACTCTGTACTCATTAAACAAGAACTCTCCATTTACCCACTGGCAGCCATTACTCTACTTTTTCCTCTCTAAAAACTTGGCTATTCTAGACACTTCATAAAGAGAGAGAGAGAATTTTTTAATATTACTTTTTAGTGGGGCTGGGGATGTGGCTCAAGCAGTAGCGCGCTCACCTGGCATGCGTGCGGCCCGGGTTCGATCCTCAGCACCGCATTCAAACAAAGATGTTGTGTCCACTGAAAACTAAAAAAATAAAAATATTAAAATTCTCTCTCTCTCTTTTTAAAAAAATATATCATTTTTTAGTTTTTGGTGGACACAACATCTTTTTTTTTTTTTTTTAATGTGGTGCTGAGGATCGAACCCAGCACCCCATGCATGGCCAGGCGAGCATGCTACTGCTTGAGCCACATCACCAACCCTATGGTTCATTCTTACTGAAGCATATATCATCAAATTTTCATTCCCCTCTCTTTTTTTTTTTTTCTTTTGGATATTGGGGATTGAACCCAGGGACACTTTACCAAGGAGCTACATCCCTAGCCCTTTTACTTTTTTATTTTGAGACAGGGTCTCACTAAGTTGCCAAGGCTGATCTCAAATTAGATCTTCCTACCTCAGCCTCCTAAGTAGGTAGGCATGCACCACCACACCTGGCTCATTCTTTTAAAAGACTGAATAATATGCCATTGAGTATATGGTATTTTATTTATCCATTGATTGTATGATGCACATTTAGCTCAGGTCTTTTGAATGACAAACTTCTTAACCTATAAACCAAGCCCAAGTGTTTATTATAATCACTATTATGCTGTCAGAATAGATTAAAGCTAAAACAATGCCTTTTGAATTTTACTCTGAGTTATTCTAAGAATCATTTAATTTCCTTATCATAATTGGACATTCAATTGAGTAAGTTTTCCAGAATAATATAATGCTACAAACTCAAGGGCAGGGGATGTAGCTCAGTATTATAACACTTGCCTAGCATATGAGAAGCATTGGTATAATATCCAGCATGGCAAAAAAAAAATCTTCTAATAGTATAAACTTAGATTATCAAGGATGATAGAAAAAAATATGCAGATGAATTATATCGTTTTAAAATTAAAATTCATTTTGTAGAATTTTTTCTCATTTCAGAGTTAAAATCTACCACTCTCAGGAATCTTCACACTGCTTTCCAGAATGGTTGCGCCAGTTTGCACAATTTGCAGTCTCACCAATAATGATGAGTGTACCTTTTTCCCCACATCCTTGCCAACATTTATTGTTGCCTATATTCTTTTTTCAATATTTACTATTAAGTTTTAGGTGGACAAATATCTTTATTTTATATTTATGTAATGTTGAGGATTGAACCCAGTGCCTGGTGCATGCTAGGTGAGCACTCTACCACTGAGCCACAACTCCAGCCCCTGTTGCCTATATTCTTGATGATTGCCATTCTGACTGGAGTGAGATGAAATCTCAGTGTGGTTTTAAATTGCATTTCTCTAACTTCTAGAGATGTTGAATATTTTTTCATATATTTATTGACCAATGGTATTTCTTCTGTGAAGTGCCTGTTCACTTCCTTTGCCCATTTATTAATTGGGTTATTTGATTTTTTGGTATTAAGCTTTTTGAGTTCTTTGTATATCCTGGAGATTAATGCTCTATATGAGGTGTGGATGGCAAAGATTTTCTCCTAATCTATAGGCTTTCTCTTCACATTCTTGATTGTTTTCTTTGCTGTGAAGAAGTGTTTTAGTTTGATTCCATCCCATTTGTTGATTCTTGAGTTTACTTCTTGGAATTTAGGAGTGTTATGAAGGAAGTTAGTTCCTAAACCAGCATGATGGAGAGTTGGGCCTAGTTTTTCTTCTATTAGGCACAAGGTCTATGGTCTAATGCCTAAGTCCTTGATCCACTTTGAGTTGAGTTTTGTGTAGGGGGAGAGATAGGGGTTTAATTTCATTTTGTTACATATGGATTTCCAGTTTTTCCAGCTCCATTTGTTGAAGAGGCTTCTTTTCTCCAATGTATGTTTTTGGCACCTTTGTCTCTTATGAGATAACTGTATTGATGTGGGTTTGTCTCTGTGTCTTCTATTCTGTCCCATTGGTTTACCTGTCTGTTTTGTTGCCAATACAATGTCATTTTTGTTACTATAGCTCTGTACTATAATTTAAGGTCTGGTGTTGTTATGCCTCCTGCTTCATTTTTCTTGCTAAGGATTACTTTGGCTATTCTGGTTCTCTTATTTTTCCAAATGAATTTTATGACTGCTTTTTATATCTCTATGAAGAATATCATTGAGATTTTAATAGAAATTGCATTAAATCTGTATAACACTTTGGGTAGTATGGCCATTTTGAAAATATTAATTCTGCCTGACCACGAACATGGGAGATCTTTCCATCTTCTAAGGTCTTTTTCAATTTCTTTCTTTAGTGTTCTGTATTTTTCGTTGTAGAGATCTTTCACTCTGGAAAGCAGTATGGAGATTCCTCAGAAATTCATTTGGCCCAGTTATCCCATTTTGCCCAGTTATCCCATTCCTCAGTTTATATCCAAAGGACTTAAAATCAGCATACTAGAGTGATGCAGCTGCATCAATGTTTATAGCATCTCCATTCACAATAGCTATACTATGGAACCAGCCTTCAATAGATGAATGGATAAAGAAAATGTGGTTTACATATACACAATGGAACACTACTCTGCCATAAAAAGAAATGAATTATGGTATTTTCCAGTAAATGGATAGAACTAGAGATTATCATGCTAAGTGAAATAAGCAATCCCAAAAAACCAAAAGCTGCATGTTCTCTCTGATATGTAATGTCAACTCACAATGGAGTGGGGTTAGGGAAGGATAGATGTACTTTGGATTAGACAAAAGGAAATGAAGGGAAGGGAGGGGGAATGGGAATAGGAAAAATAGAATGAATCAGACATTACTTTCTTATGTTCATATATGAATACACAACCAATGTAATTCCACATCATGTACAACCAGAAGAATGGGAAGTTACACTCCATATATGTGTAATATGTCAAAATACATTCTACTGTCATGTATAACTAAAAAGAGCAAATAAAAAATCTATCACTAACAAAAGTGACACTTGGTTTTAATCACCAATTCTAATTGTATACAGTGTGAAATTTTTTCATAATCAAAGGACGATAATCTCATGGTAGAATCCAATCTGGTGGTAATTTCCAAGAGGAAGGGTGGTCTTGACTCTGACCTCTGTCAGATTCTGACCTCTTTGTGTTTAGCCGTCCACAAGAGATCTCAACTCAGACAACTAATTATGATTTGGAAGAATTCTGACAATGTTATCTGACAATTACACATCAGCTTTTCAGAAATCAGATCTTTATGTTTTATTAACAATTGTATTGAGGTATAAATGGCATACAATGAACATCACATTTAAAAGTGTACACTTGATAAGTTTTGATTTATACATATATACCCATTTATTGTTTTGCATATGGATATCATTACCATTTGTTGAAAAATTATCTTGAATTGCCTTTAAATCTTTATCAAAAAATCAGTTATCAGGGGCTGAGTTATAGCTCAGTGGTAGAGCGCAAGCATGTGTGAGGCACTGGGTTCGATTCTCAGCACCACATATAAAAAAATAAAAATAAAGGTCCATTAACTAAAAAAAAATTTTTTTAAAAATCAGTTATCAGTATATGTGTGGGCCTACTTGTACACTCTATTTCATTAATCTATTTTTCTATCTTTGTGCCAATATATCTCACTGTCTTAATTACTAAATCTTTATAAAGTCTTGAAATCACATAGTATAAATCTTTCAAGTGTAATATTTTTTTTCAGTTGTTTTGACTATTATGTATCTTTTGCATATTTTTATTTTAAATTTAAAATTAGCTTGTCAATTTCTACAAGAGAGCATGCTGTTTTTAATGGGGAATGCATTGAAACTATAGATCAGTATGGAGATAATCGACATCTTAACAATAATGCATCTTCAACTCCATGAATAAAGTATAGCTCTTTTTATTTTGTCTTTTTTTAAGATACTCTGCTTTTTATATTTCTATGAAGAACATCATTGAGATTTTAATAGGAATTGCATTAAATCTGTATAGCACTTTGGATAGTATGGCCATTTTGACAATATTAATTCTGTCCATCCACAAACATGGGAGATCTTTCCATCTTCTAAGGTCTTTTTTATGTGACTTTATTTATTTATTTATTTTAGTTGTAGATGGACATAATATCTTTATTTTATTTATTTAAATTTATGTGGTACTGAGGATCAAACCCAGTGCCTCACACATGCTAGGCAAGTCTCTCTACCACTGAGCTACAACTCCAGCCCTTTATTTATATCTTTATCCCTCAGCAATGTTATGGAACTTTAGTGTATTTCTTGTGTATCTTTAGTCAGAAAAATATTTTGCTGTCTGCATTACCATAGGAAATAACATTAGTACTGTGGTGATTTTAAGACATGTTCACAGATTCTTTGGGATTCTGCCCTTCAAGAGGTGGCACCTAATTTCCTTCTCCTGGATAGCTGGCTAGACTTCATGACAAATACATGAAGAAAATGATGGGGCGTGGCTTTGAAGATTGAGGCTTCTTTCTTGTTCTCTCTTGAATCACTCACTGTGGGCAAGGCGGTTGCATTTCATGAGGACACCTGAGCAGTCCTGTGGAGTAGCCACGTGGTGAGGAACTGAGGCTTCTGTGAGCAGAGACCTGTCAAGAATCAAGCAAAGGGCTGGGATTGTGGCTCAGCGGTAGAGCGCTCGCCTAGCACAGGCGGGACCCGGGTTCAATTCTCAGCACTACCTAAAAATAAAGGCATTGTGTTGTGTCCATCTACACTTAAAAAATAAATATTTTTTAAAAAATCAAGCAAATGAGCCATGCTCTAGTCCCAGCCCACCTTCAGATGACCACAGCTCTAGCCAACATCTTGGCAAAGGTTTGGGGTAGGGTAGTGGTGGGGAGAAGAAAATAGATAGTAGACAGCTCAGAATGATTCTCTTTCTCTACCATGCTTCCCCTACTAAACTTTCCTGTTCTCCTGCTTGTCATACCACCTCTCATTCTCAGAGAAAGTAGACATCATCTTGGTAATAACACACATTCCGCCCACATTGCACCTTTAATACTAAAAGCCTCTAACTTTAGTGGAAGGTTCACCTTACCCTCCTCCTACATGAGGCCAACTCCTCCATCTGCACTCTGATTTCCATACCCTTCTGTCCTCAAAGAACGTAAACTATTATAGCTTTTTCCTACTTTTGACTTTAACTAATCTATTTCTATTGGCTCCTTCTGAACAACACTTAACCATCTCAATTTAAAGGTTTTTTGAAATACAAAGTAGTAAGTACTACAAAATTGAGTGAAACAATAAAGTTCAGACAGGGCTTAGATAAAAGATCTTGACCCTTCTAATTGTTCAAAGTTCTTCCCAGAGAACCTTAATACCTAACAGACTAACCATTTATTACTTTGAAACAAGTATTTGTTAAGCACCTTCCAGAATTGTGATAAAAAACTGGACATGTGTTCATTCATCAGAAAAAATTAAAACTTTTCTTCAAAATTCTTTTTTTTTTTAATATTTATTTTTTAGTTCTCAGAGAACACAACATCTTTGTTTGTATGTGGTGCTGAGGATCGAACCTGGGCCGCATGCATGCCAGGCGAGCGCGCTACCACTTGAGCCACATCCCCAGCCCTTTTCTTCAAAATTCTAACTGGGATATATATTTTTCATGTGTTTCCTAACTACAGAGTAAGAGAGAGAAGCAAGTGTTCTTGGTAGTTAGGAAGGTATAAAGATAAAGATTGAAATGTGTAGTCATTTGGATGAAGACTTTCTACCAACACCATTTATTCTACTCCTTGTCAATATCAAAACAAGGGAAGTCAGAACTTTTTCAGATTCTTGACTTTAAAACATTTTACACCCAAAACTGGTGGCCCCACATTCTCATGCACCCAAATATTCTATAGTTAAAAATGAATTAATACAATTTAAGGATCTGATTTGTTTTTTTAAAAAAAACATTTATAACAGCATCAAAAATCTAGAATAGCTAGGCCTAATGGCACACACCTGTAAATCCCAGCTATTTGAAAGGCTGAGGCAGGAGGATCTCAGTTTAAGTTCTCCAGTAATGCCCATAACTTCCCACCCATCCCTTTTGGGGGAGACTGGCAAAGAACCTGCCTTTACAGGGACTGTTTGGTGCCAGACACGACTTGCTTTGGATTGGAAGTGATCCTCACCCTTGCTCTTTCTTCCTTCCCCAACAGGCTTTGGCTCTGCTAGTGATTAAGATAACTCAGTACCCTGCAATCATAAATGTTGTAGAGTTATAGGAAGAGAGAAGAAAGCTTGAAGTGGATGTTCTTTTCTCCCTCTGTGGTACACATAGCAATGGGAATGTCATATGGAATTGCCACAATACACTGCTACACAGTCCCTGGACTTGTCCAGCTAGAGGTCAGCACTCCATAAAACCAACAAGGATACAATCATTTGCCTTTTAGTAACAAGTCCTTCACGTGATAAAAATTTAGACTGCATCATTTTTCTAGGTAACTAACATTATTAACACATTTAAACTACTTATTTTGAAGTTTGAGTTATAAGGATGCATGAGAGATACATCTGCTGAATTCTAGGAGCTTGTCAAAGTTATAGAGCTTCCAAAGGCATCTACAACCAGCAACTAGTTTAAGCAGTGGAAGGATGGGGCTGATTCCAGTTGCTGCCTTAGCTGACAAGCTAAAGGGAAATGAGTGGAATACAAGAAGGAATCAAATTCTGATCTTTCTTCAAATGCCTATTGTCTATTTTATCAAAAACATTTGATATTGACACAGCGCAGATTATTGAATCTCAATAAAATCTATTCTTCACTTTCTTCTACCTCCTCTGCAGACTGTTGACATTTTCTTTTATTTCAACACTGATGTTTTTCTTTTACATTGGAGGTTTTAGCACTGATGTTGTAATTGCTTATCACACAGCTGGCCCCGTTATGATGTTTTTGTGAATGTCCCTTCATTTTCCTGATGGTCCTGTGATCCAATCTACAATCCATTTAAAAACAAAACATTCATGTGCCATTTTATGCTGTGGCTCTTTTGGAGTCCCATTTCAGCTTCATTAATATTGATGCTGTCTGTCTCCTTGCTTATTTCAGAAGATTCTTTGAAATTAATCTTCAGAATTTGCTGTGATTTGTTGCTGTTTTGTGCGTCAGCCCCAGTACATCTTGTCTCTCGTTAATTTTGTTTTTCTTTATTTTTATGCGTCTGCTATGACTGTTCTCCCACTTGTACTACTGGTGTGTGTCAAGTCCTTTATGGAATCCCGGTTTCGTCTCTGCCTTTCACTGTGATTTTCCATCATTAGGGACCTCTTGAATAAAAATGTAGCCCTTGTTTCTGACAGAGTCCATGTTCCTTTTCTTTCCTTTCTGTGTGATTTTCCATCATTATGGTTCTTAAATTTCTTGAATAATGATATATACTATGAACAAATGGAAGAACAGTAATGGCTTCATCAGTGTTTTCTAAAATGTCTCTGTAGCTTTGAGAGGACACAGTACCATAGCGAATCTACTATGTATGTAAAAGAATCTTTTAAATAGATTTTGTGGTCTGTTGGTGACAACACTATGGTGCATTAATAATTCACATTCTTGCTTACAGCAGCTGCTTGTTAGAATGTCAGTCCCTTGGCAGTCAGGTCAAGAGTAGCCTTAAGTCCGGATGGTTCGGAGGAGTACAGGTGTAATGCTATATTTGCTTATTTTTTCTTTAACATTTCAAAGATAGCCAATATTTCCTTGACCAGAAATGCTAAGTTGGAAATTGCACTCTAATTTTAAAATGTAAGGTATATTAAGCCAAACTTTTCCAATTTGAGATATTTTGTCTGTTGGCATGAGTACTTTCACTGACCACTTCTGAATAAAATAAATCCACACTTCTAGTTGCAAATAGACAAGGAAGCATTTGGGGTGATAAAAGAATAGTATTCAAACCTAACAACTACAATTGACTAAAGCTAAGTCAATAAATGCCCTGAAATAAGAGTGTTAAGCTGAAATTATTGGCTGTCCAATCATTGCTATAAAAATAAGGAGAGAAAGTAATGCTAAAAATGAGACGTATAAAATATACTGTTCACTATTGGTGAAAAACACACTTGATTCATATTCAGAATATCAATTACCAACTGACGAATTCAGAGTCAGTACAAGCGGTTTGCTTTCTTTTCTTTTCTTTCTTATTTTAGCTTTATACTAGGGATTGTTTTCAGGGACACTTAACCACTTTCCCATATCCCAAGCCCTTTTTTTGTATTTTATTTAGAGACAGGGTCTCACTGAGTTGCTTAGCGCCTCGCTAAGATGCTGAAGCTGGCTTTGAACTCTGGATCTTCCTGCCTCAGCCTCCCAAGCTTCTGGGATTACAGACATGCACCACCATTCCTGGCCAGTTTGCTTTTTGAAAATGCCCTGTATTAACTATCAGAATCTACAGACAGCTGGGCATTTCAAAGAATTGTACAAATCTATGAGGAGCTCAAATGATTACCAAGTTAAGCAAAAGAGACTTAGTAGTTTCCTTTAGAATAAAACCAGTGTGATTGGGATGTAAACCTGGAAATCAAAAAATTCTGAGTCCTTGTTTTATAATTAATATAGCCATGCATTGCTTAATGACAAGGATATGCTCAAAGAAATGCACCAATTTGTCATTATGTGAACATGATAGAGTATACTTACACAAACCTAAATGATAGTCTATTACATAACTGTGCTACATGATAAACATACATATACATACATATATACTATATATACATATGAGTCTATATATATATATGGCATAGCCCATTGCTCATAAGGACAAGATGAACAAAACAATATAAGATTAAATCAAGCACAGAGAAAATGATGCAATCAGAACACATGGTAAACACAAGATGTGTGCAGCTGCTGCCAATATAACATGACATACGGTTTTAAAGTAAAAACAGTCTTTTTTTTTTTTTCAGTATTGGGAATTGACCCCAGGACCTCAGGCATGCTAGGTAAGCACTCTGCCACTGAGCTACATCCCCCAAATTTTATTTTGAGACAAGTTGCCCAGGTTGTCTTAAAAGTTAAAACCTTCCTTCCTCAGCCTCCTGGGTAGCTGGGATTTTATGTGTGCACCATTGGGCCTGGAATACAGTAAACTTTTTATAAATAGGCGTGTACTCTAAAATAACTATGTATAGTATAGACAGGCACAGTGACACATGCCTGTGTTCCCAATGACTTGGGAGGCAAAGACAAGAGGATTACAAATTTGAGGCCAGTCTCAGCAACTTAGAAAGGCCCTAAGCAACTTAACAAGACCCTGTCTCAAAATTAAAACTTAAAAGGGTCAGGGATATAACTCAGTGGTAAAGTGCCCTAGGTTCAATCCCTGTCCCCACCCGCTCCAACCCCAAAATGATAGAGTAGAGAGCTGATGTGGCTCAGTGTTAGCTAACAACAACATGAACAATGACAATTGAAGCACCGAGGTCAAGCCAGGGCTTGAATGTTTAAACCTGGCAAAAATGGCAGAATTGGGAACAGAATATAAACCAATATTTTTAGGCTACTTTTACTTTGTCCTTGTAATGGTTTGGATATTAGATGTCTCCCAAAATTTCCTTTCTTCATGCAGGAATAGTCAGAGGTAAAATGAATAGATTGTGAGAGCTGTAACCTGATCAGTTCATCCTAGCTTGAACGGACTAACTCCCGAGGTAACCACAGGCAGGCGGGACATGGCTGGAGGAGGTGGGTCACTGGGAATGTGCCCTAGAATGGGTCATGTTCCCTGTTACTTGCTCTCTGTTTGCTGGCTGCCCTAACCTGAGCTGCTTTCTTCCATTACACCCTTTCCCCATGGTGCTCTGCTTCATCATGGTGCTCATGGGCCCAGAGCAATGCACTCAGCTGATCATGGACTGAACCTCTGAAATCTTGAGCCCAAAATAAACTTTTCCTCCTCTAAGTTGTTGGATGTTTTGGTTAAAGTAAAAAAAAAAAAAAAAAAAAATGACTAACACAGTCCCCATGAAAAAAGATTCCAGACGTATAGATGTTGATCCTTACTTTTTTGACACTTCATCTGAACGATTTGATATGGAGGCCTTAATCTCTTTCCTAGCAAAATCCATTGTTTGATTCACCTTTGGGCCTATATTTTTTTCTTTTTCTTCCTTTTTTTGGGTGGAGACTGGGGATTGAACCCAGGGCTTGTGGATGCCAACCTACTTTTTAAGTATTATATATTCAATAAATATTTGTAGAGTTACAAATGCAGAAATAGTCTTGATCCATCCAAATAACCAGCTTGAACCATCACTCAAGCAAGAAATTCTAGGAAAAGAAGTTGCCATTGCTGATCCTAGACAAATAAACAAACAAACAAAAGAAATACTAAGTAGATTCTTCTCAGATATGAACAAAGATTTTTTTTTTACCTGAAGTAATCATACTCACAATTGTTGGATCTAAATTCTGACATAAATCAGACATAAGGAATGGGAAAGTGGCAAATTCAGTTCACAGTCCTTCTTTGAAGTCTCTAGCAATGCTCTCAATTATTCAGTATTGTGTTCCTTTCTTCCTGCTCCCAATATACAAGACCACTGAATTAGCAGAGCATTTTCTGGTGAGCAGCTGAATTCTAGGGCTACCATATGGACTTTTGGCAAAAGGTGACAGTTTCCTGATGGACATATATCCAATGATCTTAGCAGGTAGCTCCCCATCACAATATCCTCCCTCACTGTCACAACAGACTTCCCTCACCGGGTCAGAAAGCTTGACAGTAGATTCCATGTTATACTGTTAACCTCACACCCGATTTGTCCCCATTATGACTTTCAGGTCACCTTCCTCCTAACACAGATTTGTTGAGGGAACAATGTACAGGGAAAGTCTGAATGCTATAGTGATTTACATGATGTAGTCCTTTTATCTACCCCAAAATAGACTGCAGAAAGCCAGCAGCAGACAAATTGCCATCTTATGTGGCACATCAAAGAGGACAGGATAGTTGGGTGCAACTTGCAACTATCGACCAAATTAATTTGTAGTATTCACCCATCATCAAATGCACCTTCTGGAATCATGTGCCTCCTGGATATAATCTTTGTGACAGCAGACATGGAGAATATGCAGGGAGCAATATATATTCATTATTCTTTAAAAGAAAAGGCCCGCTGGGATAGGAAGGGCTGTGGAACAGCTGTTTTCTTCCCAGTTTTACACATAAAAGAAGCCTATATGTAAAACACCTGCAGAGTAAGGATTATCTAATATGTTTACCATAGGTCCGCTGCTCAGTATATTGCTTATTCTATCCTGAGTCCAAGCAAACATTTTTAACAAATGGAAACCTACCATTTGTAGGCCTGGAATCTGACCACCACTGAACTTATTTGGTAGCCCTGAAAACCCTGCTATTTTTCTTTGATGTTGCCCATGGGAGAATGAATTAATTCTGTCCAACCAACAGAATGAAGCTAGATTAGAAACAGGTTCAGGTTGATGTGTTCTGTTCTTTGAAATTTCCAGAGTGCAAGAAAGATTTTTTTAAACTGCTTAAGAAGATAGGTAATTTTATTAGGGCTAAGCAAGACTATTCCAAGACTTATTTTCTGGTTCCTAATCCCTTAACCTAGAAACCAAAGCTTATAGTGAAAAGGACAGAGAGAAAGATAATTCAGTCTTCCCCGAGGAGACAGGTATGGCTCATTTTATTCCTTTGCTTTAGGAATGAGGAGAAACTAGGAAGGAGGAAGAGGAGGAGGAGAAGGAGGAGGGGGAGGAGGAGAAGGAGGAGGAGGAGGAGGAGGAGGAGGAGGAGGAGGAGAATGCAAAATACCTGGGTGTTTGGAGCAGAAGGGGAATTTCACTGTATGCAAGAAGCAAGGAGGAGAATTAAATTCATGTCTTGAATCACATTACACTGCCCACAGGTAATTGGGCACTAAGTTTCTTGAAGTCTACCTAGAGTATCAACTCCTTCTCTGAAGAAGGACCAATTTCTCTTTTCCTTTCTATAGTTTACAGAGCTTAATTTCTTATCTAAAACATTAGCATTCAGCACTGGAATGGCTTTGGCCAACATAGCCTCTTCTTTTGTCCCTGTTCCTACCCACTTAGTGAGCCCCTGTCTCAAAAACAAAGGGCTGGGATGTGGCCTGGTGGTAAAATGACCCTGAATTCAATCCCCAGTACTATGGAAAAAAAACAAAAACAAAAAACAGCACTAGAAGCCAGACAGTTTTCCATGGATTCTCCATCTAATGAAGATATAGACAATAATTATTACCTCTATCAGTTATATTTTGTCCTAAAAGTCAATATTTTTTTATATTTAAGGCCAATCATTGTAGCCTCCGTTTTTTTTTTTTTTTGGTTGTTGTTTTGTTTTTTGTTTTTTTTCCCAGTGTTGGGATCAAACCCAGCATTCACATGCTAGACAAGTGTTCTACCACCAAAAAACACCAATAGCCCTGTGTAGCATCAATTTTTGAAGAAAAATTATTCAAATTCTATTATCTTAACAATGTCAAAATGAAGAGTCAAATCAATAAACATAGTCGACAATTCTGTCATTTGATACAAAGTCAGTCCCAAAGGGTGGTAAATAAGGCCACATTCCTTTTTTCTGTATTTGATCTTAGGTTTAGAAATATTTTTGTTTCCCTCTGGTTATAAAAATATTTACCATATTTTTCTGGATTCTCATGTCAGGGAAAAAAAAAAATTTTTTTTAAGGTTGGGAAGCTGGGCACAGTGGCACACACTTGTTATCTCAACAGCTCCGGAGGCTGAGACCGGAAAATCTCAAGTTCAAAGCAAATCTCAGCCATTTAGCAAGGCCCTAAGCAACTTAGTGAGAACCTGTCTCAAAATAAAAAGTGAAGAAAAGGGCTGAGAATGTAGCTCAGTGGTTAAGTGCCTCTGGATTCAATCCCTGGTACTAAAAAATAAAATAAAATAAAATAAAAATAACAGATAGGAAATGTTGGGGAGAGCCTGCTACAGATAGAGCCTACCTGCCCATTAGCTTCACATGGGACAGCAGCACACTAAGCCTGAAGCCCAGCATTAAGGATGTTTCTTTTCATTACTAAGAGTTTGGCAATCAACAAGAGGACCTCAGGGAAGCTACTCCCTCTAGCCTGTCCATTGTGTAATATGTCAGAAACTCCATGTGGGCAAAATAATCAGTGACAAGAATAGCCTGAGGAAAAAAAATTATCTTTGTTCTTGAGATTTGCAGGACTAAAAAGCATCTCATGACAAGGCAATTAGGACCGGATGCACATCATCTGGCCTACCCACTGTGAGAAGGCACCCACCAGTCTGGGAATACCCACCAACTGCCTGTTATAAACCACTTCTAAATCAACTTCCTGACAAGACAGACTTTGAGCAAGAGTTCTTCATCTTCTTGTCAAGTGAGCTTTTCAAATAAAGTTGCCTTCCTAGCCCTAACACCTTGTCTCTCAACCTGATTGGCCTATCATGGGGTGAGCAGCTAAACTTGGGTCTAGTAACAAGCCAGGTTTGGCTTTGCCATCTGAGTATGCTAATAGCATGTCCTCCTGACTTGAGGAAGGACAGTTTGCTAGTTTCTGTTCTTTGCCATGTTCCCTAAAAGGGAAACTTCCTGAATGCCCATTCCCTAATCTCAGTCTACCATAGACCAGGCCTACCTGCAAAGCTAGTTATTTTTACTTCCAGGAAGATATTCAACTTAACATGTTCAATTCTTCCTCTAGGGCAGAATTTCTCAAAATTATTATTGGCAATTTGGGATAGATAAGTTTTGTTGTGGGAGGCTGTTCTGTGCATTGTGGAATATTTAGCAACATCTCTGGATTCTACCTACCTGTGCTAATAGTACACCTACCCCCAAGTTGTGACCAAACTGTCTGCCTGTCTTTCTTTCCTTCTTTGTTTTTTTTTTTTTTTTTTTTTTTGCAGGAGGAGACTTGGGATTGAACCCAGGGTGCTTAACCACGAAGCTACATCCCAAGCCCTTTTATGTATTTTATTTAGAGACAGGGTCTCGCTAAATTGCTGAGGCTGGCTTTGCGCTTGCAATTCTCCTGCCTTAGCCTCCTGAATTGCTAGGATTATAGGTGTGAGCCACCACCCCTAGCATTTCTTTCTTTCTTTTTTAAAAATATTTTTTCAGTTGTTTATGGACCTTTATTTTATTTATTTATTTTTACATGGTGCTGAGGATTAAACCCAGGCCTCACATGTGTCAGGTGAGTGCTCAACCACTGAGCTGCCATCCCAGCCTGGCCCCTAGCATTTCTTTCCTTCTTCCTTTTTCTTTTCAGTGCTGAAAATCAAACCCAGGGTCTCTTGCATGTTAGTCAAGCACTGTAGCACTGAGCCGAATCCCCAGCATCCATACTGAATTTAGATATTGCCAGATGTCACCTGAGTGTGGGGGTGAGGATCACTGCTATTACAATTACTTTAGATTTGGGAACATAAGGAACATAATTATAAAAATTCTTTTAATGATCTTATCTACTAATTCCATCATCTGTGTCCAGTTTGTTGAGTTTCAATTGCTTTTTCTTCTTATAAGTTTTTACTTCTTCATATACTCTATAGTTTTTTTATTAGATATCGGACCCTATGAATTTTACTTTCTTGGGTGCTGGATAGTTTTATATTTCTATAACTATTCTTGAGCTTTCTTTCTAGATTCAGCTAAGTCACCTGGGAGAAGTTTGACTTTTTTTTCAGGTCCTGCTTTTAAACTTTGTTAGGTGGGACCAAAAACATTTTATCTTGCCGCAGTCTGGCTGGGCACACATCAAAAGCCACTGAAGCAGGAACAAACTTTATTTCTGAACTCCACCAGTACACTCCACAAGCGCTCCCGGGGGTGTGTGTGTGGGGGAAATGCCGAACCCACGCCACGCGGCTCCTCCCGGGACACACTGCTCCAACAGGAGATCCCTCCTCCAGAATTCCCTCCTACCGCACTTCCCCAACCAATGGGAACTCTCCTAGAGTCCCTGGAGAGCTCCAAAGTAGCAGGCCTAGGCAGACAGCAGGGGTCTAAACTCCAATTGAATGCACATCTTAACATAATCATTATCATCTCAATGGCTTGCTGGAGTCACCTTTCAAACAAAATGTCATGTCATTCCTACTTGGCTATGGCTCTCAGCATCATCTAGGGTTAATTTTGTATTACTCAAACAAGACTTTCTGGGTACTCTGTGTTATGCTCGAATTCGGGACCCCCAAAGACCACCAGAGACCCAAGATGGATGCAAGCAGCAAAGAGGTGTTTATTGCGAGCTAGCTCGGTCCTCCGCGCACACACACACAGCAACTGGTGACGCTGAGAGGCCCCCAGCCCAGGGTTTGCAGCAGTTTTATACATTCTTTGGAGAGGGCAGGGACTTCACATACATCATAGCCTCTTTTAGCAAATCATCACACACCGCGGGAAAATCAAATAACATCTCTAAAACATGATTAGCACATTCACTGGCAGGAACAAGTTGGGTAGGGGTGATTGGTCAGTACAAAAGGGGTATTCATTTGAACTGATTGGTTTAAGCCAAGAGGGATGTACATGCTGAACTACATGGTTTCCCAACTTGTTATCAACCACCATAAACTACTGGGAGGGTCATCTGGCATCCCAGGTATTTCCCTGTCTCATGCTGATTGGTGGCTGCTAGGGGGCTGCTATGGATCCCCACCTAGCCTGACTGAGTCAGGGACACCTGGCCAGCAGATCTCTCCTGTTATTTGTAGATAAACGACTTAGCAGGGTGGGAATGTGCCTAGGAGTGCTCTGTGGGTTTTTCCAAGGACAAAGGCCATGTCCCTTCCTTGGACAGGCTTTGCTCTGAGATAGAGGCTGGTTTTTCATCTGCACACAATCTGCTGAATTATGAGATTTTTCCAGTCTACATGGTAGGAATTGGGCCTGTGTGAACTCCTTATGAGTGTTTTTTTCCTCTAGGATCTAGTGTAGTTTCTTCACATGCATGTTCCGATAAGTACTACAGCTGAATACCTGAAAGAGGCCCTGGACAGTTTTGGGTCACCCCCCTGCCCCCTCCACCTCACCCCTCTCTAAGAAGCTTTTTCTTCTCTAATAATTTGTTTTGCAAACCAGCAGCTTTATTTCCTCCCAGCTCCCTAGACTTTTCTTGGGTCTCCACCCCTCCCCTGTGCTATAGCTTCTTGTACCAAGCTGGGGCAGTCACTGGGTTCACTTGACTTGCTTCTCCTCTCTCAGGGGTCATTGTCCTTCATTGTCTTATGTCCAAAGTCTTGAAAAACATTTTTTAAAAAATATTTTGTATTATACGTATTTTTCTCTTAGTTGTTTCAGGCAGAAGGGGAAATCTGGTCTCTGTTACTCCATTTTGGCTAGAAACAAGTATGTACTACATTAAAGTTTTTAATTTGTTTGGAATTTATACGGGTGCTAAACTTTCTGAGTTATTGAATTTCTGAGAATAACTGTGCCTCTCGTTCTCACTATTTATTGAAAACTTTTAATAGAAACAAAATTCTACACTTAATAATAATTTTTACTCCAAACATATTTCCTTTGTTTTCAACCATTCAATTTTAATAATAGGAAGACTAGTGTTTGATTCTTATTCCTTTGTAAATAATTTATTTTTTCTTTGTACAGAATTTTAGAATCATCTCTTACGATCTACTTAGGTGTAGATTTTTGAAAAACAGTGTCTGTAAAGCCATGAATTTGATAGAGTAATTTTAATATTACAACCTACCTACTATAAAATAAATAAATATATGATGATTGAGATAGAAAATTTGTTGATGCCATCTAAAACCATCTCCAGTGTCATCAGTGTTACCTCTGTCATCTTTTGGGAAAATTTGGGCTGAACTATAGAGTTAAGAAAAATTATAACTGATTATCAGAGAAATTTCTGAATAGATTAAGATTACTGGAAATATTCTCCATGGGTTTTGATACTTTGGAGTTTTCTGTCTAGATCTTGGTCTGTGATTTTCATCATCTTCGACTGGACAATGTTACATAAAACTATTTTTTTTTTCTATTTTTTACATAGAACTATTAAATTACAAAAAACTGATCATCCAGGGGATGGGGTTGTGGCTCAGCGGCAGAGCGTTCGGCTAGCACACGGGGGGCCCTGGGTTCCATCCTCAGCACACAGTTATCTCATTCATAAAAAGGGTTAATGATGTCTCATATGGTGGTTGTGAGAATTAAATAAGCCACTATATGTAAAGAGCTTAGTACCCAGAACGATGTTCATGTTGTTATTGGATATGAACAAACTTTGGAAGGAACAGAACAATAATAGCTATGACCAATTTGGTAACCCTCAAAATAAAGTCTGATATCTGCTGCCAGCCTGCCTGTTTTCAAGCTTGTCTCCATTATTCCTGTACATTTCTCTTCTTACATTTCAAGAAATAAAAACTGTTTGGTTAGTTGCAACACTCTAAGAAATCTCACTAAAGCATCCCTAGCCAAAGTCTTATCCTTATTGTGCTAGACTGATTACAAAAATTCCTCCAAATTTATCTCCTCCCAGTATCTTTATGATGTGACTATGTAGTTTCTCTCATCTAGAGATGGAGTCTATTTTTCCTACCCTTAACTCTTTATTGGCCTTCCTACTTTCTACAGAATGCAGCAGCAATTTCTGACCTGAATTCTTCATTCCTTTCATGTGCTCTTTTGGAACTCTACCTTACCATAATAGCAAAGCCTGAAGATAAACCACTGGAGGATGAGGGTGCAAAGATGAATTACCTTGGCTATGCCCTCATCTCCCAACTGAACTACCAGCTGATCACAGTCACAAGTGAACTCAGCTGAGATCAGCCAAGCCCAGTCAGATCCTCAGAACTGCCTAACCAACTCATAGACTCATGAGCAAAAATGTTTCTATATGCTAAAATATATAAGTGAAAAAACTTCTAATAATTTCCATAATTGATTCTTGGCTATTAAATGATTATTTTTGTTTTGTTTTGTGGTATACAGGATTGAACCCAGGGCCTTCGCACATGCTAGGCAAATGTTCGACCTCTGAGTTACATCCCATCCCTAAATGATTGTTATCTGGGGTATATTTGCTTGGGGATTGCTGAGCATACATATCCCACCCATCAACATAATTTGTTCATCTGAAAACGTGCCCTTGTTGTATCAGGACATTGCCAACATGATCAAGTCATATGCATACTCAAGTAGGAGATTTCCTCCATAATGTTTAGACAGAATTCACAGTTCTTAGCCACTAAGATTATGTAACAGTATCATAAGAAATTTTAAAGAAAAGAGTGTAAGTAGTTGTTTCATCTGCCGGACGAATTCTTATAATTGGGACCATTAGAACCAAAATGTTTGCAT
Source organism: Callospermophilus lateralis (assembly GCF_048772815.1). Lineage (NCBI taxonomy): Eukaryota > Metazoa > Chordata > Mammalia > Rodentia > Sciuridae > Callospermophilus > Callospermophilus lateralis. The sequence continues at coordinate 56,886,581 of NC_135313.1, read as the reverse complement.
TACAAAAGGATTTGAGAGCCAACTGGTTAGCCTCCTGTTTGGAAACAGTAGTTAATAGAACAAAATCTGAGCACTGCTGGAGAATGCACTGTTTCTTGGGAATAGTCCCTTTATTTTTATTTTGTAACAAGAAGTGATGTGATTATATTATGGCACATTTTCTCCAAGGTAGATGAAAACAGAATAACATTCTCTCTGGGTTGCTGGCGTTTCCCTTATGATTTTAAGGATGATTATGACTTTTTCTCTTTCACTGAATGAAACTTTGCCATCCTGTCTTTTTAGGACTGGTCTTTTGCTCTGGGCCTCAGTTTCCTCATATGTAACATAATGTTATTCCCAGGTCTCTTCTATCCTTGTGAGTTCATGTCAATTTCAGAAACAATTTTTCCCTTAATTTTTGCTCTCATCAAACATTTATTTTATATTTATTATATTCCAGGCATTTTCCTAGTCACTGGAGATACAGCAGTGCATAATGACACATGACCTCTGCCTTCAACTTATTATAACAAAAAAGGCAGCAAGCACATCAACAACAATATCTGATGTTGTGTTTCATTATAGGTTCCAAAACACTTTTTTTTTGGTATTGGGGATTGAACTTGGCCACGGGCACCGAACCACTGAGTCACAAACCCAGACCTTTTTTGTATTTTTTATTTAGAGAAGGGTTTTGTTGAGTTGCTTAGGGCCTCACTAAATTTATGAGGCTGGCTTTGAACTCTCAATCCTCCTGACTCAGCAACCCCCAAGCTGCTGGGATTACAGGCTGCACCATTATGCTGGGCTCCAAAGCACTTTCACAGACATTTTTATATTTGACCTTCACTGCAGTGCTGTTAAAGGGCTAGGACAAGTATTATAATCTGCATTTAACCTATGAAAAAATTCAGAAACAGAAATATTAAGTAAATTGGCCAAGGCTATGTGAAACTGTAGCCTTAGAACCACTTAGGAGCAAGATTTTTTTCCTGCTGTATTTGGGATTGAACCCAAGACCTTGTGCATGCTGGGCAATCACTCTACCACTGAGCTATACCTCTAGGCCCAGAAGTTAGAAATTTTGGTCCTGATTATTATTATTATTTGGTGGTTTTTTGTTTTTTGTTTTTGGTACAAGAGACTGAATTCAGAACTCAGAGGAAATTAACCACTGAGTCACATCCCAGCCCCTTTTATTTTATATTTTGAGAAAGTGTTTCACTAAGTTGCTTAGGGCACTAAGTTACTGAATCTGGTTTTGAATTTGTGGTCCTCCTGTCTCAGCTTCCCAAGCCACTGGGATTAAAGGCTTGCACCACTGTGCCCACCTCATCACAATTATTTTTTAAAATGAATGTTATAAAATATTTCAAGCATGTTCAAAACTAATAATACAATAATCTCATATATCTATAACCCCAAATTTAAGGTTATCAAGATTTTGGCCATATTTTCCTTATTTTCTACTTGTTTTTCTTTGTGGAAGTATTATAAGCAAATCCCAAAGATCATGCCATTTCAACACTTTATACTCAAATATAAATCTTTAAAAAGTAAGAGTATTATCTTAATGAGACTATAGTTCCACTTTCAAACTTAATAATATCAATGAAAATAATTACTTTGTCTCATTTAGATATGTCTTTGTGGGTGTGTATGTATGTGCAATGGGTATTGAACTCAGGGGCACTTAACCACTGACCTACATCCCCAGATCTTTTTGTATTTTATTTAGAGACAGGGTCTCACTGAGTTGTTTAGTGCCTCGATGTTGCTAAGGCTGGCTTTGAACTCGAGGTCCTTCTACTTCAGCCTTCCGAGCAGCTGGGATTACAGTTGTGCGCCACTGCACACAGCTAAATATAATTCTTTTTTTTTTTTCCAGTTTTAAATGAACACAATACATTTATTTTATTTATTTATTTTTAAGTGGTCATGAGGATCAAACCCAGTGCCTCTCACGTGTTAGACAGGTGCTCTACCACTGAGCCACAACCCTAGCACTAGATATGATTCTTGATGCTTCTTTGGGTAGAATGAAGCTCAAAAATCATTTTGCTATTCAGACACACACTGACTAACTAGCCAAACATAATATAAATTTGTCTTAAAACAGTAGCTTATCGGTTTCATCTCTCCTTTCCCCAAAGCCTTTATTTTATGTTAGGGAATGCTGCCTCCCTTTTTTCCTTAATATCTCAGTCTAATTATTCTAATGTAAGAGAATACCTGAGACTGGTAAATTATAAAGAAGAGGAATTTATTTATCACAGTTCTGGAGGATGAGAAGTCAAGGATCAAGGCATTGGCCTGTTTGGTGTCTATTGAGGGCCCAGTCTCTGCTTCAAGATGAAGCCTTGCGCTGGGTGCGATGGTGAACACCTGTAATACCAGGGGCTCCAGAGGCTGAGGCAGGAAGATTGGGATTTCAAAGCCAGTCTCAGCAAAAACTGAGGAACTAAGCCACTCAGTGAGACAATGTGTCTAAATAAACTACAAAATAGGGCTGGAGATGTGGCTCAGTAGTTGAGTGCTCCTGAGTTCAATCTTTGGTACCCCCCCCCCCACCAAAAAAAATATAGAGAGAGCCTTGAATGCAGGTGCAGTGGCACATACCAATAATTCCAGCTACTTGAGAGTCTCCGACATTAGGATCTCAAGTTCTAGGCCAGTCTGGGCAACTTAGTGAAACCCTGCTCCAAAACAAATGGAGCTAAGGAGGAAGCTCTGTGGTAGGGCACTTGCCTAATATGTACAAGACTCCACCACAGAAAGAAGAAGAAAGAAAGATGAAGCCTTCAATGTCCACTCCTGCAAGCTCTTTTTATAGCACCATCAAGTTCTTTTAATAGCAACATTAATCCATCCTTGAGGGCTGAACCTTCATGACCTAACATTTTCATTAGGCCTCATCTTCCAGCACTGTTGCAATGGAGATTAAGCTTCCAACATCCAAATTTAGAGGAAACAAAAACACTCAAATCATAGCACTTAGTGACAGAATTTTTAGCTAGAAACTTGGTCACAAGGAATAAAGCCTTCCTGCAGCTAGATGTAGCTAGAGGAGTAAATTTTAGTACATGAAATGTTAACTGAAGTGTTGAATTGAACTTCTGGAAATGTTCTGAAGGAGAGAGAGCATATTTTCTTTGCTGACTAGAAGGTAGAAGCAGTAGTTGAAATTTAAGCATCATGACCTAAGTAAAACAGGTGAGGCATTCAAGAAAGAAACAGATCCCTGAAGGTCATGAAGTTATCCTGTCAGTTTAGAAGGATATTTCTATCCTCTGAATTTCAAGCCAGTGTTATTTATATTTATTTAATTGTTTTGACATAGGTAGCCAAACACACACTAGCTTTTACATATTTCTGTATAGTTTTCTCCTTATCCCTCAATTTTGGTAGTGCTAGACACAGAAAAATGGGTTAGTTCTTGAGCTAATGACTCTTCAACTAATGTAACTATTAACTGAGTTGTATTCCATAAAACTTAATGTTTTAAAATGATAAATGTTGGGCTGGGATGTAGCTCAGTGGCAAAACACTTGCTAAAATGATAAATGTTAGCCGGGGGTGGTGGTACACGTCTGTAATTCCCATGACTCAGAAGCTGAGGCATGAGGATCAAGAGTTCAAAGCCAGTCTCAGTAACTTAGCTAGATCCTAAGCAACCTAGTGAAACCTGATCTAAAATAAAAAATAAAAAGGGCTGGGGATATGACTCAGTGGTTAAGTGCTCCTGGGTTCAGCTCCCAGTACCAAAATAAAGAGGAAAAGCAAAAAGGGGTGGGGAGAGAAGGATCGGGGAGGGAGGGAGGCAGAGAGGGAGAAAGAAAGGAAAGGAAAGAAAGAAAAATGTTCACCTTCCAAAACTCTATTCCCTTGGGACCAGCCTTGCTATATAATGAACATCATTTCTGCCTTCTTAATTAATAAACTACACAAATATACCTATTGTTTGCTTCTTAAAAGTGTTCTGTTCCTAAAGTTTGCAGAAAAAGATTTGGAAAAGGGTGGGAGAGGCCTGAAATTCTGAATAACATAAATTGGATGTTCAAACAAGCTCAGACTCATGACCTGCCTCAGAGCTTTGAAAGCAAATCACAGATTTCAGAGCTAGTCTGGGTGAACTACAGTGAGCTGTCACAATTGATGTAGTCATTATCAGAAGATCACAGTATATGTACAGAAGTTCAAATATTGTCAATAGTTCTACATTTAAAAGATTTTTTTATGTAATTTTACAGCTGGTAAATCAACCCCTGATGGCATAGTGAAATAGGGCCAGAATATTAAAGCGTTTAAACATGGGTTTTTAATTTATTAACCAAACATTAGACCATTTTCTCAGTCGCAAAAGAAAAAGGAAAAAAATTGCAAAATATCAAAGAAAAGTATTGAGTTTTTTTCAAAGATGCAGGCTGATTTCCACAAATCTTTGGATTATGTCATCAAATGGAAGCTATTAAAAAAGAATGCACAACCAAGATATTGATATTATTTTTAATCAATAATTCTCTACCAGAATATAGCAAATTTTATTTTAAAGACATATGAGTGATTGAGTGATTAGATCATCACCCTCAGTGGTTCTTTGAGCCAATAAGAAATTCCAGTAGAATTCTGGACTGACTGCTGTTCATCTGCTTATGAGAAATTCAAAGAATTGTAATGCACTTACTAAACTATACATGTGAGAACATAATGTTAATTAAAACATTGCAAATCTTACACTTTTTAATTTTTAAATACCTGAGACAGTAAAAAATCAACTGTCAGATGGCAATCATCTGCACTCAGGAAACTCCTTTTTTATATATATATATAAAAAAAAAGAAAAATGTTCACCTTCCAAAATTCTTTTCCCTTGGGACCATCCTTGCTATACAATGAACATCATTTCCACCATCTTAATTTATAAACTACACAAATATACCTATTGTGTGTGTGTATATATATATGTATACACACACACAAATTTATGCCAATAAATTTTAGGGTATATATACACATACATATATACATATAATAGGTATATTTGTGTAGTTCATACATTTATATATATATATATATATATATATATATATATATATATATATATATATATATATATATACACACACACACACACACAAACACACACAATTGCAGACTGTATTTTCTAAAAGTGGTTATTTCCCAAGTGTTTCTTTTTATAATGTGACCTTAACATTTCTCCCAAAGGAGAGATGGAATTTATGTCCTTTTCCCTTAAACATGGGCAAAGATTTGTGACTGCCTCAACCAAGAGAGTACTAGAGAACCATGCTATGTAAATTTTGAGGTCAGATCACAGAAATGCCAATTGTTTCATCTTGCTCTCTGGGAACAGTCTCTGTAGGAAATCACCTGCATACTATAAGGAACTCCAAACCAGTCCATTGAGAAAGACCACATTTGAAGGTGGCCCAACTGAGGGTCAGCATCATTGGTCACATATGGAAGTGAAGATGAATTTAGTAATTTCAGCTACCAGTCCCTGAGTCCTTTCTCAGTCTGTGCCCCATTCTAAGCCTTTGAGACTTCCCTGATGGTGTTTTATTTATCTATCAATCAATCGATCAATCTATGCATTTACTTATTTAGTTTTGTTTTGGTACTGTGGGTTTCAACACAGTGATATTCTACCACTGAGCTGTATCACCATTCCTTTTTTATTTCTTTGTTTTGAGACAAGGTCTTGCTAAATGGCCCAAACTGGCCTTGAACTTGTAATCCTCCTGCCTCAGCCTCCTGAATCACTGGAATTATAGGCATGTGCCATCATACCCAGCTCCACTGAAGCTTTAGATGTCATGGAGCAAAGATAAGTCATTCCACTGAACCCTACCTGAAATTCCTGACCTACAGAATCTGTGAGAATAATAAAAAAGTTGCTTTATGCCAATAAATTTTAGGATGGTTTGTTATTCAGCAAAGCAATTGGAACATACATGGTATTTATAAGCAATATTAAAGATAATACTCTAAATTTCTATAAACTTTCCCTGGATAGAATCATAATAAACTTCATATGTTTTCAAAGTAGTCTTCAAATGTAAAATAAGAAAAAGGCTGGGAGTATGGTAGTGCTCTGTGGTAGAGCACTTACCTAGCATATGCAAGGCCCTGGGTTCAATTCCCAGCATTACAACAACAATATTTGACCCTTATTTTGCCCATTAAAGAAGACCAAGGCAAGGAAAAGTTGCCATTCATTCACCACATGCATTATTATTAGCTAGAACTAAGACCTTCTGTCTTTTAGAAACCTTTTCTCCAAAGTAATGCTGTCAGCCAAATTAGTCATATTTCATTTTTTTCCAAATTTATATCATTATGAGTAATTTCTAACTTGATTTCTAGGCCCTTGACTCCCAATGTCAACTGAGCTTTCTACTTGAATATCCTACCATTATTACAAACATAGCTGGTCTCAAACCAAACTGAAGGTCTTCGTTGTAAATCTGAAAGAGAATAATAAAGAAAATGATGCAACATGTTAAAATCTGGTGACTGTGAATATGACAAAGGATAAACAAAGTGTATCTTTGTGTAATTTTTTTTCCAGTGTGAGGATTGAACCCAGGGCACTCTACCAGTGAGTACATTCACAGCCTTTTTTTTTTTTTTTTAAATAATTATTATTATGGAAATTCCTAATTTCCTCACTCTTCTACCTAATTAATTACTTTGTCTTTAAGTTATTGTGGACATTTTCTTTTCTTGTTTGTCTTCCCAATATCTAGTACCCCTTCTTGACAGTGTAACAGTGCCAGAGGCATGATTTTCCTTTGGAGAACCATTCTTCTCCAGTTTTGATCTTGTATAAGCGTGTGATTCTATCCCTTCCCTGATTCCAAGGATGGAAATTTAACTCAGGTGTAGCAACTCCCAGAAGGTCAATAAAGAAGCAGGTTTTTTTTTTCTTCTTTTTTCTTTTAATTGTTCAAGTAGTTAAGAAAAAGTCCTGATACTATACTGGTTCTGCTCTTTCTTTCTTGCCTTAGAAGAAGAAATATGCATGTATTTGCTAGCAAATATTGTTCATGATGAGCTTACTATGAAAAAATATATTTTTTTTTGCAAATAGAGTTGATATTCTCTCTCTTTTTTTCAGTTGTCAGCCTGGCTCAAAATATAATTCCTCAAGTTGAAATATTATACTTTAGTAGGGCAATCTAAAATATAGTCCCAAGCTGGACTCTTCATTCTTTCAAACTTGGTTGAGCCATTATATTGCAAACAGTGACTTCCTTTTTCAGAATTTTAAAATCTATTTATCTTTTTTTTTATCTTCTGCAAAATGACTAAATAAATAAACCCCAGGAGGCCCGCACCCCGCAAAAGAAGACATCTTACTAACAGAAGCAGAACCAGCACTTCTTTTGCCACTTTTGATTTATGTACACCATAGCTTCAGGTTTTGAAACTTACCTTCCTTTTGAGATTAAGGCAGGAGGATCACAAGTTTGAGGTCAGCCTGGGCATTTTTCTTTTCTGATTTTTTTTAAATTGTTTTATTTGTTCTTTTTAGTTATACAAGGCAGTAGAATATATTTTGACATATCATACATACATGGAGTATATCTTCCCATTTTTGTGGTTGTGAAATTACACTGGTGGTGTATTCATATAAGAACATAAGAAAGTTATGTCTGATTCATTCTATTGTCTTTCCTATTCCCATCCCTCCTCCCTTCCCCTCATCCCCCATTGTCTAATCCAGTAAACTTCTATTATTTCCCTTGACCTTTCCTTTTTGGGGATTCAGCCTGGGCAATTTAAAAATGGCTAGGGATGTAGCTTCATGGTGAAGTGCTCCTGGATTCATTCCCTGAATTAAATGAAGAAGTAGAAGGACCTGGAGTTATCTGTATTAGGGAGCATGATGTCCAAGGGGATTTTGTTGAAACGCAACAATTGTTTGCCAACATTCAGAGTCCAGTTGCTCCAGGAAGTCCTAATGCACACCTTGTTCTCCTTGTTTATTCTTCTCTACCTCCTTGAAATGTCAACACATAGCTTATGAAAACTACAAAACTCAATGCAGTATGCACCACACCCTCTCTCATTCTGTTCTCTCACTAACCAGCACCATTGCCTTCTTTGGCAATGGCACACCTATCAGGTATTTCCAGAAAGATTTCACAGTAGACTATTGGCTCTTGTACTCCCTTTTTTCCTCTTGCTAAGTCCCCAGGGACTGATCCAATGCCCTTTAAACATCCCCCCTCTTTTTTTCTTTTTGTCCACTTTCTTTTAATAAATGAAGCCTTTAGATTGTTTTAGTTTTTCTTCTCACCTAGAAGCTCCACTGTCAGGTTGAGGCCCTTGTATGGTATCCAGTGATCAACACTGAATTCCATCCTCACTGGTATTTGCTCCTTGGAGGTGAAAAAATAAATGTTTTATAAAGCTCAAATTGGCCTTATCAAACAAAACATCTGCTAGATCAGTGAATGACTGGTGACAGCAGGAGACAGCAGTGCTGGCCTCTCCAATAGAAGTCACTGCAGTTAATGGAAGCTATTATGGGAAAATTCTGGCAAGAAGTTTTCTTTTTCTTTCTTTCTTTCTTTTTTTTTTCCTCCTCCAGACAGCTAAAAAATTTTTTTTTAAAGGAAAAAATGTATTCAGTTGCTAGGGTAACTGTGGTTTCAAAACTACTGTAACAAAAGCCAGATATCACATATCAAACTACCAAATTGTTAATTTGACTGGTATTATAAAATAACTACTTGAAAGAGATGTTTTCTCCTTATCTAGCTATAGAGAACAGAGAAAGTGGAGAACAAGAGGAAAATGAAGGAAGAGGTAAAAAGAAAACCGGTGAATTTGTTTAAGAAGTGTTTTTTGCCTTACTAAACATTTGTTGGAAATAAAAATCCCTTTATGTTAGATACATTTGCATGCAGGAATTATTTAGTCAAATTCAAAATATGAGGAAGATACTGGAATATCTTGTTTCCGATGTTCTCTACCTAAATTTCAAACCCTGACTGGGTTTTACCTGAATGATTTTCTGTGGGTGCTTGGTCAAGAAACTGGTTACTCGGAAGAGACATGCATGTTCTGAAATCTCTTATGGATGATTGTGTTTTTCTGGATTTTGCTTCTCATTTCTTGATTTAAAGGGAATATAATAAAGCTGTTAAGTGCTTGGATTCTAGAGTCAAACATAGCTAGGTCCGAATTCTTTTTCAATTCTTTACTAAATTCCTTTAACCACTCTGAGCCTCAGTTTCTTCATTTTAAAACAGGTATCAGAGCCAGGGAATAGCTGGGCATGGCTGCAATTCCTATCTGCTCTGTAGGCTTAGGCAGGAAGGCTGCAAGCTCAAGGCCAACCTGAGTAATTTAGTGAGACCTGGTCTCAAAACAAAAAGAGAGGGGGGCTGGGAATGTAGCTCAGTGGTAGAGTATCCCTGGGTTCCATCCCAGTATGGCAAATATGTAAATGAGGCTATCAGAACAAAGGACTGACTTCAACAAATTAATTGTAAGGAAAGAAAAAGAGAGAGTCTCAATGTAAAAAAGAAAAGAAAAAAGAATGGAGAGGGACCTACAGAGTAAAAGAGACAAGAGGCAATCAACTAAATGTCATGTGTGGCTATTTAGATATAATTAAATATAATTGTAGGGTGGGGTGGTAGCTCAGTGGCAGAGTGCTTGCCTAGCATATGTGAGGCACTGGGTTGGATCCTTAGCACTGCATAAAAAATTAACAAAATAAAGGCATAATGTCCATATCCAACTACAAAAAAAATTGTAGCTGGACATGGTGGGGCACGCCTGTAATTCCAGCAACTCTGGAGGCTGAGGCAAGAAAGGCAGGAGAGCCACCAGTTCAAAGACAGCCTCAACAACTTAGCTTAGGCCCTAAGCAGCTTAGCAAGATCCTGTCAAAAAAAAAAAAAAAAAAAAAAAGACCCTGTTTCAAAATAAAATATAAAAAGGGCGGGGGTTGTGGCTCATTGGTTAAGCACCCCAGTTTCAATTGCCCATTACAAACAAAACAAAACAATCCAACAATTGTAAAAAATAATTTATAAGCCACCTGGAGAGAGTTGAACATTGACTAGATATTTGATAATGTGAAGGAATTATGTAAAATGTGTTTAGGTATAATTTATAACATGATATTGTGGAGTTTTAAATTATCTTTTGATATTTTGCTACATACTGGAATATGTACAAAGAAAATGATATGATGTTTGACATTTGCTTCAAAACTAAGAGGAAATCAATGGAATACAAATGAAACAAGTTTGGCCAGAAAGTAACAATTATTGATGCTAGATGATAGAAATTAAGGAGTTTGTTAAAGTGTTCTATTTTTAATATATATATGTTTGAGATTTTCTATAGTAAATTTTTTTTGGGGGGGATACTGGGGATTGAACTCAGGGACACTGAACACTGAGCCACATCCCAGTCTGGCTGCAGCAAACTAACCAGGGGGTGACGAACAACTTGTGGACATTGATACAGCAGGAATAGGAGCCCTTTATTGTGGGACAGGAGGGGTACTTATACATTCCATACAGCTTATCTTAATTAGCATAAACTAGATACAGCAGTCAACCAATAAGGAATCTCCACACTTAATGGCTGGCTGGAGTTACTTCACAAACCACTCCCTCTGGCAAAATGCCAGGCGCCATCCAGACTTGTTTACAGACTCTAACACCAGTCCTATTTTGTATTTTATTTAGAGACAGGGTCTCACTGAGTTGATTAACACCTCGCTTTTGCTGAGGCTGGCTTTGAACCTGCATTCCTCCTGCCTCAGCCTCCAGAGCCACTGGGATTACAGGTGTGCACCATTGCACCTAGCTATGTAAAAATTTAAAAAGAGATAATTATTGATTAAAAATTTAAATATCTGATAATTATTGATGAATTCAATGAAATGCTGTATGTAATGCAATTAGCAGAGTGCCTGAAATATAATAATTGCTCAATAAATGTTTGTTACTCCTATTAGAAACAAGGCCCTTTCTTTCCTACATACAGAACTATGGAAGCCAGACCAGGAAATGTATTGCTGACTGTGGCTGCTAACCTTACTTGTTTCAAAATAGGCAGCTGCTAGCTGTTATTGTATTCTTCTTCACCTAATCAGATTCTGTATTAGGCCCTGTGCTTCTCCCCCCCCCCCACACACACATATACTATAATTCTGTTTTAGAATGGCTGTAGATTTTGCTTTAGTTTCACAGGGTTTAAATTAGGAATACTATTTCAATGGAAAGTGGAAGCCAACAATGTTTTTTAGCCCAACTACTAATACTGAGCTCATTGCTAAAAATTTCTCTATATAATTTGATGGTTAACCTTCCTAAGAATTCTTGAAATGAGAGGAGAAAACTGACAAGATTTGAGGCCTGCAAGATCACAGCATTATGTGGTGGGCCTTAGCTCAAACCCAGGTCCTGAGACCTCCAAAAGGCCCATCTAGGATTCCTGGCTGTCAGCTGTCTTTCTTTATATTTCCTTGTCCTAGTTGAAAAATAACTACAACCCAGAAAAGGCTGACATTCCTAATCAAGACTCTGAAACCCTGTTCAGGGATCCTGTGACTGAGAAGCAGGCCTGGTTCGGACAAGGTGGTTGAAGATCTGCATATCTGATAAGAAGAGTCTCAGTCTTAAAAGTAGTTTGGGGCCCTGCAGAGGGAAGACTCAGAATGAGATTATAGAAAGAAAAAAACTTTGGGGATTACACTGACATTTGTGTTTAATTTCCTTCTTATTTCAAATGCTATGCAACTTTTACAGGAAGAAGAAAGCAGTTCTCATATACCCTATTCGAGAACTGTTCCACTTCAAAAATTAAAAACAGCCAGCTACCATCCAATATTGTTGGCCCTAAATTCAAACTCCAGCTGTAACTTAGTTTAGGAGTTGTGCCGACACCCTAAATTTGCAAATGATGAGAGTTTAGAATCCTGCTTACATAAAGCGGGACAATCCATGTAAGGAGGGTGTCTGGTTACAACCGGAGTTATTGGTTGTTTAGACCCAACGTTCCCAGGAATAGAGGGGAGGGAGAAGAACCAGGAGAAACCGAAATTCTCGGCAACCTGGTTGCCTAAGGAGAAGTGTTAGTGCCTCAAACTTGAAGGTCAGCCTCTTGGGTCCCTTTCCACGACGCCAGGAGAGGTTGGATTATTTCCGCAGCCGCTTGGAAGATTCCCAGCTAACCCTTTCCCTGCCGAGGCCAAGAGGCCCTCACTCCAAGGCTAATCCTGCAGCAAGGAGCCAAGCTGCAGTAAGGAGCCCACATCACCCCTAGTTGAGGCAGACCGCCCACGGTCTGCTGTGAGTCCCTTACCTTTTCCCCAGCGATAAACTAAGGTCTTCTTAATTAGGAAACTATAGCTATTAAGAAGAAGCGCAAATAGTTCGCGCTGCGCGCACCCAAGCGTGACATGCTCCACAGTCCCGGCACCCCGCCCCAGAGCACAGAACTCAGAGCCTCGGAGCAGAAGGGGTGGAGAAGAGGGAGCTAGCGTGCGGGGGCGAGGTGTCCTGAACGTGGGGGCAACCCGCCTCTGGGCCCCGCCTCCAGTCTTACCCCCAGGCTGGAAACTGCTAAGTGGAGAACTCCCCTCCTCAAAGCGGCAGATTTAGGAGGAGGGGTCGAAAGCCGTAGGAAGGGGGCGCTGAGCTCTGGGTTCTACCGCTCCGAAATCTGGCTCTGTCTCCAGGCTGGCCTCAAACCCCGGGGCCGCCACGCGCTCCGCCTAGGGCACGGGTTGGGGATCGCGGTTTCATAGTCTTGAAGTTCTTTTCTTGAACTGATGGAGCGGGCCCTCGACCCCTTGCAGGGTGGAGATTCCTTCCGTTCCCCCTTCCTGGTTTCTCGGGTCGGAGAATAGATGTGGAATTGGGTTGGAGTGAATATTCCGCGTGCTCTATAATTACGCACACACTGAAATCTTCACCGTTGACTTAAGTTACTTGGCGTTGCGAGGGTTGGGGCCCTGCATATTGATTAAACGTAACCTCTATTTACCTAAACAATAAATGTAGAGATTAGCAACGTTCACTTGATCACAATAATGGGGTTGACAATTAAGGGGCAATGTATCCCAGATGTAACCGAGCCTATGAAAGACGTGCAAGCGGGCAGCGGACTTCTTGCGGAGGGGCGCTGGGGGCGGGTGGGATGGGGGGCTGCAGCTCCGTAGACAGCCAGCGAGGTGCAGAGCAGGAAGCTGCACGGAGGCATTGCAGGGAACCGGGAGGAGGCCCAACCACCTCCAGGCCATCCGACCCCTGAGGCACGAAGTTGGTTTTGAGGGACCTGAACACCCCCGCTTCCAGGGAGGTATCTGGAGCTCCAAGCCCGCCTCCCCGCGGCGATGTCACCTGCCTCAAGGCAGCCTCTCTTGCTCCTGCCTGGCTGGGAAGGAGGATGGACGCCGCTGGCAAGTGCCCTGGTGAGTGTGTCTGTGTCATCAGTGTACTTTCCGCTGTGGCAACCGGAGCGGAGGGAAGAGGAGGCACACGGGTCTAAAGCGTGTGGAACCTTCCTCTAGCCCTATTTATACCCTCCATTCAATACTCCAAGAATAGAGACAGGGTGGAAGGTATCCACTTGGACTCTGGAAGGGCGTGGGCGAGACATCAGTGGGTGTGACAGAGGAGGGCAGCCTGCCAAGGCGGGGCTCGAGAGTGGCTGAAATCAAGAAAGCATGGACTTGTCGACCCAGGACAAGCCTGTCCTGGGAGATGTCATAGGAGTCCTCGAGGGGAATGTTACAAGCCAGCTTTCTCAGCCTTTCACTGGGCTGTAGAGGTCTGAGATCCCACTGCAGGAGGGGATTGAAAGGGGATTTAAAAGACTAAGAGAAGAACTCAGCAGAGTGGAATTCGGGGTAATAAAGGACAGACGAGAGCAATTGTGTGTGTGTGTGTGTGTGTGTGTGTGTGTGTGTGTGTGAGAGAGAGAGAGAGAGAGAGAGAGAGAGAGAAATCATAATCCACCTAGGAAGGTTTCTAATCCTGAGCTCCCATCGCATATTGGCTGCAAAAGACACATGCATGTTGTTTCTCTGCTCTCTTCTGCGTCCCATAATTAATCCGGAATGCTTCCTATTCCACATTTAGAATAGGAAGGAAACAAAAGGATTTGTCCCAAACACCCATGAACAAGCCAGGACGAAGCTCTTTCCCGCCAAACTAAGGCGGGGAAATAAACAGCGCCTGCCCAAGGCTCTAGGCGCGGGAGCCCGGGAGAAAACTAGGCTGGTTAAGAGGATCTGGAGGCTCCGAAGGAGGGAGGCAGGAAGAGACCCAGAGAGAAGGTTGGGAAGGAGAAGAAGGAGGAGGAAGAGGAGGGACCAGCAGGGGCGGAGTCGGACTGGGGTGCTGGGGTTCCGTTGTAATCGCCCCCTCCTTGCCCAGGTACTTTCCATCCCATGGCCCCTTCCCCCATTTTAAAGCTGAAGGCAGACTAGGAGAGGAGGGGGTTAGACAAAGGGAATTCTCCTCCTCTGGGACGGGTGAAGTGCATCTGTCCTCTTCTTGCAGGCTCTGGAAAAACTGGCAGGATTTTCCTTGTCTTGAGAAGACCTAGGAGTGCAGCGGAGGAATCAACTACAAACAGACTTTGGATTAGGAAGGAGGGCGGGAGGACGGGGGCGGGGGCCAGCTTTGATCGCCTCAGCTCTGTTGTAATTTTGTCCCCGCAAGATAGATTAGCTGGAAGTCAGCCCCAGCGAGGAGTTCCGTTCAGCGGAGTCCCCTCCCTCCTTACCCCCCTCTACCACGTCATCTCACTCTCGGAGCTTGGTCCCTGCTCCTCCCCAAGTCTCGCCTGAAACTTCAAGGGCTAATGATTCTGTGTACCCGCAGTGATCAGGAGGCCACACAGTTCTCCAACCCTCCGTTAAACAAATATGTAAGTCATCCTCCCTGTCTCCTGGGACAGACCGGAGGAAAGGAGGCAGCTGGGACCTCTGCTGGCAGTGTCCTCCGCTAGGGAAGTGGTGTCTCTGTGACCTTCCGCTGCTCGGCAGGTCTCGGTCTCCCTCTCCCTCAGCTCTTCCTTAGAAGAAAGAGGGGCAAAGAATATGCATCTCGCCACCCACCGGACAAGTCGGGGAACCTATGTCTTTGCTTGAAAAGTTTTCTAAATAAATCACTCTGGTGGTTCTAAGCTGTGATGAACAGAGACCAGGACCGGCTCTTCTCCACCATCGCATCACGGATATAAAGGATATGGAGGCATCCTCCCCCACCTCTTTCTTTCTTCCTCATATAAATCAGCCATATAAATCATTCGCATTGTTTAAGGTACATTGATCAATCTAATGGCTTGTAATAGGCTCCTAATTGCCACTTGCAGAAGCCTGCAGGCTCATGTTTCTAGGGGGAAACTTCTGAATGCTAGCCAAGATCCACCTTAAGCTTAAGACTGGGCCATTACAGAACCCAGGAAGAGCACCAGGATGGCCCACTCACTCCAGTCTCAGCGCTTCAGGGGAGAGAAGAAGGGAGTATTACTGGGGATATTTGCAATTTTTTTCTTCCAATTTTCAGTTCCATATCAGTAATTCATTGATGAGCAAAGCTCAAGCTGCAATTTATTGATTATTGTGGACTGAAGATCATTTTTTTTAAGTATCAGACAAGAAACCTTCCTTATTTTCAACCCTTGTGTTTGTATTGACAGTTAAAAACTTCCTTAGTCACAAACCAGTATGCTCTTAGTCATATCTTTTTCTTGTTTCTTTCAGTGGTAGTAGGAAATAACAAAGATGGTGTGGGGAATTTGTTAAAGAGAAGGAAGAAAAAGCCAAACGTTCTGTAGGAGAGTCCTGCAAGGTATGCCTGAATGGTTGTTTAACATGGTACAGTTGTGCTTTCTTCAATCCCTGGATGAAGGAAGAATGAGTTGGAAGTTGGAAGCCTTCTCAAAAGCTGCCTGTGACATGATTAAACTGAGGAGCCTGGTACTTTGGCTAGGAGAAGATGACTAATGACCAGAATCCTCTGACCATTGGCTTTCTTGATATTAGTTTAGAATTTATATGAAAAAGTTAATTATTGTCTCCAATAGAGTAGAGTTGGCTAAGGCAACAATTGTGGATCATTTTGATAGAGATGCTCTGAAAAAGAGGAAAGTCAACACTGAATTCCACATTTGCTTAGTTTGAGACCCCTCTACCATGGTTGATGAGAAAGGGAAGAAGGTACAACCCTAAGCCCAATAGGCCTCCCATAGTTTTCTAGTAATGCAGTAAACAAATCTATGAGGCTTGTTTAATAATCTTCCAATAATTGCAGTCATTAAAATCATCACACAGTCTACAGTCACCTTCCTTCCTTTGACACACCAGAGTCTTGTCTTTAATTGTTAATTCATTTTTGGCTCAGAGAAACAGATCAAGGCAAGCTTCAAATATATGGCCCAGATACATCTAGTAGCAGAAAATTTGTTGTGTAGCAAACGTTTGGACTGTACTTGACAGACTAGGGCTTTTTAATTTCTCCAGTAGATCTTATAGAGGCAAGAAAGATTTGCATCTCTTACTACCTGTAAATATCAGTGATACCTCTGAGATAGAAAAAAAAAAAAGATGAAAGTTTCATTGGCCTATTGATTCTTCCTGGCTCTTTTATTTGCAAGGGTTGGACTGGAAGGAGGGAGAGCATTATAGAACAAATATTAAATGAAAGCTCAACAGAAATTGTGGGAGAGTTCCTCAATTCTCAATTAATTTTCTTGATCCATTTGATCTCAATTCGGGTGCTTTTAAAGATATAAATACATGTTAACCATAAAAGATTCCCTTCTAATCAAAGGCTGCATTTCATTTTCACTCACACTGACAAATTCCAACTGCGGAAAGGATTCACCCGACTCAACAGGCGTTAGGAGACTGTACTGGGCTTTCTTGCCTTTGCTCATGGCAGGCGAAGATGGCACACAAGGGCAGCTTTTTTTCTTTTTTAACTCAAGTTATTAATATGTCTCCCCAACTCCCACACCGAGCTGACCTGATAATCACTGCTCTAGTGTAGATCATGCAAATGAAAAGCATAATTAATTGAGCAAACGATTAAAAAAAGAGAGCTCTGTGACTTAGCAAATAAATAAATAAAGGCAAGTGGGAGGACAGGTAAATGCTTTTTGCAAGCTCCTCTCGCTCTTACCCCCAACCCCACTCCACATCCTGGTTCTGGTGGCCCAGACTTCGACTGCAGCCAGCTCTGCCAAGGCGAGAACCCTGAATTCATCCTCTTTCACTGCCTCCCCTCCCGCAGTTATTCTCCATTCTCCCCAACTCCGTCCCATGCCACTCCGGTGCTGTACATCCGCTGCGAAACTCTGCTTCTGGTCAAAACTCCCCAGGAGACTGGGCAGCTACCTAATATTTACCCAGCTACAATACCGAGGAGTGCAGACAATAACTGGCCTTCCTGCTCGCTACTCTGCTTAGTGCATCAGGGAAAAGCATTTTATCTGTGGCGTAGGAGCTCCAATTCTTCCGATCAGCGCTAAAGACGCAATTGTTTCTCCAGCTTTGCCTCTTTAACACAGCAACTTGAGCAGTTGCTCAGATCAAAGCTCTCTGGAAAGGCAAGATGGGAGAAACAATATTTGTTCAAAGGAAGTGAACTCTTCCCTTTAATTACCCCATTCTTCTTTATTAGGATTCATATTGAATTTTTTTTTGCAAAAAAATTATGTTGATTTAACCATAGTGTATTTACGATGTAAATATATTCCAGGATGAAAACGTCACGGATCAATTGTAAAGGACCCGGATACATAATTTTAAAAAATCAGTTTCAGTGTATATGAGGTTCTCACCCCACTTTCTCTGCTCAGTCAGATTTGTTTATGCAGAATCGACATTTAATAGTGCTAATTGCACTCCAGTTAAATTGCCCTGATTGCAGAAAGGGAAGCAATTTTCATGCTCTCTGTCTGGGTTTGGAAGAAATTGTTTTATATTCACCTCTTTATAAAGAAGTGGAGATAAGGCACCGGGGCCTTTGCACAAATTGCACTTAGGGGCTGACTGGCAGCATTCAGGCGCTATAATAGAGCATTATTTGGCCGTTTTGAATAATGTAAAGCGTTTGCTGAAAGCTATTCTCCTGAAAATTGCTTTAACTTTTAAAAGGGTGATGATTCACTCCAAACCAGGCCTTTGTTACATTGTCATTATTTCCCCAAATGTTTTAACAGTCAGCTCAACACTTTAGCATAACACATTGATCTTTGTTTAAAAACTAGATTTTTTAGCGGATGAAAAAAATCTGTGTGGGGGGGGACTGGACTTCCTACGAAAAGATTTCCATGGGGCCCCACCTTAGAGTTGATCTGGCCCGAGTGTTTGTCTGCGTTCGTTTGGAAGATTTCCCTAACTTTTATTGTGATGCGGACGCGTGTCTAAAGGAATATCCGAATGCCCACGTCGAGAGTCTGACAGCTGCAACAACGTGGAAAACGGTGGGAGGGGTGGGGAGAGGAGGCGGAGAAGGAGACAAGCAGGGCGCTGGGAGCCCGAGGTGCCCGAGAGAACCGTTTTAAACGGTTGGCTTCAAAATGTCACCAGTGCTAAGTGGCTTTTCGGATTGTCTTATTTATTACTTTGTCAGGTTTCTTTAAGGAGAGGGTGTGTTGGGGGTGGGGGAGGAGGAGGACAGGGGAAACCTCTGCGCTTCTCCTCCTGGGCTGCACCGGGTGAGTCGGAAACGCCTCACTGCCACTTAACAATCCCTCTATTAGTAAATCGACGCAGAGACTCCACAGGAAGCCTAGGACTAGTCTCCCACTTCCAGGGCAGAAGTCACCTGTTGGGAACGGCTCCTCGGTCCCCCTGCTGGGCTTTCCAGCTCTTCCAGGCGGCTCGATTTCCCCTCAGCCTTCCACCCCAAGTCCCTTAGGGGATTTTCACATCCCCACCCCCCGCTCGGATTTCCGCCTTAGCCCCCCAAGGGCACAGCGCATCGCTTATAGCCACACTGGTCTTCTTTTCCCCCCTCTCTCCTTTTTCTTTCTCTGTCATGATTTGGTGCTTTCGCCACCTTAAAGCGTTAAGTGGGGGGAGCATTCTGAACAAAAATATTCTAACGAAAAAAAGAAGAAGAGGAGGAGGAGGAGGAGGAAGAAGAAGAAGAAGAAAAAGCGACCCACATAGCCCTCCCCACCCACGAAGTGTGCCAGGATACACACAGGCTTCATCTTAGGGCTGAGAGAAGCGCTACGGTTGTTCATACTTTTGGGCCAAGAGATACTGCAAAAGAGGAGACAAAACACTGGGAGAATAGTTCCACATCCTCCTCATTTGCTCCCCCTCCGCGACAATTTGTCTTTTGCACATGAGCATTTGGGGTTAATTATTATTATTATTATTTAAGTGCAGGATGTGAGTTTGGAGGGGAATGAGCTTAAAACCAGTACCCAGGTTTGCCTGAGGGCGCTGGTATTTCTAGTTCAAAAGCAGCCTCTGGCTACCCCAGAGGAGGAGAAAGTGGGGCCCAGAAAGAAGGGAAACTGTTCAGAGTTTGCCAGAGACTCGAGCACGCGTCCTTGTGTATGTGAGGACACCTCTTTTCACACCAAGGTCTGGGGAGCGCTTCAGGATGCTTCCAGAGTGCGGAATGTTGAAGGCGCCCACGTGTGGCCTGGTCGTCCGCGCTCGCGCGTGAAGGTCGGGGAGACGCTCCTTCACAAGTCTGCGAAATCAGGGCGCTCCAGGATGAGTCTATCTCTCAACAACGCACCCCAGCCTTGCAGAGGACCCTCTAGGCCCTGATGGTCGGGCGTAAGCATAGGTTGGAGCTGGCACCAGAAAACTCGACTCCAGGCTGAAACGCGACATGCAAATCTTCGCTGGGTGAAACAAACAGCCGAGCAAGCTGCAGCTTCAGCGGGGGTGGCGGTGGGGGCGGACGCCGCTCTCGTCGGTCTCTGTTTCCAAAGTTGTTACAGTGTGAAAATAAGCGGCTTCGTGCAGCTTGTTGTATGGGCTGATGCTTCCCACCCCCACTCCAGCCCCCAGCAAAACCTGGCAGATAATCAGTACGTCCCACTGTTTAGTCATATTTGACAACTGGGTTAAGTTGGTATCTAGGCGCTGGTGAAACCGTACAAAGGGTGCCCTCAATTACCACCAGAAGCTTCTGGCGTGAGTGGCACTTGTATTACCCCCCGGGTCAGAGGCCAGAGAGACAATTAGGAAGTCACTTAGACCGCTGGAGAGAAATGGCGGGATGCAGTAGGCTCCAGGCCCTCCCAACAAGTCTGTGGTTGTAGACCTGTATGCAGAGGCCTGTTTTTCTCCTCTCAGAGGAGCTGTCCCTTTGCGCCCCCAACTTAATGTGACTGAGTAAAACTGAATCCGGTGAAAATAAGGAACCGGGTAATAGATCGACAATGATAAAGCGAGAATGATGGATAAAAGCTCAAGTTATGCTCCGCAGGCAAGAGCCTGGACACACAAAGTGAACGTTGACATTTCTCTCTGTACTTGGGCTCCCGGACTCGGCGCCCCCTCCCCTACTGCCTCCTTTCCCACAAGTGGAGTGGAATCGGACTGTCAGCCCTAACTTGCAACATCTTGGGGCAGCTGGGGTGGGGGAGCTTATGGCTCGGTCTCTACGGTACTTAAACCTGGCTCGATGCGTGTGTGTAAATTTTTAATTGCACTGTAATTTCTTCAGTCCCCAGCCCGCGCCCCCCACCCCCGCCCTCACCCGCAGACTTGACTGGCACGCGCCGGGAGCCCGGGCTCGGGCCCTTCGGCACGTCTGATTGGCTGCGGGGCAGCTCCCGTCTGCTCTGCCTGCGCCCTCATTGGGCGAGAAGCGCAGCCAGCGGCACTTCAAAGCGGGTGCTCCTCGCACTTAGGCTGAGTTTAGCCGGCGGGAGCCCGGAGTCCGCTCGGCGCTAGCGCGGGGACACGGGAGCCGCGCGGGACTTGAGCAGTTTTTCAGAGCAGTCGCCAGGCTCAGCCCCTCTCCCGGCCCCGCCGCGCAGCTCAGAGACCTGCTATGGCCACGTCTATACTTGGGGTAAGTCGCAAGCGCGGCAACGCATTTGCTTGTTTTAACTAATTTTTCGTTATGGCTTCACCGGGTCCGCGACTCCCAAGGAACTGTTGCTGCTGGACCGCAGCTTCAGCTTATTTTAGCACTTTCCACATTTTCGGGATTGATTCTTTCAGAGTTATTGGAACCCAGAAGATGCTTTTACAAGAAAAGGGTTTCTTAAGCAAGTTTCTTTTCATTTGGTTTTAAAAGCTAAAGATTTCTCCCCCCCCCTTGATTTATAGCCCATCCCCCCTTGCTTTGGGGATTGTTGCAGTTAGACGACTGTGGTGTTTCCAGAAAAGTCTTAATCGTTTTGCAGTCCATACACTCACCGTTAATAAACATTTACATTTACGCGTCTCCCCAGTTCGCCCCTGACTTTGAAAACCGTCGCTGGGCCGCTATCTTCAGATTGTTTTTGTAATCGGTGTGTGTGTGTGTGTGTGTGTGTGTGTGTATGTGTGTGTGTGTGTGTGTGTGTGTGTGTTTTAAAATCAAAATTTTCTATTTAAAAAACAGACAAGTCATGTAGCAAGCCTTGGAAGAAGTGCTCCAAGTTTCACCCAACCCTGGGTTGCTGTTTCGGCTACCTCCGCCCTCGCTGGGTGTTTGTTGTCTGTGTTTACCTTCACGCTTCACCCGGAAGGGCGACTTGGGGGCTTCTGGGAGAGAGTCTTAAGTCCGGTTCTAGGCAGGTTTTGCTGCAACTGAGGTGGAGAAAACCGAGATATTTATGATTTGTAGCCTCACCGAAGAATAACTTCCCGGCGCCCGGACCTTCGCTCTGGCGATCGCCTCTGCCCCGCGGAGGGCCCGGGGCATCCTCCGCGAGCGCGTGGGGAGGAGGCGCGAGCCAGGGACCCACGGCCCCCCGGGACCAGCTGTGGAGGACGAGGCTGCTCACGGGTGCACTTTGTGTCTCCCCCCACTTCCTCCTGCCCTCCTCCTCCTTGCTCCCTCCCTCACCCCACCCACTCTAGGAAGAGCCGCGCTTTGGAACGACCCCGTTGGCCATGCTGGCGGCGACCTGCAACAAGATCGGCAACACGAGCCCGCTGACCACGCTACCAGAGTCGAGCGCCTTCGCCAAAGGAGGCTTCCATCCCTGGAAGCGCTCTTCGTCCAGCTGCAACCTCGGCTCCAGCCTCTCAGGCTTCGCTGTGGCCACTGGCGGCCGTGGCTCGAGCGGCTTGGCGGGTGGCTCCAGCGCCGCCAACAGCGCCTTCTGCCTGGCCTCCACGTCGCCCACGTCGTCCGCCTTCAGCAGCGACTACGGCGGCCTCTTCTCCAACTCGGCCGCTGCCGCGGCGGCGGCGGCCGGGGTGTCCCCACAGGAGGCGGGCGGCCAGTCGGCCTTCATCTCCAAGGTTCACTCGACGGCGGCAGACGGCCTGTACCCGCGCGTGGGCATGGCGCATCCTTACGAGTCGTGGTACAAATCAGGCTTCCACTCGACGCTGGCGGCGGGCGAGGTGACCAACGGTGCGGCGTCGTCGTGGTGGGACGTGCACAGCAGCCCGGGCTCGTGGCTGGAGGTGCAGAACCCCGCTGGGGGGCTCCAGAGCTCGCTGCACTCGGGCGCCCCCCAGGCCTCGCTGCACTCGCAGCTGGGCACCTACAATCCCGACTTCAGCTCGCTTACGCACTCGGCCTTCAGCTCCACGGGCCTCGGCTCCTCTGCCGCTGCCGCCTCGCACCTGCTCTCCACCAGCCAGCACCTGCTGGCTCAGGACGGCTTCAAGCCCGTGCTGCCCTCCTATTCGGACTCCAGCGCCGCAGTGGCGGCCGCTGCCGCCAGCGCCATGATCTCCGGCGCTGCGGCTGCCGCCGCCGGGGGGAGTTCGGCGCGCTCGGCTCGCCGCTACTCCGGCCGCGCCACCTGCGACTGCCCCAACTGCCAGGAGGCGGAGAGGCTGGGCCCTGCCGGGGCGAGCCTGCGGCGCAAGGGCTTGCACAGCTGCCACATTCCGGGCTGCGGCAAAGTGTACGGCAAGACATCGCACCTGAAGGCGCACCTGCGCTGGCACACGGGCGAGCGGCCTTTCGTGTGCAACTGGCTCTTCTGCGGCAAGCGCTTCACGCGCTCGGACGAGCTGCAGCGGCACCTGCGGACTCACACGGGCGAGAAGCGCTTCGCCTGTCCGGTGTGCAACAAGCGCTTCATGCGGAGCGACCACCTGAGCAAACATATTAAGACGCACAACGGGGGCGGCGGGGGCAAAAAGGGCAGCGACAGTGACACGGACGCCAGCAACCTGGAGACGCCCCGCTCCGAGTCCCCCGACCTCATCCTGCACGACTCCGGCGTCAGTGCCGCCCGGGCGGCGGCGGCGGCGGCGGCTGCGGCGGCGGCTGCGGCGGCGGCCTCGGCGGGAGGCAAGGAAGCCCCGACTGGCCCCAACGACTCTTAAAGGCTGGACGAGAAGCGCGAACCAGCGAGCGAGTAGAGACACGGAAAGCGAGTGAGAGGTTCGGAGGGCGAGCAAGCGGGGCACGGGAGGGCGAGGTCTCCAGTGACGCCCCGAAGCCCGGATGGGCGCGATGTGGAGCCACGCGAGGCGCCTCGGCCCTGGTTTGCCGGCTTAGCCTGGAGCTCCCCTCCGCCGTCCGCGCCCGGATGAGAATCGAACGCGTGGTCCAGAAACAAAAGCAAACCGTCCTTCGACACAAACACCTTTTAACACTGCACACACAGATATATACATACACCAGAGACCCACAACCTCCAGTATCCACACTCGTGCGTGCGCGCACACACACACATACACACATCCCTTACACAAACTTCTCAAGCGAAGAGCAATACACAGAATCGCCCCTTCCTCCCCCACTGTCCTTCTCTGTCCTTTTCTCAGAAAACTAGCCACCACCCAGCAAAGGACTGTCAGAACATTTGAAAACAAATGGACCTATAAAAACAGACCTTTGTGTGGATTATATTATATATAAAATGCTCCAAGTCCTGCTTGATATCTACTTACAATGAGACTTTTTTTTTTTCCTAAAAAGGAAGCATCAAAAAAAGGCTTAAGGTGAGAAATTAAACTGGAAGTCTAGCGACAGTTTCTCTGTATTTCATAACATCTGTATAAATAGGGTTCAAAAGATTGTGTTCACTTTTATTTTCTTGTAAATGTTCATTCGAATAGAGTTTTTTTTTTTTTTTCTTTTTGGTGAATTCCTGAAATTCAGGGAGTTTTTTTTTTTTTTTTTATTTTCTGATGCACTTTGTGAAAGTCAGTATATATGTAAAAAGATATTTAAAATGTTGAGTTATCATTTCACTCAAACACGTAAGTTAAGGTCATCTAAAGAAATTAAATGCGTTTATCTGTATGAAGAAAATCTTGACATATTTTCATTTTGGTATTATTAAAGGACTCTGAACAATACACTTCCTTTTTTTATTTTAAATCCTGTTTCCCCCTTAATAACCTTTATGTGGTTGACTTTTTTGTTGGGAAACAATTCCATTAATGTTAGTTGTAGGTAATGTAAAGTTTATGTGGGTTATAAAAGCCATAATACATATACATTTTTGAGAAGTCAAAATTATTTATTTGTATATCAACAGCATAAATTAAATTGGGTTATAAGAACGTGCAGTTGTATTACTTAATGGGTGGGCCCTCGAAAAGTGACATTTTAAGTATCTGAATCACCTAAAAACAGCAGAGTTCCTTGGCAAGTCTAACTGGGGAGACACCTAACTTCCCAGAGGGGTCAGAGAAAACTCTGGTGGATTTGTTTGTTTTTTGAAAGTAATTTGAAAACAATCTGTGAACGGAAAAAGCTTTTTAGAGAGAAGTCTTTTAGCTCTTAAGACCCTCTAGGTTGGGAGGTATCTCAGGGGAATAAATCGCTAGAGTCAATACCCCGGAAAAGACATTTCATGCCTAAATGAAAATCTTGTTAAATGTTATTAATTTTGACTTAGAGCACACAGCAGCCCCCTGTGCCTTGTATTCCCTTATTAGGGATTCATGTCTTATCAAATATCTAATTAATCTCCTAGACATCATTTGTTCTGGCCAACTTTATCTCAGCTGGTCCACGGGGAAAACTCCAAATATTCTCTGTGACAAAGCTCCCTTGAAGATCTTTTTAATTGTCTAAATTAACTGCACCAAATTTGCATGTCAAACAGTAAAGGGCAACCTGAGATAAAATGTAAACGTTTTAAAAGCCCCCAAACTAAGCACTTGATTTGATAACTAGGCTTTTTAATGTTATGGAAGACAACTGCTCCTTTCCTTTTCAAAGAAGGCTGATCTATGCAAATAGTGAATTGGAAATGCCTAGGTCCCGGAGCCGTCAAATGGCCCTCGCAGGTTATTTGAATATCAGTGGCGCTGCTTCTGAAAAGGTTCAAGGATGCTCTCTGACTTCTTTGTGATTACTCAGTGCGGCGTCTTATTCTGAAGAAAAAAACTCAGGAATAATTAAAGGCTGGGATCAGGCCTGGGAACACATTTGGGACAGGAATCTCATTTAGACAGTCTCTTTCAAAATAAGGCACAGTTAAATTGACCAGAAGGCAATTATTGAAATGAAAATTATTTTCACTCTCTTTGTCTTCTGACCACCAACTTAACAGCACCAGTTTAAAAAGAGGGAGAAGGGAGGGAGAGTCGAAAAGAAAATTGGTAAATGAGACAATTTTTGCAATTCGAAAAAAAATGTTAATTTGGAAAATAAAGTACATATTTGCAGAATAAAAATATTTCTAAAAGGCTTCCTACACAATAGGACATACAAGAGAATTGATCACCAACAGATTTTTTTTTTCTTTTTCGATTACTGTCCTTGGAAACTTGAAGATTTTAATTCTTAGAAAAGAAAAAAATTAATTATTGTTATTAACAGTCATCAGAACTCCGCTCTGAAAAGCCAAGTAGTGAAGTAGCGATTGAACAGAACGAAGGTCCCCAGCGGGGCGTTTGCAATATGAGGTTCAGTGGCTTCTTTGCTTCTTTTGCTCGCTACCCCCCCACCCCCACCCCACGGGGAAAACTCTCTTTTATAGTTTTTCTTCACTTTGGCCATTTTCTTTCACCGCTCAAGCCGTTTCTAACGGAGACTCTTCGCCCCTCATGCTCCTTCGGGGTTCATATCTGGTCTTGGGGAGAAGCTGGCAGAGGTGCTTTGGACAGAAGCGCTGCAGGCCCAGAGTGTGCCGGGTAGGTCTGGGGGCCGTGGGCGGGCGGCGTGGAGGTGAGGACATGGTGAGGGTTCCCGAGGAATGAGGGCGCCCGGGTGTCGGGTCCAGGAAGCTTTGTTTCTCCTTTATAATAAAAGCAGATCAAAGGGCCTGGCTGTGCAGGTCCCACTTGCCGCGCAGCTCCCTCCGCAGGCCAGTGATCAAGGCCTCTGCGCCCTGCCTCTGCCCCGCGGGTCAGCCGATGTCCATCACCGCGGCTCCCGGGAATGGCAGGCGGCGACACAGACCCAAGTGTCCTGCGGGGAGACCAGAGTGCGCGGAACCTGAACCCGGTGGGAGCGGGACAACCGTTCTTGGCCGAAACCAACCTGGGAACACGGATTCCAAGTGCCTCCAGCCCCTCCTCCGTCCCTTCCCTCAGCCGTAGGAATCCCAGGGGCGCGGAGAACCTTGACCCCAGTGCGTGGCGACCAGCTGAGGCCGAGCAAATTGGAGAGGGCGTGCGTGAGAAGAGAGAGTCCATAAGCGAGGACGCTAGTTGGGTCCCCAACTGAGATGAGGCCGTGCCTCCCCAGGGCCACCTCGGGGCCCGGGTGGCCTGGCCTCTCTGGCTTCGCGACCCAGAGGAGGTGAAGGCCGCCGCCTGAACCCGGGCACAGATGTGGAGGCCGTTGCACCGGGGCCCGGAGTCCCTCCAGAGCCAGGGTGAGGGAAAATGGGATTTCGTTTCAGCGGGTTTCTCAAAGTTTCCTGTTCCGCAGCTTCTAGGGCAATAGAGGAACCAAGACCAGGCGTTCCTCGGCCTGCGCCTATCCATCCCCAAACCACACCCTCCCTCGGTGCTTTCCTTTCCGGACGCTGCTGTAACCCCCTGGAGTGAACTGGATCCTACCTGGTGAGGAAAAAGGAAAGGAAAAAAAAAAATTTTTTTTATGCAAAGGAGAGAAAACATTATTTTGACGAGATTAGATTGTGCACCTGAACGGCGTGTCTGGACATTCCGTCAAGTCGTTGCAAATCGTGTAAAATTGAATTTCTTATTATTCAGATGGAAACTTTATTTATTTTAACTCTAATCTTATTTGCATCTATTATCTGTATTCACCAAAGCTCTCTTCCACTACAAAAATGCAGATGAAGTAAATCTCACATAAATCCCGCCCATTTGGGTAATTGGTATACTAAGTGTTTATTTTAAGTGAGAATAATTTAGCTACAAATTTTCTTAAGGAATAACATTCTTAACACATTAAAAAAACTGAAAACTCTGATTTGCTTTTATGTTTGACAGTAGCTCTTGATTCCCACAAGAGGAGCGTGGCGAGTGCGGCTCGCTGGCGCCATCTAGAGCTCCAAAATGGGAGAGCCGCCCTGTCTGCCTTGAGCTTGGCTCTTAGCGTGCGGAGACCGGCTTTTCCTGTGAGCTGCAGCAACCCAGCGAATCAAGCAAAGAAAAGAGGGGTTTTGTGTTCTATCAGGGAACGAGCTCCGCTACTGGGGGGCACTGCTTAGCCGTGGCTCCCAGGGAAGGGGGTCGTTTCTGGAACGTGCTAGCCGGAAAAGCCAAGCAAAACAAAATAACGCCCCGTTTGGCCCTGGTCTTAGCATTGTTGCATTTAACATCCTTTTCAAGGCAACTTCGGGGTCTATCAACTCAGAGAACGTTGAGCGCAGTCGGCGGCGCGTGGACCCTGAGATTGGAACCTAGCTATGGGAGCAGCGCCCCCCACTCCCGCATACTTGGCTCAACGACCCCAGATTGAGGTCTCCTCCCGGAAGCCCATGGGGCCAGAACCAAGCAGATAAAACCCGGCCACCAAAACCACCCCCACATTCCCAGACACCCTTGGATGGAAAGGAAAGCCAAGGACCCGCAGCTTTGGCCAACCAGGACGCAGGGACCTCCCAAGTTGCTTTCTGCTTAGCCGCGGTCCTCCAGGAGGCCACCTCAGCCCAAGTCGGGCGCCTGGGACTCCTGTGCAGGCCGAGGCCGGGCGAGGAGCTCCTAAAGCCCTCGCTTCGGACCCTTCCGAAGGGTGCGAACACCCCTTGGGCACAGACCGACCCTCTTTGTCCTTTTTCCCTTTGAAACCCAAATCTAAAATCAGATAACAGTTGGGGGCGTTGGCCAATTTTCTCTCCTCTGTGCATCGCCCTCCCCCCGCCGCCCCTTTCCCTCCTCTTCCTAGTCCACTACCCCACCCCCATCCCCAGTCCTCAGACGTCGTGCAGTGACTTCATCCCTCCCCCACCCCTCGCGCATTTATTATATTTTAATTTTAACAGCGACACCTTCCAACCCCGTGCCCGCTGCGGCGGAGGCGCAGTCGCCCGAAGCAGCGAGAACCCGGCCGAGGCGTCTGGGCGCCTGGCTCCCCGAACTCACGCCAGGGAAACGCAGTGCGTTTCCGGGAACTCGCAGCCACCTTTGCAGCGGGTACTCGGCTGGGTTTGTATTTGCTGTTTTAATACAAACCCCGCCGCACTGCCTATTTCAAAGATGTGCTAATTACTACTTGGATAGCAGGGCGCAAAGTCCTTGTCCATTTCCCAGTACAAAGTAGGTTGCTAGAAAATTTGAAATTGCCTTTCAGCCTAAAGCTGCCTTACCTGAATGTCATAATTACAGTAATTATGTACATCCAAATTACATGCTAATTAAATTAGAATCAAATCGTTCTAAATCGAAATCAAATGAGGTAGTGAAGAATTAATCAATGACAACATAAATAGAGAGCTTCCTTCAGAGATATTTATTGTAACGATCCAAGGAGGAATTTGATCTGAAAAAGTCACCTGTTTATTTACTTTCAAATTAGTAATCAGTTATTATCCCTTCTCCATAATTTTAACCGTTCAGTGTTATTTACCCCCCACCCTTTCCAGATGCTGGAGTTTATAGAAATATGTATGAGGTAAATACATACAGACATGCCTCCCCCATATATTATTGATATAAATACATGCGGTATGTTTTCATCTCCAGTTAGGGAGAAGGTTTCAGAATGTCCATGGGGATACATCCATCCTGTGCTCGTTCTCAGGGACCCGGGAAATGTTAGCACCTTGGGAGTTTTCTGTTTTTTTCGAAAACCTTTGCACACTCTTCCTTTGGAAACGCACGCTGGGCATTTTGCATTGTTTTGTGTGCATCCTATCCTTCCAGGGTGATTCATTTATAAAAGAAATGCAAACTGATAGGGTGTGACTCCCACAGTCCGTTATATGATTGCAGATTGATGACAAGCGTTGACATTTTCTTTTTTTGCCCCAGGAGCGAGAATAGCCCTGGCTTTATAAAAGCGCCTTCTTCACCTGTGGAGCCCCAGCCACCAGAGAAATTCGCTCGCCTTCCTAACTATTGCTGGCGAGTCCGCCCTCCGACCCGCGCACGGGAGACGCGCCAGAGGCCAGGCGAGCTCAGGCGGGAAGTGGCAGGCGAGGCCCTGGCGCGCAGCTCCCCTGACCCGCAGCCGCGAGGAGTGGCCTGGGAATTTCTTCGGGATGCGTTTAGGCCACTGTGGTGGAGAGGGGAGGAGGGACCGGTACAGAGAGCTAACTCGGACCCTTTCCCGCTACATTTTATGAGTAGGGTGTCTAGAGGCCTCCTAGCGCAAGAGGCGCATCTTCCAGAAAGGTTGTGCACCCTAATTCTCAGTCCATTTGAGAGTGCTCAAAAGATTGCCAGAAGCGTGTAGGGAAAGAAAACATCAGAGAATGCAGTGTGGCGTCACTTCTGGGGAGGGGAAGGGGCTACCCCAGTTCGGAACTCACCCTACCACACTACCCCAGCCTCTTCCTGCTTCCTTTTGGTTTAGGGTGATGTCCTTGGAGGCCCGGCTCTGAACCGCACCAGAGTTCTCGGACCTCTACTTCTTCCCACCCCCTCGGGAAGTCTTTGGAGCAGTAGGGACAGAGGTTTTGTGTGTCTCCGAGTGGGGGAAGGCGGATCACAGGCAGTGCGGCCGGAGCATGCATTTCTCTCCATTCCAAGCAATTCTTGGCATTTCATTCCGAACGAACCTCGCTTCATTATTACATTCTGGGGGTTCTGGAGTTCTGTTAAGTGTGGTGTGAGGGAGGAGAAAAGGAGAAGGTGGCGAAAAGTTATCTGCTTCCTTTTCTGCCAGCAGGAACCGGGATCTAGGAGCCTCAATCAGGACAGCTCTCAGTTGCGTTTCCCAAAGCTAAGTTCCCTCGTTTCTATTTGTTCCTCACAACTTTTAAAAAGCATTTCTCCTTTTGATCTTAAAATGCTCCCAAGGCCCGCAGGTATTGCATGCCTTTCTTTATTTCTTTTCAAGAAGTGGTAACTATAGCAAAGGTTTCTTTTCAGAAAACCTAAATAAGATGTTTTAGTATCCTTTAGCTACTGGAGCTAAAAATGCAGCTTTCTTCCTGGTCTTAAGCACAGGGTGTGGAGGATGTGGCCTTTTTGAGAGGCCTCCGCCAGCGTCTTGGGTCGTTAAGTAAGAAAAGTGAAATGGGCCAAGTGGATTTTGAACTCTGAACTTCAGGGCTAAAGCATACCAAAAATGTTCCGTGATTAAAATTGGGAAAGCCTCCTTCCAGCAGTGGGGACTTGATCTGTTTCTCTGTCAGTAAGCTGTCTCATGGAAGAACAGTAAGAAAGGTCGCTCCAAACCTTTCACATAAAAAGCTTTCTTCAGATTGCATCTGTATGATTCAAAACAAGATCGATTTCACATTGCAAGGTAAGCAGACCTGCCGCTACGCTGCAGCAACCTCTTACTATTTTATCATTTATTAAAAGAAATTATAAGTAATTCACTATGTAGACATTCAAATAACTTAAGTCCTAACCTAGCAACCTGATCGGTCCTGGTCATTTGTAAATCGACAGCACCTCCTACAGGAATCAGTTTGCTAGTGTTACCTTAAGTGTTAGGCTTGGGGTAAAAGGATTAAGGGGATGTCCCCCAAACGTGTTCTATGCCTCTCAGTGCAGTTCCAGGCCTATGGACAAATCAAGAAATGTCTACATATATCCAGATTCCTTTAAAAGAACTTCTCTATTAAGGGTAAGAAGAATGACCAACCTCACCGGATGGATTTTCACAAAATTGTCACTTTAGAGTACTAATTTTGCCTGGTAGTGGAGATTAAACCTAGGGCCACTCTACCATAGATTAAAACCCCAGCCTTTTTTTTTTTTTTTTACTTTTCTGAGCTGGAGTGTGGCTAAGTTACCCAGGCTAGCCTCCAACTTGTGATCCTCCTGCCTTAGCCTCCTGGGTAGCCACCGAACCTAGACTGTTGAGGACTTTTGTTTGGGTTCTTAAATCATATTAAACTTGGAGGATTCTTCTTTGGCTTCTGTATTTAGAGGAATCTCTACACATACAACTAGACAGATCCCCCTCTTTTTTTGAGGTTCATCTCTGGTTTTTACATTTCAAAAGCAAAAGTAGAATTAGATGCCTAGTATTTTTATTAAAAAATCACTTCCCCCCTATATCATTAGGGTGCACAAAGTACACTAGATAAACCTCTTTAAAGCTGTTTATTATGTGTTATGACTGTGTGAAAATGCTTCCCTTCCATTTTTAAGTTTACGAAGTTAAAATGCTAGCTTACTGGGGTTGTTTAGCACAAGCTTGGGTGACCAAGGCTATAAGACAAACAGCAAATTGACATCTTCCATAACTATGTGGAACTTTTTCTCTAAGAATTTTTTTCTCATAAAGAAATAGCACTTTATGGTTTCTCAATCTTAACAATGAAGATTAAATCAGAGATTTAAAAATAAACAAATCCTTACCCTAAGTACATGTATGAAGACACGAATGGTGTGACTATACTTTGTGTACAACCAGAGACATAAAAAATTGTGCTCCATGTGTGTACTATGAATTGAAATGCATTCTGCTGGCACGTATAACAAACCGGAATAAGTAAATTTAAAACACACACACACACCAAAAAACAAAAACAAAAACAAAAACAAAAACCTAACAGCTACTTTAAAGTTAAAAGTGGACTACATTTTTGTGAAAGTCAAAGTGAAAAGAAATATGTATTTCTTTAATTCATTCTTAATTACGATTCATTTTTAACATTTCTCTTCATGAGTACTATATTGGCTCAGAAACCATTTTTTTTAATATTTATTTTTTACTTTTAGGTGGACACAATATCTTTATTTTTATGTGGTGCTGAGAACCGAACCCAGTGCCTCACGCATGCTAGGCAAGCGCGCTACCACTTGAGCCACATCCCCAGCCCCATCAGAAACCATTTTTAAAGCACTAAGTATTGCATAGGTTTTGATATTATGAAAATTATAAAGTTTAAGAAGGTATAAGATAAAATAATCACTACAACACCGATGAACTTAAGGTGTAAATTAGCAGTCTATCAATTTCAAATGCACAATTAATATATATAATGTGAAGGAATGGGGTCTTTGAGATGAACTGTAAATTATGAAAGCACAGTGAAGAGAAATTCAGGTTCCTCTCCCCTCCTCTAGTTCTCTTAATCTAAATAACCAAAGTGTTCCTTATACCTTAGTTTCTTTTAAATTGTAGCACACTTGTTTTCTGTGTGTGCAGACAAGAATAAGAGATATGTATTAGACTACTTGGAATGATTTTGTTTAACTTTTCTTTCAAATTTACTTTCTTACAGAACCTAAGAAATTGTGACTGCCAACTATCAAAACCATCTAATCAATATTTGTTTTGTATTAAATGACAGATATCTTTAAAAAAAGTAGAGCTCTAATAACAAAATATTATGTCCATGATGTGAAATGTGTTTTTGAAATTGCATGTTACTTATGACTTGTGCTAATTTTTTTTCTAAATCTTTCCTTTGAAATATAGGAGAATTTAGTTAAGTTTAAATATGTCTTATATTCTTATACTCATAAAATGTATTGAAATAGTCCATATTATTTCATTTGGGACATAATCTAAATGCTTGATCTTTTTAAGCAAAATCTGATAATAGTTATATGCCGGTAGTAGAAAGGCCATCTATGGTAGGGATGGTCCTTCACAGATATACATGTCCTAACCCCAGAACCTGTACATATTACGTTACACGGAAAAGGAGGATTAGGATTGCTAATCCATTGATTTTAAAATAGGAGATTATCCTGGATTCTGCAGGTGGGCCCAATGTAATTTCAAGGGTGCTAAAAAAGTAGAAGAATGTCGAATATGGAAGTGTCTGCTACTTGACTCCCCTTTGTTAGTTTTGAAAAATGGAGGAAGGGAGCCAGTAAAAAGCTGCAAAGGTGAGCAAACAGAATTTTTTTCCCTGGAGCCCCCAGAAGGAACACAGTCCTGCCTCTGCCTTGATTTTTATTATGTTGTTCTAAGTTTGAGGTAAAATTCTATGTTACTTCTATGGGAGGACAGAAAGCTAATGGATCATCCACATGTAAATAGCTTGCTCTGTAGAACAAAACACCTGAAAGGAGTTTAAAAGCCTTAAAGAAATATTGATAAATATCCCTTGTTTAATTCACACTAGTGAATTTCAATGATTACACTTTGCTTCAAGCAAATTCAAATCTTAAAAGTAATAACAAATTTGAATTGACCAAAAAGAAAATCAAATTATAACCATTCAATGTACTGTCACTCTTTTAATGATGTTTCAGAACAAAGAAAATGTCAGAATTATATGGGGTTTTATCTGGTACAGGGGCACAAGAAACAGTCACCAACAGAAAATACTTCCACATTCTCAAAATACATTACTTACAAATATTTGCAAAATTCATTCGTATGGTTTTATATTTGAAATGACAGTTTATAGAGATGTAAAATTAAAATACAGCTTTATTTATTACAAAGATAATAGTACATAATTTAGCCCTTACTAAAAGTGTTTAGTAAGAAAGTGGAGATGCTTTTATTACTAGGTAACTGTTACATGTGGTCTCTTTATTCTCTCCGGACTTCTGCTTCTTTCTCTGTGGGTCCCTTTGGTGTGCTTATCTCCGGGATGCTCCCTGTACATTCTTTCTCCTCTGTATACACTGGTGCCATGGCTCCTGCTGTCATTTCCTCTGCTGCGCTCTTCACTGGGACTCCGCTGTGGCTGCTTCCTTATCTCCCTTTGCTTATAACCACCAGGACTTCTGCTTCGGCTTCTCCTACTCTTCTCATCCCTGCTACAGCTTCTGCTGCTCCCCTCTTTTTTTTCTGATCCTCTCTTCTCTGGGCTGTGGTGGTGGCTTTTGGACCTGTGGCTATCAGGACAGCTCTGTTTGCTATTCTCTCCAGAACTCTCTTTTTTTAAAGACCTAGACTTTTCCTTGACTTTTTCCTTGTTGCTATGACTATTTGAAAGTTTTTCATGAAGTTTTCTCTTCTTAGACTTGTCTTCTTCAGAATCACTGTTATTTCCTGAACATTTGTGTTTCTTTCTTTTCTTCTTTTCTTTGTCACTCTCACTACTGCTTTCTGAAGCTGTACTGGAAGAAGAGGAGGAGCAGGAGGAAGAGGAAGAGGAGGAGGATTTGCTTTTATGCTTTTTGTGTTTACTTCTGTTCTTCTGTAACTTTTTCTTTTTTCTATCTTTTTTCTTTTTTTTCTTTTCAAGTCTGTCCAATTTCCTGTAATTGGGGAAAAAAATAGTAGCAAACTAAAAATAGCCACTTCACCAACTATAAAATTGTTAATGGGTAATATGCTTTCTTAGAAGCTACTAAAAAATGGCATCCATATATAAAACAACTTATTTTATTAAATGACAAATCATTTTTTCCTTTTAAATTGTTCAAGGCTGTTTACATTATATTTAAGTAAATAAATGTATTAAGTC